>NC_086154.1:257819979-258130229 GCF_035149785.1 Candoia aspera
AGTATGGCCTGGGAGAACAAAACGAAGCAGGACACAGGCTGATAGAATTTTGCCAAGACAATTCACTCTGCATAACAAACACTCTCTTCCAACAACCTAAGAGACGGCTTTATACATGGACTTCACCAGATGGACAACACCGAAATCAGATTGATTACATCCTTTGCAGCCAAAGGTGGCGGACATCTGTACAGTCGGTAAAAACAAGGCCTGGAGCTGACTGTAGTTCAGATCACGAACTTCTTCTTGCACAATTGAGGATCAGACTAAAGAGATTAGGGAAGACCCACAGATCAGCTAGATATGAGCTCACTAATATTCCTAAGGAATATGCAGTGGAGGTGAAGAATAGATTTAAGGGACTGGACTTAGTAGATAGGGTCCCCGAAGAACTCTGGACAGAAGTTCGCAACATTGTTCAGGAGGCAGCAACAAAATACATCCCAAAGAAAGAGAAAACCAAGAAGGCAAAATGGCTGTCTGCTGAGACACTAGAAGTAGCCCAAGAAAGAAGGAAAGCAAAAGGCAACAGCGATAGGGGGAGATATGCCCAATTAAATGCAAAATTCCAGAGGTTAGCCAGAAGAGATAAGGAATTATTTTTAAACAAGCAATGCGTGGAAGTGGAAGAAGACAATAGAATAGGAAGGACAAGAGACCTCTTCCAGAAAATTAAAAACATCGGAGGTAAATTCCAGACCAAAATGGGTATGATCAAAAACAAAGATGGCAAGGACCTAACAGAAGAAGAAGAGATCAAGAAAAGGTGGCAAGAATATACAGAAGACCTGTATAGGAAGGATAACAATATCGGGGATAGCTTTGACGGTGTGGTCAGTGAGCTACAGCCAGACATCCTGAAGAGTGAGGTTGAGTGGGCCTTAAGAAGCATTGCTAATAACAAGGCAGCAGGAGACGACGGCATCCCAGCTGAACTGTTCAAAATCTTGCAAGATGATGCTGTCAAGGTGATGCATGCCATATGCCAGCAAATTTGGAAAACACAAGAATGGCCATCAGATTGGAAAAAATCAACTTATATCCCCATACCAAAAAAGAGGAACACTAAAGAATGTTCAAACTATCAACAGTGGCACTCATTTCACATGCCAGTAAGGTAATGCTCAAGATCCTGCAAGGTAGACTTCAGCAATTTATGGAGCGAGAATTGCCAGGTGTACAAGCTGGGTTTAGAAAAGGCAGAGGAACTAGGGACCAAATTGCCAATATCCGCTGGATAATGGAAAAAGCCAGGGAGTTTCAGAAAAACATCTATTTCTGTTTTATTGACTATTCTAAAGCCTTTGACTGTGTGGACCATAACAAATTGTGGCAAGTTCTTAGCGGTATGGGGATACCAAGTCATCTTGTCTGCCTCCTGAAGAATCTGTATAACGACCAAGTAGCAACAGTAAGAACAGACCATGGAACAACGGACTGGTTTAAGATTGGGAAAGGAATACGGCAGGGCTGTATACTCTCACCCTACCTATTCAACTTGTATGCAGAACACATCATGCGACATGCTGGGCTTGAGGAATCCAAGGCTGGAGTTAAAATCACTGGAAGAAACATTAACAATCTCAGATATGCAGATGATACCACTTTGATGGCTGCAAGCGAAGAGGAACTGAGGAGCCTTATGATGAAGATGAAAGAAGAAAGTGCAAAAGCTGGCTTGCAGCTAAACCTCAAAAAAACCAAGATTATGGCAACCAGCTTGATTGATAACTGGCAAATAGAGGGAGAAAATGTAGAAGCAGTGAAAGACTTTGTATTTCTAGGTGCGAAGATTACTGCAGATGCTGACTGCAGTCAGGAAATCAGAAGACGCTTAATCCTTGGGAGAAGAGCAATGACAAATCTCGATCAAATAGTTAAGAGCAGAGACATCACACTGACCACAAAGGCCCACATAGTTAAAGCAATGGTGTTCCCCATAGTGACATATGGCTGTGAGAGCTGGACCATAAGGAAGGCTGAGAGAAGGAAGATAGTACTTTGGAACTGTGGTGTTGGAGGAGAATTCTGAGAGTGCCTCGGACTGCCAGAAGATCAAACCAGTCCATCCTCCAGGAAATGAAGCCAGACTGCTCACTTGAGGGAATGATATTAAAGGCAAAACTGAAATACTTTGGCCACACAATGAGAAGACAGGACACCCTGGAGAAGATGCTGATGGTAGGGAGAGTGGAGGGCAAAAGGAAGAGGGGCCGACCAAGGGCAAGGTGGATGGATGATATTCTAGAGGTGACGGACTCGTCCCTGGGGGAGCTGGGGGTGTTGACTGACAGGAAGCTCTGGCGTGGGCTGGTCCATGAAGTCACAAAGAGTCGGAAGCGACTAAACAATTAAACAACAACAAAAAAATACTAAAATCCAGCAAAAGATGCAGGCTGGGGTTGCTGTGGCCAAGTGACTACCTTTTGATGCAAATTCTATGCAAACCACACACGTTATGCAAATTAATGGCCAATTAATATGCAAGCGCGCCCTCTGTTTTGGCCCTTGACTTCTGCCCATCCTACTACAGTCACAGGCTTCCAACATAGTTGCTGTCAGCTGGTGCACAATAGCAGGTTAAAGTTTCAACGAGCAGAGCAAAGAGGACAGGTATTTACACATATTAAAAATGGGTCTCGTGTTTGAGGTTGGATGATAGAAAAGGTACGAATGTTGGAAAAAGGAATTAAATCAGCGTGGACCGCTGTAGATCCCTCATAAATGTCTGTTTTGCCTGCAGAGTAAGATCTGAGATGGGCAGCTTTCCCAAACAGATTGCATAGAGCTGAGCATGGCGGTATCTGGAACGGTGCAATGTGATGGGAACAATGTCAGCAGGGAGGCACATGTGGGTGCATGTGTAAAAGTGCAGGTGATCAAGTGCCTCTTCCTTTACAATACAATAATGATGCTAACTGCCCTGGATTCAGCATCTGTTGATCATTAAGCTGAAGATCCTGTACAAAAAAAAAAAAAAACTCAACAAAAAGTAACAGCTGTAAACTTCAGAGCTGGGAGGATAAAAACAAACAACACAACCAAAAGAACCCCAACCCCAACTTTTTCCTTCCTTGCAAGACACCCCTTTGTCTAGGTCTCTGAGAAAGTGTGCTTTGCTGTTTCAACAGGCCGCCACCCGTTTTTCAAAAGGAATCCCTTGCAAGCCATTTTCATCCTCTGGAAAGCTCTACCTGCACACCGTGTTTGCATTAGGCACCCCTGATTTATGGATTCCTGCTTGTGGGATGCAGAGGCCTACATCCTGTTGCCGTGGTTACTCAGATCCTTGGTTCAAGGTTAACATCCTCCCAACACAAAATTGGCAGCAGGCCCAAACATCTAACCACCAGATTTTTATTGACTATCCTAGACTGCTTCAAAGGTCAAAGACCAAAGTGCTGCTCCCTGCCTTGGGGGGTGGGGGGAGTCAATACCTTCAATATTTTGATTGGGCTCCCTCTGAAGGAGACGACGAGGCGGGCGTGAGCCCCGGGCTGCCACCTCCGGAGCTTAGCAAGGTCACACCAAGCTTGGAGGAACCCCGTCCTCCTGGGGAGCTGTTACAAATTTGACAAGCAACTTCAAAGACCCTCTCGACCACCCTTTGGCGCATCATTAGCTCTCCACAGGGCCACTGGAATTGTGCCTTGAGAGTTCACTTTTGTTTCTGATTTACTTTGGCTTTCGTTGGGAACATAACCCAGTGCCCTCCTAAACGCTCAGTGCAGATGGTGGCAGGTTAAGAATTTATCAAAGGAGAAAGAGATGAAATGGAAGAAAGACAAGCTGGCAATAGGCAAATGCCACCCCGTGGGAGATTAACTCTTTCCTTAGCTCTCAGAAGCTAACCTGGAGGGGGAAAAATCCACAGTTCAAGGGTAGTGTAGTTTGTAGAAGAATCCTTACTGTTTTCATTTAGGAGGACAAGTAGAGCTGCCTGTTATTAATTCTGTAATTCTTTACTGTTTTCTTTTTAAAAGACTACTGGAAAATCTGTATTTAGAATCATAGGGTTGGAAGCAACCTTGCAGGTCTTCTAGTACAATCCCCTGTCCAGGGCAGGAATCCACAGAACATCTCAGATACGTGGCTGTCCAATTTTTGTTTAAAATCCTCCAGTGATGAAGGACCTATGAAGGAGGCTTAATAACTCACGAAATTCCTCTTCCTTTCCAGTCTGGATCTCCCTTTCTAAAACTTCCACCCAGTGGTTCTTGTCCTACTCTCAGGAGCTATCAAGAATACATTTGTTGCAACTGAAGAAATGTCTTTAACACTTCTGTAATATACAGTACAACAACTTGCCAGAAACACTAATATATGATCCTGCATATACCTGCAACTTTCCTAAAAACCACTTTCTTTGGTGCATCTTTTCTCTAATACTGTACATGCTTTTTTGGGTGCGCATTTTTAACTGAGTCCATCGATGCTGCAATGAAATTCCCTTGGACACCTTGTGCCAATTTGCTCCCACTGAAATCCACTGAAGATTTCTTTTACTTCTTTACAGTGGGAATGCAATGCGTGGAAGACAGTCTTCAGACAAGCACTGTATAAATCATGAAGACTCGGTGGGACCACTTGGGAATAAGTCCTTGAAGTAGCACAGCCTTTCTCAACCTGGAGTCCTTCAGATGAGTTGTCCTGAAACTCCTGCAATCTCCGGTCAGCATGATTGGAATTGTAGTAGTCCAACACATCTGGAAGCTATCAAGTTGGGTCAACTGACCTTACCTCTCATTCCTCTTTGTCTGTTAAGCAGCTGTCCCAGAAGAGAGGCCAAGAAAGAATGGGTTTATATTACACTGAAGTAGATTTCAGTTGGATATCTGGAATTTTTTTCTAACAGTAAAAGCTGTTCAACCATGGGACAGATTGACTTGGGAGACAGTAGAGTCTTCTTCACTGGAAGTGTTTAAAAAGAGGGTGAATGGCTATCTGGCACGGATACTGGAGTGGTCGATTCCAGGACTGGGAAGGGGGTTGGATTAGATGATCTTAGACCCCTTCCAACCCTGAAATTCTGTGATTCAAGGGCACTCTCATAAATTGATTGCCCTGGTGAGTGTGACCAGCAACAAAACATCCATTTGTCACAAGCCAGACTGATGAGGCTGTGTGCTACCACTTCAGCTTCTGTTTCTTTTTCCTGTGTGAATGGACACACTTTCATAGCATTGGACTGTGGTCCTCCATCATCTATTTTCTAAGAATGTCTCCAAAACATATGTGAGACCCAGCAGCCTTCTTGGAAAGGAAGGTTATGCTTGAGGCTGGCACTTTTTTGGGGGGGGGGAATATTCTAACTTCCCATTTAAAACAAAAACAAAAACAAAACAACCCTCTTATTACAAGAGTAAAATCTGGTGGGATGTGAAACATAGCATCCTTCAAGAGAGTTGTCTGGTGGACATTGTGCCCAAAGCTTCCAAACTGGGAACCCGAGGGTTATCCTTGAGCAGAAATTGAAAACACATGAAAGGGTCCTAGGAGGCTTGTTGCACATTGATGTCAGCCCATCCTGTTGCAATCAGCCTGCTCCGAGGAGTGGGCAAGTTAGAATAATATCCTGGTCAAAAGAAGGGTGTTGACAAGTTGTGAACTGAAGGTGCAGACAGCTATTCCATGTAAAGGGTACTGGAAGTGGTCAGAACTCACATTTTCTACCCTGAGAACAGATTCTGGAATGCAGCAGTTGTGAACCAAACCACTGTCAGCGAACGTTCAGACTGTATGCCTGTCTTCACCCTCAGAAAAGATTTGGCTCAGGAAGAACTTTTTAAAAAGGCTTTGCCAAATCTGTTAGCTGGAAAAGAAAACTTCCTGGAAGGCAGAAGAGGATCTGCTCAGAAGCTGGGAAGTTTCTATCTGGGTTCTAAGGACTGGTAACTCAAGGTCAGCCTAATTTGAGAGCCAGTGCCCTCTCCATGTGTTGGGCCATGATCCTCACGTCTATTGATAAACATGGGAGCTGAAGTCCATCATCTCTTTGAGATAATTGGATGGGTAATGCTAAAATACGCTATGCAAACGGAGCAAGTCCACTTTCTGAATCTGTGGAAGAGGTAGACTGAAACAGGAAGCCCAGCTGAAGCGTGAAGACTGATTCAACTGCAAAGGGACTATCACCTCATGAAAGGTGGACAGTCAACGCTAGAACTGGGAAGGGGAGTAGAAATGAGGCACAGATTGGAGTCACACATCATGGTAAGCTATAACTTGCTGAATGGCCCACCAATGGCTGAGATCCCATTATCGAACAAGCCCTCAATCATGGTTTGTATACCACAATGTCTAGGTGCACATAACACAGTCAGGAGAAAACTATCTCACACACACACACACATGACAGCCTAGTGAGTTATGTGATTCAGGCTAGAGATAGAGAGACCATGTTACAAGTGTGAATGCTTCCATTGATGTACAAACGTACAACTCACAAAGACATTGGCCAGCTGCGTTGATCTTTTCATGGCTGGTCATGCCTCTCCCTGTAGTTAATTTTGGCCATATCCAGGACACTTTTTCAAGATTTCAAATGTGACTTCACACTCATATACGGCACTGTCTGCCCAGTATGTTTAACTGGGTCAAGAGAGGGATGTAGGCATGTTGTGCAAATAGGTCAACCCAGTTAGCTATGTGAGTGTGTGTACATATGGGGAGGGGGAGGTTAGAGGAAATTAATTAATTAATGCTCCTGGATCTGTTGGGATGAAACAAACTTCCACCAGTCGTTTGTGCTATGTCAACAGGCATGCACGGTTTGATGGAGTGTTGACCCTTTCATTTAGCTTCCCAAGCAGAGGTGAAGTCTTAGAGTGGTGCTGGAAACACAAGCCCGTTTAATGGTGTTCCATCACCATGTGGGGCTTAGTCAGTTATCGGAGGGCACAGCTGACTCAATCAGTCATGTTGTGAGAACCCAACCTCAATTCTTCTGCTCAAAATACACACAGTAAAAGTTTGTAAACCACCACCTAGAAAATTTTAGAGGCATTTCCACATCAGAAGTATTACTGTGGGGTCCAACAGCCTTTTCCTCCCAACAATTAAAATCCACTGTCACTTTATGAAGGGGTAGTCCTCTGCAGAAAATATGAAAACAAGAAGAGCCTTCTAACAAATTTGTTACTGCCCAAGTGGGTAAGTATCCATGAAATCTCACATGGTAAATACAGTATATTAGTCTTAAACAAGTCATAAGTCTTTTTGTTGCATTAAAATCTACATCAGCTTTGACACTGATTGACAGTTTTGAACTCTGATGACGAAGACTCCTGTGAATATCATGGAGAGCCAAGAAAACAAAACAACAAAACAAATAAACAAACAAAAAAGGATCATCAAACAAATCAACCCAGAGTTCCCACTTGAGGCACAAATGACCAGGCTCAAATTACCCTACTCTGGACACCTTATGCAAAGACCCAGCTCTCCGGAGGCGGCTCTGATGCTGGGAAAGGTGGAAGGAAGGAGAGGACAACCAGCAGCAAGATGGATCAACACTCCACTTGTTTTTTATGTGCATTTTTCAACCATACCCCGCAGCCACCCCTGGTTGTATGATTGCTATGATCTATTTTACTCCATCACACCTACAGTATGCAGCCCTTTATTTCCAACTAATCTATCTTCCAGCCTTCATCTAAAAATCCTACAACCTATTCAACCACTAAATAGCACTGAGGACATTCTTGGTCCTCTTACACGACTTTTGCTGAAGAAAATCCTCCACTGTTTTGGTTCTTCTGAATTGAACAGATTTTTCTTCTCTTAGTCAACTCATGCATTATTCTCTCCTAGGCGATCTCTTGCTTTTTAATTTAGTCACAGAGTTCATTTGCAGCACAATGCACCTCAAAACATTAACTTGGTCAGGTTATTTGCATTTTGATTACTATCTTGAATAAAGAGTGGGAAGAAATATGATATCCTGGAAATCTTCTTTTGAAAAGAGAAGTTGGGCTGGCCATAAATGGATCACTTATAGCTATACCTTTCTTTGTAGCCCATAGGAGAGGATGGAATTAGTATTCTATAAATATAACATAGAGAAATAATTATTCTTCTTAAAGTAAGGCTTATTCAGCCCCATGACAATTTAAAATTAACTTTTAAAATATAGATAGTACAACCATTAAATTTCATGCTTCTGTAAATACAGCAGCATCCCACACATGCCAAGGAAAACTAATGGGAACACCTGAGCTTTAAGAGTGAATTTATCTTGAAAGCATAGGGTTGGTTTCTACATGGCACTAAAACAAATCACGGTTTTGCTAAATAAATCATTATCGTTTGAGTACAAGACTGTATTAAGCATGAAACTATGGCTTACTTACATATCTGGATGGCAAAATCTGGTTGATCACTAGATGGCAGCAAAGAGTGAGTTTTCTGGATTCTTTAACTGCCATCTACTGGCCATCTGGATGTCTACAGCCTAGATATTGTAGCCCTATGGTTTACAAGGACAATGGCTGGATTCATACACCTTGCTATGTCAAATCCAAACAAATTGCACCAAGGTAGCATCATGTGAGAACCCTCCAGATGCACTGGTTACTCATTTCCTTTTGGGAACAAGAAACCCAGAAAGTGACTAAGAGTTGGATTCCCCCCTGTATTAAATGGTGATTAACTATTCTGGATTAGCTTTTCCTCAGTGTAGTATGACATGATGGTTTATATTTTTCTTATTCATTGTACTGTTGTTATTATATTGTTTACAGTATTTTTGAGATATGGCCACTCACATGATTGAAGTGCTATATAAGATAGATAGATAGATAGATAGATAGATAGATAGATAGATAGATAGATAGATAGATAGATAGGAAGATGGATGGATGGATGGATGGATAGGAAGATGAACAGATGGATAGAAAGTTGGATGAATATGGATAAAGATAGGAAGATGGATGAATAGACACAGATGAATAGATAGAAGGAAGATGATAGATAGATAGATAGATAGATAGATAGATAGATAGATAGAAGATAGATAGGGTTCTGATTATGATTTCTAAAGACCCAAATGTCTAGGGGCCAAATACCCAAAGTATTCCATTTTCCAATTCTGCTCATAGTCACAATGCTTGAGTTGGGCAGCCATATAAATGTTCCGTATCAATAAACATGAATATTCTGGGGATCCCTTTTGCAGACACCCTGAACACCGAGGCTCATGAAGTTGGCAAGGGTTTCAGATTTGGCTTTCTTCCAGCCCTCTTGCAGGTTATATTAATTTGATTTTTTATTGGTTCTTTTCACCCTTCTGCAATTATGTTTTAAATAAACATTTATAACATCCTGCTTTTAAAGAGCTATTGTACAGTACCTTGAATAGTGTCTTATTATTTTTATTACCATTATTATTTGCTTTGAGTGGTTCTTACTCAACGGCGGGGTGAAACGTTTAAAATAAACCAATGTATGTATGAAGGAAGGGATGATAACTCGGAATGATTCTGTGGCTCTCTTGGTTTATGCACATCCTGCTAGAACTGTCAGCAATGAGAACCTCAAGTGCGGGGAGGGGGGCCCATCTATTTACTAGCTACGTACTAACTACGCAACAGCATCCACCACAACTGCAGTGACATCATCACCAAACGCTACCATGATGATGCTCAGGAGTTAATAAGCCAAAGTAAGATGAAAATATGTTCTTCAAATAAAGTTTGCAATGTATCTTCCTTTCCTTTGCTTTCTTTTTTGCATCTGAGTACATACTGGTGGAAGTACATAATTGTTTTCTTTTTTAAATAGCAGTTTTATTAAAAATTACAACTACAGAAGTACATACTTGTTTTCTTGATTTAAACAAATTCCGTTAGCTTCATGAAAATCAGCTACAGCTGCCTTGCTCTTATTATGTCCTTCTGGGGGGGAAACCTCCGTTATCCTCTGTTCTCAAGGCTGCAGACAGAGAGCGAGGACCAGCGGGAGAGAACGCAAAAGCCATCATTAGCTCCATCTTTCTCTCTCCTCGCAACCCCAAAGACCCAAACAAAGAATGATAGCTTGGAGAAGTCTCTTAGGGATCGGATAAAGGGAAGGGAAACAGATGAACTCCCAAGCTAATAAACACCAAGCGGTGATTCCTGCAGGACGATCAATTCCAGGATGTCCTCCGGCTTCTCTGATAGAGTCTGTTCATGCCCCTCACTAATAAAGCTGAAAGTCACAATCAGATTAAAAGACAGGCCGCTTTCTTAAAGGCGCAGCAGAGAGAAGGGCCAGTGCCAGGAAATCAGATGTGCAGCAGGCCATAACCGAGTCTATCTGCTGAAACACACACACCACCCATTGTCACAAGCACCTCCTCATTCTCTTTTTCGCTCTTTCTGATGGTTGAAGCCAATCAGCACATCAGATACTTAATTCATTTTCTTGTTAGCAGGAATTGAATGCCACAGTCTAAGAAAGTCTTAGCCATTCTGAGAAGCCCCAGAACGGTAGTTTCCTTTCTGGAGGATGCAGTTTGTATCCCATCTGTTATGGAAATGATATGCAGAAATGTCCCACCTTCCTCCTGGAAAATTATGCAGAGTCTCCCTCCCTGAAATGAATGTGGTTCCTCTGTTTTCACTGGCTGACTTCAAGAAAGGGATATTTTTCTTTTCTAGGGTTATTAAGAGAGGATCAGGATAACAGAATTGCCTGCCCTTAGCAGAGTATGCTATCCATGGCCAGGGTATGGCCACCGTGGGCTTGGTCATGCACTTAGAAGATCTTCCACATTCTGTTGGCCCCTGATCAGGCACTAATATCAGCAATAATGTCCCATATCACTCCAAAAAGTAAGAATAAAAGAGAGACTCTAGAATATAGGACAAAAACTATTTGTATGGCACTATGCGGTTGCCAAGAGTCAACAGGGACTTGATGGCACCCAATCAATCCAATCAATCAATCCTTAGGGACATTTTCTTTTCATCCCTTTTTGAATCCTTAAACCATTCCAGCCCTTCATACCCCATAAAAGCCAGGAGATTTTTAAGAAGGAGCTGAACAGCCACCTCTCAAGGACAGTTTAATTGGTCTTCCTGGCCATTACAGAGGGTTAGACTAGACAGTTCTTGGCGTCTCTTCCAAATCCACAATTCTGTGATTCGGTGAGGGTTGCGAACTTGGGCATGGTGCCATGCTCATCTCCAGCTGGTCACCACCAAGTCTTGGTTAGCGCTGTTACATTATGCAACTCAGCTCAAGGTTTTATGACTTCTCTCCAAAATGGATGCTTGCCTTATCTACACAGAGGAAGGAAACAAGGCATACACAGAGCCTTTATCTTTCCATTAATTCTGCAGAGTGATAAAGCTTTTGATTCCTTCTCTTCAACTAAGGTGATACAGGAACTCACATGATTTGGTTCCTCCTGAACCAAAGGAGAAGGGGAATTGTATAATCACTGTTGAAGACTGCAGATGGAATTAATGAGAGCAAACAGCTGCAAAATAGTCTTTAGGTAGAGTTTTTTTCCCTGCTTCACCTTTTGGAGCATGAAAATAAATGTAACATACCATGTGAGGTGCTAGTAAAAAGTGTTTGTATTGGCAAACCTGCATATCAATCAATACCTGGTCCAGAAGTAAAATGGAACACAGAGACCACAACATCACCTGTTGAGGGGTTTTTGACCACCTTATATGGGAAGTACTTCTGAATATTCTCTGCTTGCCTCCAATTCCTCTTTTGATCACGTTCTTTCAGGGATTCATAAAAACAGAATATAACTGAAAAACCTAAGGCTTTTCTTTCTCCGTGATGTGTTGAGTCCTGCATTTTTTTAAAAACTGAAATATGCTGCAGACTAGTACTTGGTAGAGCAGCCATGAAGGCCTTGGAAAAGATATTGAAATGCCACGATGTGTCTGTACCTACAGAATTGTGCAAACAGTAGTATTCCCTGTGACACTCTATGGAAGCGAAAGTTGGACTTTGAAGAAGCAGGACAGGAAGAGGATTGACACCTTTGAACTTTGGTGTTGGAGAAGGCTCCTGAAAATACCATGGACAGCCAAGAAAACAAAACAAAAAACAATGGGATTATTGAACAAATCATCCCAGAGTTCTTATTCGAGGCACAAATGACCAGGCTCAAATTATCCCACTTCAGACACATTATGGGAAGCCCCAGCTCTCTGGAGAAGGCTCTGATGCTGGGAAAGGGGGAAGGAAAGAGAAGAAGAGGAGGACCAGCAGCCAGGTGGGTGGACTCAGTTACAGTGGAGATGAGAGCCTGTTGGGAGACCTGAGAGACCAGATTAGGGAGAGATCATCATGGAGAAAATCTGTCTATGTGGTCGCTAGAAGCGGAAAACGATGTGGTGACACACACAGGTAATCAACTGGGTTAAAAGAAGAATGGAGCAAAAAGGAAGTTTTGCCCTTTGCCTTCTATTGATTCAGCCACTTGTCCTAAGATTCTTGTTTGCCCATAGTTGGAAAGATGGGAAGTGTTTCATGGTCTCTCTACCGGCATGAAATCAGCCAGCAACAAACCAGGTTGTGGAAGGTGAATCTAAGTGGAAAAGTAATGCTATGCTGAACTCTACCGATTTGTCCCACGCTTTCTTCCTCTGAGGGGACTTCTACTCACATAACCCTGAATTCTGCCCAGAGGTTACACAACAGCCTAAAACCTACAACTCAGAAGTAAAATCTACAGCCAGATCAGTGAAGGGCAATAACAATACAGGTAGTCCTCGCTTACTGACCATTCATTCAACGACCATTCAAAGTTACAACGGCACTGAACAAGTGGTACTTACAACCAGTCCTCAAGGTTCCGGCTGTGCCAGCACCCCCAAGGTGACGTGATCACAACCCGGGTGCTTGGTAACCGGCTCACATTTACAACAGTTGCAGCTTCCTGCGGTCATGTGACTGCTATTTGCAACCTTCCCTGATGGCTTCCCACAAGCAAAGTCGCTGGGAAAGCCAGCAGGAAGGTCACAAGTTGCTCCCTTAAGTCACTCCCACCACTTTTTCCTCTCAAAGAGCTAGAGTACAAGATCCCAGGGATCTTACATGGCACTGCAGTGCCCCCTCCCCTGCCTGGTTGCACTCCCTAGCTCTCACCCACCCACCAGCCTGCTTGCAAGCCTCCCAGGTAATTGACTTTGCTTGTTGGAAGCTGCCAGGAAGTCACAAGTCATCGTCACGTGAGGTCCTCGCTTAGCAACCCACAATCCTCACTTAACAACAGCAATGGGCACTGTTGGGATTCCTGTCGCTAAGTGATGCAGTCACCTGATGTTGTGCATTACGACCACATTAGTTAGTGATTGAAATTCTGGTCCCATTTACTGTCGTTAAGTGAGGACAACCTGTATTATGCTGGAATCCGCCTTAGAATTACTTTCTTAAAACGATCTTTCCCTGCAAAAGAGTTTGGCTTTTCTATCTTATCTTTAAAGTACTTAGATGTTTCTTTAGAATTATCTTCTGGTGATCTTGAGCTGACATGATTGTTGAAGGTGGTGGAAGAAACTAGTTTTCAGCTGACTGCTACAATTTCTCCATCACTCTGGAGCCTCCCTGGTTATCCATGTTTGTCCAACCTCAGGTCTTTCCTGATGATTTGCCTTGGAATTTAATGGAAGAATGGGGAAGCTGAACATCATCAGAGAGAGGGCAATCCAATGAAAGCCAGGACATTCACATTCTAACTCCTTGACCACTTTTTCCCCATGAGAATGCCCCTGAACCACTCTTCTTTGAAAAGCATGTCCTTCTTCATCAAGTAATTAAAAAAGACCATGCAAATCTTTTGCATAGAAAGTACCATCCCTTCTGTTACACCTCTATTTAAATGCAATATGGCAGAAAGTTCCTGCTATCACTCCTGTTTCATCCCATGGGGGTGCTACTCTTAAACAGTGGGATGCAAAATAATATGGAGAAAAAATCTTTTCTCAATTCGACCAATCCTTTTCTAATTTTATTAAATTATTTAAAACCCTTCTATGCTATCTTCCTGATACGACATGATCATATCAGGAAGACAGCATGTTACGGACCCCATCCATAAAAGAATTCCATCTGGCGGGGTCTCGGAAGCATGCCTTCTCTGCTGTAGCTCCCGCACTTTGGGACATCCTTCCTCCAGAGGTGAGACAGGCCACCTCTCTCCTGGACTTTCGCAAAAGATTACAGACCTGGTTTTGTCTGCAGGCTTGGAATGGGAGGGGGAATAATTACACCTGGGGATGGTTAGCGCCATGAAGTGATTCGGAGGGACCTACCACACTGAAAGACTGCTTAAGATCTCTTCGCCATGTAGATTTTATTATATTTATATTTTTATTGTATTTTGTAATCGTAATGGTTTTATATTTTATTCTTGTTTTATTGTAAGCTGTCCAGAGTCCCCCCGTAGGGGAGAGATGGGCGGTGAATAAATGTATAAAATAAATAAATAAATCGTCCAAGGCAGCCAATAAAGGTTTAAACCTAATGATATCATCCAATAAAATCACAGGAAAATGTAAGACAAATCAACCACGTATGATATCCAAGGGGCAGCAATACAAAATGGGAACCACCAAGAACTTGGATCAACGAAGTTGCCTCTACCTGATATTAACCAGCTGGCAAAGTCAATCCCATCCTGCAGAAAGAGGAAGCGATCACAAGTCCCCTCTTCTTCCTGACAAGTGCTTGCAGGTGAAGATCAAATGAAGCTAATCTTAGAGAAGAGGCAATTGCAGATGAATGGAGATGTTTGCTAATCAGGGCTCTGAGTGATATCTTGTCTTGGATTGCAACTGATGTAGCTATTCCCCTAGAAGAAAGAATCCCACCCAGACAGGTTGTCAGGATCCACCATCTGTTCTTGAGTGGGGAAACGTCTGCAGATTCCTTAATTCCCTACAGAGTTTAATGTGCTGAGTTAGACCCTGGCATCTCTATTTCACCAATGTATATCCTGACTAGCTACGACTTTCCTATCTCCTGCCACTGCTCCAGATTTACTACGAACCTTTGAAAACACAACAGGGATTCTGCAAACTATGGTCCCTCCCCAGTGATAAAAGGATAACTGGAAAAAATATCTTCTCACTGTTTTCCATATAAAGTGCATGTATGTGCAGACGATCCTGTGTACCTAAAAGTCAGGTTCAGTGCAGGTTAAAAAGAATTTCTACAAAACATTTCTTGTTTTATTAACTGCAAGAAGGTACGCAAAGTATCAGTGCTTTTCAAAGAATCTGGATTACATTTATATAAAGCTGAAAGGATAATGGTGAAGTCAGGAGGGACGTCGGTGGTATTTTGCTATTGAGTCTGTCACTTGGTTGGCACATCTTGCTAAGCCACAATTGGCTGGATCTGCTTGGGCCATAAACCATGATCTACAAATCACACACTGCGTTAAGCCGTTTGTCATGCTAAACAGCCACAGTGGCTGGCTTGGTCAACACGCTAAGCTCCAATCCAAAGTATTGTATCAGGCTTAGTGTGCTGTGTGAACTCAACCACTTGGGGTCAACCAAGCTTCCTGAAGCTGGTGCCCCTCAGAAATGCTGAGGTTGCAGGATCCAGAATTCTTAGCCAGCATGAGAAGTGCAGCCCCAGAGCATCTGGGGGATGCAAAGTCTGTGAAGGTTTTTGAAGAGTTTGCTGCTATAGCAAACTTGCTGCCCATATTACATTCTTCCTGGGAAACCTTCAGACCCAAATTGGACCACTTTGGCTGTTTATGAGAGCTATAATATGAAATGGCATCATTGGTGCCTCACTACGATCAAACTCCTCCCTTTTTCCCCAGGGTCACGACATAATGCAATATGATGTTTGGCATTTTCAGAACGTCAAAGGGGAAAAAAAAGGTCCATTCAGTGTTATTGGTCCCGGAATAAATGTAACTTAGCCCCTGTTGCCTGTCTTTCATCTCTAAGCCTGCAAGAACCGAGCATGGCATTATGTTTTATGCCTTCATCTATATGGGTAGCGCAGGCCTGTTATCACTGCTTTGGGAACCCTGGTGTTTGCATACATTTTCATTTGCTGCCTTTTGTTTGCTTTCTTCTCCATTGTCCTAACAGGGGAAAAATATTCCTTGGCTTGCAAAACTATCCAGTTATCTATCAGCAGAGGTTTCCACAGGTTATCTGTTGTGATGCACTCTCACAGCAGGATGCACTGCTGAGAACAGGGCGTGGGTAAACACACCTGTGTCTATGCATTTCACCCAGGTTAAGCTGATCGCCAGATGTCCCTAATTTCATCTGGTCTGTTCAGGCCCTCTGAAGCCCAGTTCTAAAAGCAAGACATGGTGAATTCCATTGAAATGCCGAAAAAAGCAGCAGATCCAACCGCAAGCATGCCTTTTGATATCCCATGAATCCCCATTATTATTTGTATTAAATTGTACTTATTATTATTATGAGTAAATGCCCATAAATATCTCAGTATTCATCATTCTCTCCATCAGATATCATGTCCTACGGTGGATGTATTTTTGCAATATATGTTCATCCTTTTGGTTAAATTAGTGGTAAAGTTATTTGAATCAAACACATTTTGCAGAGTAAAATTGGGAGACCTCTTCAGATGCAGCCATGGGGCAGACTTCCTTCCTTCCTTCCTTCCTTCCTTCCTTCCTTCCTATGTCTATAGCTTCCAGTCTCAACAAGTGACTCAGTAATGCATCAAACCATGTTTTGTTTGTTTAGACCAGGGTTTCTCAGCCAGGGTTCTGTGGAAATCTAGGGTTCCACAAGAGGTCACTAGGGGTTCCCTGGGAGATCACAATTACTTTAAAATTCGGGCAACTTCACCTTAAAGAGGTAAGTTTCATTCTTTATTTTTAGTTTAAGAACACTGTTAATGCAGATATACAGAATATAATAATTTGTAACTTCCGGCCTATATTTGAGCCTGAATGTGCAGGGGTTCCCCAAGGCCGTAGAAATATTTCAAGGGTTCTTCCAGGGTCAAAAGGCTGAGAAAGGCTGGTTTAGTGAATATGCAGCTAATACCTCAGTCTCTGATTATATACAAGCACACATGGCTGAGATCATACAAGCTCAGCCAAAATATGCAGATCCTATTTCTGTTGCCCTCAGCAAGAGAGTTAGTTTCTTAGCTAAATGCCACTGACTCATGGTGAATGCATAGATAAATACTCTTGATCCATTTCTAGTATTATTTTATACCTTCTGCTCTCCCAAGGGCCTTCCAGTAATCCCTTTCATTCTACCCATCTACCTGATCTGGGTTTTCCTTTTTTTACTTCTCTCAGCTTTGCCAAGCAAAGTCACTTTTTCTAATCCATCCTCTGCTGACATCACATGCCCAAAGTATGTGAGTTTCTGCCTCCTGATATCACCACAAAGGAACAATCGCCTTTTATTTTGTCCAGGATGAACTTACTGTTTGTTCTCACAGTGCGTGCCTTTCTTTACTCAAATTAACAGGACTTAAAATGTTAAGGTAAGGCTGGACAGCTGTGTCCTGTCTCCCGCTCAGCCATTGCGGCTAACCCTCTGCTTATTATCTCAGCTGCCTCAACTTGGAATGTGCTAAGCATTCTCTATACCAGGGTTTTTCAACCATGGTTTTGTGAAACTCTAGGGTCACTAGGGGCTCCCTGGGAGATCACGATCTATTAAAAAAAATGATTTCAAATGCAGGCAACTTCACCTTCAAGAGGTAAGTTTCATTCTTTATTTTCAGTTTAAGAACACTGTCAATGCATATATCCAGGCCTACACGTGAAACAAGTGTAATAATTTTGTGCCTTCTGGACTATATTTGAGCCTGAATGGGCAAGGGTTCCCCGAGGCCTGAAAAATATTTCAAGGGTTCCTCCAGGGTCCAAAGGTGGAGAAAGGCTGCTCTGTACTGTGATCTACAGTTGCACTACAAAATCCTCCACTCCCAGTCCAGATTCTTCCATGACAGATGGATAGCTAAAATAGGAACTTCTTGGCAAGCCAGGATACCGTATTCTATCTGGAATAATAATAATAATAATAATAAAAACTATGTGATATAACATGTAGTTAATGTCCTGCTGCTTGTCCAGAAGCAGTAGGTAAGGGTGGGGAAAATACACTGCTGCTGCAAAAGAAGGTTGTGAGGTGGAAGGCCTTTTGGCAAAGATCTCTCTCTCCCCTTCCTCCAAGGTATATTAAATTTGTTTCTCCCCAGTTTTCACTCCCCTCATGACGTTCTGGGGGTACTGAGAATGATAATCCTAACTGTACTGTTGGCTTGTCCCCTTGCCCCCAAACATTTGCATTATGTTGTTGTTGTTAGTTGCCGTCGAGCCGTTGACGACTCATGGCGATCCTATGTATAATAGAATGAAATGCTATATATATAAGAATGCTAATATGTCCCTGTTATTATTCTGTGATGTGTACAGGAACTCACTATCTGAATCTGGTATTAGAGGGAGTTCTAGTTTGACACACCAGTGGCAGAGAGGAACCTGGACAGGCTTTCAAGTTTCTGTTGTTATACCCTATTACAATAAAGTAGCATTCTCTGTTTCTTGACCTGGGGTCCCCTGAAGGGCTGACAACAATCTTGAAAGCTCATCCAGGTTCCTCTCTATCCCTTCTTATACTAAATAAAATCAGGACAGGTTTATTTTGAGTTTCTGGACTGTCATCCCTTCTCCAAGTCCCCTCTTAATGGCTCTCTCGTACCTTCCTCAAGGTCAGCTCTAAATTTCTTTACAATAGAGTATTTTCTCCAGGAGCATAAGATGGTATAAGTGCACAATGGTCTTTTGTCATTTTATTTCCACAAGAACCCTGTGAGGTGGGCTGGCTAAGAAAAGAACTGGTCCAAAGTCACTCAATGAACTTCTGTGGCTGACAGTGGCCTTGAGCCTTGGTCTTAACTGTGTATTAATCGCTGCACCATGCTACCCTATCCCTTCCTGCCTTAAATCATCTTACACTATTCTTTGCACAATCTGGATTTCACTTGGTTCCAGTTTCCATATCCTTGGGTTCTTGCTCAAGTCTAGGGCCACACTTAAACTCTTATGCAGGTGACAGTGGGGTCTACAGTCTTCTAGGGTGATGCATTGCTTCAACATACTCTGCTGAATTTACAAAGATTGTAAGTTCTACAGTAATGTTATTTCCCAGTTGGGTAATGAAAAATCTGCAAGCAGACAATCAAGCTCAGAGAGCACCAAGAAGTCTGTCCTAAGTTCTTTCCACACTGCAAACTACATGTATGTCTATAAATACTGACACATATTTATGTATATAAAATTCAAAAAGCTAAACTAGAACCTCTGAACACCAATAGCAATAGAGCAGAATCTGGCCATCCTACTAGAATATCCAAGGATGAATCTGCTCATAAGAAGAATACATTCTCCTCATCTGACCTGGTGGGGACAGTTAGTTAACCAAGGCATTATTAAATCAGTGTATCAGCTCAGGTACAGTGGGCAGCAGAATTAAAATGGGTGCAACTCCGGCTTCCCAGGCAGACAACACAGACTGACAATCCAGGTTTGAGGGATCAGATTAGGGTCTGGCTAGAGAAAATACCATTTCTTGAGGCAGCTATTCTAAAGACCTTTTGCAACAGACCTATGCAGTAATTGTCCCTGAATTTAATGCCTGTTTCCCCTAACTCTGCACCAAAGACCAAAACCACCTGGGCTGCTTCAAGGTAAATATTATCTAACAGATGGTCCATATGCACATGCCCTGGTCACCTCCCGCATAGACTACACTGTAATGTGGTCTACATGGGGCTACCCTTGAAGAGTATCTGGAAGCTGCAGCTGGTGCAAAATGTGGCCGCGCGGGCAGTCTTGTGAGCCCCAAGGAGGGCACATGTAATACCTTTGCTGCGTGAGCTGCATTGGGTACATCTGGACACGTTTGAAAAATGCTAATGATTTGGGGTACTGATTTTTTTTTCTTTTACTTGATGCTAAATTCCAGCTTACTAATTTGTTTCTGTGCCTCTGACCTTTGATTACATTTAAGAAATCCCTGAGACATGTTATATTCTAATGCATTGAATATAATGCAAATTAATATAACAATATAACGTAACATATAGCAAGCATAACAAACATAACAATATAATATAATATAATATAATATAATATAATATAATATAATATATTTATCAAATTTGTCACCGCCCATCTCCTCCAACCAGAAGGACTCTGGGCGGTTTACAGTATAAAACAATAGATATATAATAAAATTCCAATATAACATACACTATAAAACAATTTCACAAAACTACCAAATATAATAAAATCCAGATGGCTGTGGTCATATTATATTATATTGGCTGTGGTTATAATATAATATAATAAATATGATATGATATGATATATGATATGATATGATATAATATAATATAATATAATATAATATAATATAATATAATATATAATAAGGTAAAGGTTTCCCTCGACGTAAAGTCCAGTCATGTCCGACTCTAGGGGGCGGTGCTCATCTCCGTTTCTAAGCCTTAGAGCCAGCGTTGTCATAGACACTTCCGGGTCATGTGGCCAGCATGACACGGAACGCCGTTACCTTCCCGCCGAAGCGGTACCTATTGATCTACTCACATTTGCATGTTTTCGAACTGCTAGGTGAGCAGGAGCTGGGACGAGCAACGGGAGCTCACCCCGCCGCGCGGTTTCGAACCGCCGACCTTCCGATCGGCAGCTCAGCGGTTTAACCCGCAGCGCCACCGCGTCCCAATATAATATAATATAATATAATATAATATAATATAATATAATATAATATAATATAAAATATAATATAATATAATATAAAATATAATATAATATAATATAATATAATATAATATAATATAATATAATATAATATAATATAATATAATATAATATAATATAATATAATATAATATAATATAATATAATATAATATAATATAATAATGCAATGACCTGGTTATCTCCTGCATAGACTACTGCAATGCGCTCTACATGGGGCTACCATTGAAGAGTATCTGGAAGCTACAGCTGGTGCAAAATGCGGCCACATGAGCAGTTTTAGAAGCCCCTAGGGGTTTCTAAACATATAACACGATTGCTGTGCGAGCTGCTTTGTGTGCCAGTTTGCTTCCAGGTCCAATTCAAGGTGTTGGTTATCACCTTTGAAGCCTTACAAGGCATGGGGCCAGGTTACCCGAGGGACCGCCTCACCCTCGCTACATCGTCCCATCCCACCCAGTCAGGCAGAGAGGGCATGCTATGGACCCTGTCCATGAGGACTTGCCGATTGGCAGGGTCCAGGAGGAGGGCCTTCTCTGGTGTGGCACCCGCCCTGTGGAACAGCTTACCCCCAGAAGTAAGACAGACCCCCACTCTCCCAGCCTTCTGGAAGGTGGTGAAAACATGGCTAAGCCACCTCGCTTGGGATGGGAGGGGGGGTAGCCATTCTTGGGGGTGGCTGGTACTGTGATTGTGCCAAGTACAAAACCCCATAGCCATCTTGAATTTTACATTTTATATCTGGTATTTTTATATTTTTATTGGTATATATTTATGTATATTTATATTGTGTTGATTTTATATTGTACCGTTTTTACCGATCGTTATTTTATTATCTGTAAGCCGCCCAGAGTCGTTGTGTACGAGATGGGCGGCAGAGAAATTTGATAAATAAAATAAAGAATAAATAAATACGTACCTTCCAATCATTAAACTCATCGAACACAGAGATGTTAAGATAGAAAGAAAAAATAATAATAATGAAAATGACAAAAGAAAGCCTAATATCACACGTCTGATTATCTGTGCTATTGTGCATGGATATCCTGAGAAAATTCAGGGTTTATTGACAATGCAGAAATCATTTGCACTGGGGATAGGATCAAGGCCAGGCAACGTTCTTGTTTAAAATCGGGACGAGAGAGAAATGCACACACATACGCAGTTTAGGCTTGAACAGGGACGAGTCCCATTCTGTGGCTTGGCCAAGGACTGCTTCCTTGCATTTTAAACAGGGAGGAACCTTGAAGGTATCCCTCTGGCTCTGGGATCCAATTTATAAGATCCTGAAGAGAATTAGAGGTAGGCTGATAGGGAGGGAAGGTGGGCAACAAAGCTTAAGAGATTTGGAGAAAGGCTGAGGATCGTTGCAAATACAGCAGAGCAGATTCATTAAAATTGCTGGCTGGAGTTCAGTGGTGGAAACAGAGACCACATCTTTTTGGGGCACTGTTGAAATCCATCTGGAATGGTGTGTGCATCACATCCCAGAAAGGTGGTAGCGGTGGTGGGGAACGGATATGAAAGGATGTGGTGAAAAAAAATAAGACTTACCGAAAACCGAGCATGGCGCAACGAACGTTTAAGGGGCACATCTTACCTCTACTGATTCTCTGCTGGTCTGCTTGTTCGTTTTGGAAGTAACAGGAAGAACTGGAGGAAACTGGAACTCCAGTAACTGGAAGAAATATGCTTCCTTACCAGGGTGTAATTCCTAAAGCTTTAAATATTTCATGGGATGTCTGCAACTCCCTCTTCAGGCCCTGTCTGCAACATTGGCAGTTCCCCCAATAGGAACTGGTTCAGCAGGGATTCAATTACAACTTGGCTTGCGAAAGCAGACTGCTTTAGGAAAGACCGGATGGGTTTCAGGGTGTTGTAGGAAGGGGGATCAGAGGACAGGACAGAGACACCCGACTATTTTCCCATGGTTTCCTGAGAGCCTTTTTAAACACATTGTTCTTAAGAGGGTGGAAAAGTTGGGTTGTGATTCTGCACCGCAAAGAAAATGCATGGTCCATGAGTCTTGTTGGCCTCAGTAATGGCTAGGAAGAAATCCCAAGCGCGCGCGTGTGTGTGTGTGTGTGTGTGTGAGGGAGAGAGAGAGAGAGAGAGAGAGAGAGAGAAGGAGGGGAGTGCATTAACTTCCAGAGTCATCACCCCAGTTTATGGATTGGTGGCTTTCAACTGCAATGTGTCTGATCAGCTTGAAGCCTTTTTTTTTTTAAATAAAGGATTTGGCTTTCTTGAATGTGCACCAGATGTTTGCTGATGAGAATTACTGTAGTGCATCATTCAAGCTGGAATCACTGTGCAACCCAGGAAATGAGAGAGGGGGGAGATCTTCCAGAGAAACAAGCCCTTAAAAGTTACAACAATTCACAGGTGCTGTGGCCTAAAATGGCCCAGCCAGGCTGAACTGAGTGAAACGCTACGGGAACGATCGACCAAGGCCAAATGAACAGGATATATTTACAGAAACGGAAAAGCCATTTCAAAGAGCCACCAAAGCATAACGCTCACACTCCCATGCACAGAAATCCGTTATAACCTGCCACGAACTCACGAACTCCGTTGCACAACTGGGCGTGACTTGTGTAATCTGCATCGGTTGTCACAGGACTGATGCAATTTACCTCGTTTGCACCAACTGTGCAATGATGTCATAACATGCATGACATCACCTACACCCACTGCTTTTATGTGCATGCATGGTTATCTGCCTGACAGCAGAGTCCAGGTATCAGAAAGCCTGACATTTAGAAAAGATATATGGTATGAACCTGTTTCTGCTCAAGTCTTCCTCTTCATCCTGTAATAACTTTATACATTTTTTGGGATGGGGCCAAGGAGCGTGATTCCATAGGTAGAGGTCCACATCTGGGATTGATGGAAAGTTATCTAAAGGACTGAGCTTCGTTCTTCTATTTCACCTAGAAAGTATTCAGTGGCTAAGCTGTGGTGCAGCAGTTGTGGAAAAGATGTTGCTGCTTGTTCTGCTGGGATCAATACCATGGGCCGGGCCCCTGAGAGATCACTAACCTACATTTTCCTTCGTAGATGCTCCCGACGCTTCGTGTCACCTGTTAACTTCATAGCCAGAAAACTGTGGGGCTGACCGACCTGCTAGGCAGCATTGTATCCATCAGCTTCAGCAGAACCAGCACGCATGTGCTGAAAACAATCATTACTCCATTTGGACCAACCACCACCAACTTCAGTTCGTGCTGGCATTAAAATGCCAGAAAATCTCCACCCTACATCATGCTATTTGTGTCCATATATATCCAGCCCAGAAAAGATCCCATGTCATCTGAGATACATCCATGGTTACCATAACATCCTCAACTGGAGGGTGTGCAGGATGCATACTGAAAATGTATTTATTTATTGCAGTTTGCATCCCACCTCAGCCTTCTACTCAAGGTAGCTCACAATACACAACCTGAATAAATAGTGTAGGAGTTACAATTATCAGGTCAAAATCAGTACAACCTCAGAAAGAGCATTCCGTTGTATTATCAGCATCCTTTCTCAATTACCAGGGAAACTTCAGTACAGTTCAACTACAAGACGATTCACTCCCTAGGGGCTCTGTGAAAAAGTAGCCAGCAAAGTCACAGTCCAAGCTTTGGGGTGCTGGGGGAGAACCTGTTCTGAAGAGAGAGAGGCTTAATGGAGAATGCTCCTTTCTAAGCCCTCACCTGCCCCATCTATCTGCAGGTGTGGACTTGTTGCGTACTCCCTCGACTTGATTGCCCTGGATGGAGGGCTACTATCTGAAATAGACAGCCTCAAAGATACTCAGGTCCCAAGCCATATTACTTTACAGGTAATAAGTGGCCCCCATACACAAGAAAGTGTGACATGATTATAGTGGCTGTCATCCACTACAAAATGGGCTGCTGCATTTTGGACCATTTGTAGCTTCCTGGTGTTCTTCAAGGGCATCCCCACGTCGAGCGTATTACAGTAGTCCACATGTGGGATGACAAGGGCAGGAGTGGCTGTTTGTCACACAATCCCAGAGGATTCCAATCCCTATTCCTCAGAAGCTCAAGCAAGGAGGCTGTTGGAGACCCATGTGAGAAGCATTCCTACAGGAGCATCCTCCCTCAACTCTCTTTCCTTGGAGGGGAGAAAACTTTTGAAACTGGTAATTAGTAGATGGGGCACCCAGATCTGAGCTTCAATGGGCCATCCCTTCCATCGACTAACAAACACAAATCAAGTGAACTTCTCTTACTTTCTCCAGCTATGATTCTAATGCACGCTAGATGAGACAATATATCCAGGATCCAATCTTGGATGACACGTATCTTTTTATGGCCCTGAATTGCTGCATTTTCAGATTGGGGGTGGGGGGAATGTTTTCTCTCCTTACCCTTCACCATCTGGCAAAGGTACAGATGGGTTCACCATCAACCAATTCTCCTGGTCTTCAATACTACCGTGCCTATTTGCAGTTGAGATCTGGAGAACTAGTTGTTGCTTTTCCGCCCCACAATAAACAGGAAGGCACTACCTTCTTTAGATCCAAGACTTGAGACTGAGCTAAACAAGCCTGGCTAAATCCAGCACTGAATCTCCAGCAAGCATTTGGCTAGGAACGGACCCTGATTAGAGCTAAAGAGCATTTTCACTAATGCAGAAAAAGAAAAAAGAAACCAAACACGGGGCCTGAATTTAGTGCCACCCTTTCCCCTCTTCCCTGGTTCAAATGTGCAACTTGCACTGCACATTTCCCATCATCTGTAAATTAAAAATGGAGCCTTAGCAGACCTCTGATGGGAAAAAAGGAGAAAAAGACAGATGATTTATAACTGTGATTCTCACTGACCCTCCAGTGCTGTGGAACTAAGTGTTCTCCACTTTTAAAACAATCACCTATTGATTTCAGACCCTTCAGTTTTAAACAAGTCTTCGCAGAGCAGTTCCTCTCATTGACCATTCTGCTTTAAGAATAATTGGTGTCCAATTGAAGTGTAATCAAAATAAAGCTGACTTTAACCCCCAGATGGGTGGTGGTCAGGCCTTTCCGTAATTATTTTAGAGCGTTCTGTCTTTTTTTAGCTCTTTTTCAGTTGCACAACCAGACTTTTGTTATACAGTATTATGCAAAGGGGAAGTGGAAGTCCCATAAATTAACAGAGCAATGCAGCATTTCATGATATTATGGAGCTGTTTCCAAAGGGGATTTTAATACATCTATAACTATGGAGGTTCTCCCCACTTGGCTGAAAATGGAACTACGTGTAATAAAACTCCATTATACTGATCCAAGTTTGTCAATAGGATGGAGAGATGTGTGAGTCTGGGGTGAGCCAGAGCTAAATCTCTTTAGTCTTTATCCCTTGTTTCTTCTGGTTCTTGTCCTGGTTTCCAAGAATACAAGAAAAATTCTGTTGGATTAAACCTAAAGGACTACAAGTAGTCCTCACGTAACAGCCGTTCGTTTAGTGACAGTTCAGACTTACGACGGTGCTGAAAAATCGACTTATGACCATTGCAGCATCCCCACAGTCACGTGATCATGGTTTGGGTGCTTGGCAACCGGTTCACATTTACGACCATCACAGAGGTCTGTGGTCACGTGATCACCACTTTCAACCTTCCCAGCTGGCTTCTGGCAAGCAAAATCAATGGGGAACTGCATGATTTGCTCAATGCCCATGGTGCCCACTGCACAGCAATGCCCATAGCAACCACTGCAAAAAAGGTGGTAAAATCGGGTTGGATTCCCTTAATGACCACTTCTCTTAGCAACTGAAATTCCTGTCCCAACTGCGAAGGTCATCATGCGAAGACTACTTGTATTTTACCCAAGGACCAGACTACCCAGGACTCCACCAAGTAATATTCATACACATACAGTATGTATGTATGTATAAGTCAAATTTATATGGCCACCCATCTCATAAACAAGCGGCTAAATTTAGTGCCACCCTGTCCCTGCTCCCCATGGCTTTTCTCCCCATCTGAATTTGGGAATGAACTGCCTTTTTCCAGAGACCCCCTTGAACTGTCTTGGTTGATAACCACTCTCCTGATTCTTTTATCACTACTAGCCGCAGTGAATCAGAAAGTTAATAATAGAGGGCTCCTGATGTATTCCTGAACGTGTGAGGAAGTTGCAAAATGTGCTGTTCTCCTCCTTTACCCATTTGATGGCCACATAGGGACCCTCACCTGCAAAGCAATTGCACACGTTGGCAGGGAATTCTGAAGTTGTGGTCTAACACATCTTAAGAGCACCAAATTGGAGAAGATTGGCACTGGTCAGCGGTTAGTGCATACTCAAGGTTTCAGTCAGGGGATCTCTCTTTCCTAGATCCAACATGATGAAACCAGCATATCTGCATGCAAAGGGAGGTGATTTGCCACAGAACTGTTTTTTGTCAGTTTGCCAGGAAATCCTGGTATTTTCTGAAGGTGTATTTAATCCAATGTCTATCTGAAATTCTGATACTCAGCCTCATAGGATAAAATAAAGCTGAGCTGATGACCCACCAGTTTCTTATTCCAGCTTCCCAGAGTTTTATTTGATTAAGACAATTTGGAAAAGGTGTGGGTTTGATCAAGCTAGCTCAGGATACAAGGGGGCTAGGATCAGGGCTGGCTACACACAGGCCTGGTGTTGGTGAGAATCCAGGCCAAGCACGACCTGAAGCTAAAAGGCTTTATGACGGGTGCCGCAAGTCAGTTTCCTGAGAATGACTGATTTCGTCTTCACCTGCATTGCCATGGAGACCTGGAAAAGTTCCAACAAAGAAAAGGAAAGGAAAATACATTTGTGCTGAATGCTGGCAAGCTACTACAGCATGTCTGTTCTGAAAACTCATACCTCCTGCATTGTTCCTGACTACCCTTAATGTATCTGGGGGAAAGTTAACATCAAATCAAGCTTCTCCAATGGTGGGTACATTTTCTAAATGTACACTGGTGCATTCAATGGGGTGTTCAGTAACTGCCACAATTCCTCCCCAACATGGTCATCTGCTGACTGAGAAGAATTATGGGAAGTCCCACTTAATCTAGGAGGCATCCAACTGAGCAAAGCACACCCTATTTGCAGCTATAGGGAATCTTCTCAAAAGGTCCTGCAAAATGGGTGGGACTGCTTTCGAATAATTTTAAATATGGTGCTCACACCCATGAGGACAGTCACTCCGTCCTTACCCAATCAGGGGAAGACTCATAAAAGTATATATGGACAGGGTCCTCTTTTGGCCATCTTATCCATTTTTCTTTGGACTTCCTGGGATTGAACTGGGACCTTCTGCATGCAAGGTGTGTTCCACCATTCCACATTCTCTGATTTGCTGTCAACACTCTGGTTTTAAGAGCTAACCTTGTATCCTTCTCCTCCTATGATTTTAGAAACACGCTGACCTTCATGTTCCTTCCTGTATCTTAGGGTCCCTTAACCTCCTTGACCTTCAAGACGTATTTCCACATCTGTTGTGAGCAGCAGGGGAAGAAAGCTTTTTGGGGGGCGGTGGTGGTGATGCGAATGAAGAAAGCGACTACCTCTTATAAATACACCCATCAGAAAAGGGAGCGGATGCCATCCAATCCTGAAGCACATCGAAACTAGGAAGTCAGAGTCAGAGGAAAGGGACTGGAAATTGCAGTTCTATTCCACTAGCAGCAAAAACCAAAAAAAAAAAAAAAGGGGGGGGGCTTTAAAAGCTAATTTGCTCTCTACCAACCAGGCTTAATATATGCTCTTCA
Organism: Candoia aspera; assembly: GCF_035149785.1. NCBI lineage: Eukaryota > Metazoa > Chordata > Lepidosauria > Squamata > Candoiidae > Candoia > Candoia aspera. Next base: position 257,848,477 of record NC_086154.1, read on the forward strand.
ACCTAAAACCATCATCACAATAATAAAAAGGGGATTGGGTGCCCCCCTTTCTTTCATCAAGGGGTGAGACTGTTTTCCCTCCATGCTCAACATGTGGAACCAGGATCCATGCTGGAGCGATGGGAAGGGGAAGGGGAGGGGGAAAGCCACCCACACCCTTAAAATCTGGCAGTAAGAGTGGAAACATTTATGCTTTGTGCTCATAAGGAGGAAGTGGGGGTGGGGGTGGGGAACTCATCCAGGGATGAAACCACTGTTGAAATTTCTCATTGCCATTAATACCAGGGCATTACGGTGGATCCTTGAATCCTTCCACCCGTTCCTCTTCCAGCCCCCAGGAATAATAAGGACTACGCTGAAAGCAAAATGAAACACCACCAGATTGCTCTGGGTCTTTTTGCAAGCGGCTCAGTGTGTATGCAAACGCAGGGATTCTTTGCTCCTGCAAATGTCTCCAACTAGGAAATAATTGGAATCAGAAGCTTGTCTTTCTGAGAACGGGAATGTTCTCTGCAAATCCTGATGGGTCCTAGGTTTTTTGCTCGCGGGGGAAAACAAAAGACCAGAATAACCCAAATAAAAAGGGAATGCACTTTGTAAAATAGGATTTCTTCTATTTGAAATCGTTTCCAAATTAAAGCAGGGTCTCAATGGAGCCTGAAAATCCTGGCATTAAAAATACCCCCCGCCCCCCCAGTTTTCTGTAGTCTTATGCTAACCACGTTGCAGTCGGCTGGATTCTGCAACACCATTTCTTATTTCATGGAGGCTGTGAGATCTGGAAGGGGCTAAACAAACTCAGGTTAAATCCTACCAGGACAAAATAGCTAGCCATAGTCCAGATGCTAGACACCTGGGCAACCTTTTTGAAGCTTCTCGTTCTTTTCTAAAGTTCTAAAACTCCTCTTTGTTTTAGATCAGCTGTAAACTGGACAGTCATGCCCTCAACCACTTCGTACAGGTCACTGATCAAAATGTTGAACAGTGCAGGGCCCAGGACTAAGTCCTGGGCACTCCACTCCATATTACTCTTCAAACTGATGTGGATCCTTTTAGGAGTACTCTCTGAGTATAAACATTCAGCCAAATATGTATCTAAGTTGAATCTTCTTGCCCACAGTTTTTCCATTTTATTAATGAAGATATCATGACAAACTTTGATGAATGCTTTGCAGAGGTCAAGGTACACTACATCTATGGCATTCCCTCCATCCATTAAGCTGGTAATGCTATCAAGGTTAGACTGGCATGACTTGTTTATGAAAAAAAAAAAAGAACGAATGAACATCCTGGCTCTTATTAATTGTTGCATTTCCGAGAACTCACAAATACGCTGCTTAATAATGTGCTCAAGGACCTCTTTCTGAGTAGAGATATCAAGTCGATGAGTTTTCCTCCTGTTTTCTGAAGATAGGGACAATTGCTCTCCTCCAATCTATTGGGAGCTTGCCAGTTCTCCAGGAGCCCTCAAAAGACTATACTTTACAGTTCTGAGATCACTTCTGTTAGTTCCTCCAGTACCTGAGGATGTAATTCATCTAACACTGGTGGCCTGAATTAATTTAAATTAGCCAAGTGTTCTTTTTTTAACCTTCTCATCTATCCTGGCTGCAGCACCCACCCCCTGCCCTGCTTCTACCAGCAGCACAATGACTGCCAGAGCATCCTGCCTTCTTGGCATTATTTGTTAACCATTCATTCATTTCTCCCTACAACAGGGCCACAGTTTCTTTGCCTGTCCTATTTTTTTCTGACATATCTGAAAAAGTCTTTGTGTGTATGTGTGTGTATGTTTTATTTTGAGCATGTATTTATTGTAAGCTTCAGCTAATTCTGCACTTTATCCTTTTGGATGTAATTTCTGATACAACTTCTGGTCACTTTCTTGGTTCTATGCCTCTCCTATTTTCTATACATGTTGATCACCTTTAGTAACCTTCTTTCTGAGGAATCCCCTAGGATTAAAGTGCAAATCATCTAAGGTGGCTTCCCAGAGATAAACCAAAAGCTCAGAATTCACACCAATCTCCCCTGTCCCTAAATTCTGGTTCTGAAACATGAAGTGGTAATCCTCAATTAAACAAACAAACAAATGAACAGAGAAGTATTAACTGAAAAACAATAGCAACAGATTAATACAATTATTCAACAAGGGAAGTCTGGTGGTGCTCAACGGTTGCAAACAATGAGTATTTTTCAAATGAAATTAATGCTCAGACTAGATATGCAATTGAAAAGCACAACTGATTTCAGCTCATTAACATCTGACTTGGGTTTCTTAAAATAACTCTAAACAGACATTTCCATGGTGTAACAGAGGTGGGGAATCACTGAATTTCATCAAATTGACAGGTCACCTTTTTTTTTTTAATGCAACTATTTAGAAATGCAAATCAGGGCTGCAACTAGGGTCTGTGTCACCCGGGGCAAACATGGATTCCACGCCCATTTTGGCGCCCCCCCAGCATGGCGCCTGGGGCACATGCCCTGCTTGCCCCCTCCCCCAGTTGTGGCCCTGATGTAAATAGCCCCCCTCCCCCCAATTCACTGTAAGTGAATGGAATGGAGAATTGGAGATGGTAACTTCAGTCTTTTCTTACAAAAGGTCCTGTCCTGCCCATTGGTAAGTTGGTTCATTTTAGGGGAAGGAAGGAAGGAAGGAAGGGAGGGAGGGAGGGAGGGAGGGAGGGAGGAACATTGGGAAGCAGAACCCAATCCTCTATATTAGATTAGTTATCCGTCTCTGGAGAAGATGTTTCTTATCAGTGGGATCTGGTTGGATAAATGTATGGTGCACTGTGCCATGCTTCCATAACCTTACTCCGGATGGTTCTTTGCAAGACTATAATCCTTGTATTAAAACAGTCTCAGCTACAATGTAGAATTAAACTGCCACTGCTACTTTCTATAGCCATTTCACATAAGAGAGGAAATGCACAAGATTAGGGCAACATACTTTTTTTCCAACTACTTATTTATACCTTTTGGGGACCAAATGACATATTTGAAATTGTGGGTACAGGTAGTCTTCGTTTAATTATGCTAATTGGGACCAGAAACTCTGTCGTTAAGCGATGCAGTCGTAAGTAAAAAAACCACGTGACTGTGCTGCTTAGTGACAGCAGTTCTGGCAGTCCTAGTTGCTGTCATTAAGGGAGGACTGTGCATGTCATTAAGTGAGGACCTCATATGACCACGACTTCTGACTTCCTGCTGGCTTCCCCATTAACTTTGCTTGTAGGAAGCTGGCAGAGAAGGTCGCAAATTGCAATCATTTTATTATTTTTATTTCCTATTGATGCCTTAGAGCATATTTTTTTTCCTATTGATGCTTTAGAGCATATCTGTACTCTAAGAGCATTCCTTAAAATAATAATAAAAAAAATATTAAGAATGACACTAGAGATAGGAGTTTTGATTTTCAGCACATCAACTTGGGGCCAGGTTACCTAAGGGACCATCTCACTCCCATTACATCAACCTGTCCCACCTGGTCATGCAGAGAGGGCATGCTACAGACCCCGTCCGTAACAGAATTCCATCTGGCGGGGTCCATCTGGCCTTCTCTGCAGCAGCTCCTGCCCTTTGGAACACCCTCCTCTCTTCTGGACTTCAGAAGACCTGGTTTTGCCACATTGCCTGGAGTGGGGAGAGGAAGAGCCATTCTTGGGGCTGGTTGGTTCCCTAGGCCTGCCGGGACCGGTCTTGTTCCCTTTGGGTGGAATTAGATCTGCCATTACTTGGATTTCATTATATTTTATATTTGTATTTATTGATTATTTATATTATTATGATTTTATTGAATTTTAAATTGTTTTATTGTGAACTGCCCAGGGTCCCCCATGTGGGGAAGATGGGCGGTGATAAAAATATGATAAATAAATAAATAAATGATCTTCCCATTTTTAATTAAAAAAAAAAGATTGTAGTGTGGGAAGGACTCTTTTAGGCTATCAAGTCCAAACTCCTGCTTAGGGCAGGAATCCAAATTAAAGCACCTGGCACAGGTGGCAGATAAGCCTTCTTCTGAAGACTTCCAGCGAAGGGAGCTGATCATCTCTCTGGGCCACTGGCTCCACTGTTCTTACTGTTAGGAAGTTTTTCTTAAGATTCAACCAGAGCCTGTCCTCCTGTAACTTAAACCCTTATTTTGTGTCCTCAACTCCAGAACAAGAGGGAATAGGGCTTGACCTTCTTCTGTGGGACAACAGCTTGACCTTCTTGTGGCTTGACCTTCTTCTGTGGGACAACCTTTTAGGCATTTGAAGAAGATTATCACATCTCCCCTCAAGGCTGTTTTTTTTCCCCTTAAAAGAAGTGAATCTGGAAGAATGGTGTAGGCTAGGGGTGTCTCTAGACAGTTTGTCTCCAATGAGCCTGATATTACTTAACTCTGATCTAAGCCTTAAAAAAATACAAAGTAATTTCTAATTTCCAGTAAGTACATTTTTTTTTGGTTATTTTAAATTACAGAAACAAAACCAATAAAACCCCCCATGGGAATGATTTTATCCCATTTGCTTTAGTTGAGTTTCAAAATGGAAACCATATCTTTAATGCTAATTAGACACCACATTACTTAGTCTTCCTGTCCCCATGTAAATAACAATTAGCAATAATTTAGCAGTTGTACGCTCTGGCATCTTCTCTAAACCATTGTATCCCACTCAAGATTCCTTTGCATTAATTAGGATCATAAGCCAATCAGAGCTAATTAAGAAGAAAATAAGTATAATAATAAATGAAACAAAACTAGTGATTTGTATCTGTTTAGTAGTTTTTCTTTCCCTCTGCCATTCATCAAATAGTCGTAATGCATAGGAACTTCGTCTAATTGAAACTAATTATGAGGCTTCCCTTGTTACTTTGAGCCTCATGTCGAAATCCCATGAAGCTCATTAAAAAAAGTAGAAAGCTAGAATCTTTAGTACGTATTGCAACCTACTTCATGTTAACGAGCACCTGGTTCTGAAGGAAATAACATGGATCCGTGGCAAAAGTCCCCCAGTATCTTGTGTTCTTCAGCTGTTATTGGACCACAGTTCTCAGAATTCCCTTAACCATGCTGGCCGGGCTAGTGGAAGTGATAGCCCAGCACACCTGGGGAACACCTGGTTAAGGCAGGATGCACTACCATACCTACTGGGTTGCTGTTTGAAGTGATGAGACTTTGTTGTAAATAATCCAGTTATTCCCCATCAAGAAATATATATGGCAGAAGTAGGATTGAACATAACGCAATGAAACCTACATTCAGGGTTGGGGAAACTATCTCAGAAGAAACACCTGAGGGGAAAATCAAGATAAGGAAAGGTTAGCGGGTAGGAATGGAGGAAAAGGTGAAGGACTGAAGTCTCCACATCTGGTTTCTGGCACAGGTGGCCAATATCCCAGTTGAAACGGGTCCCAAAAACTAGACTACCCATTCTCACATGGGTACTCTAGTACCTTCCAGGACCTTTTCACAATGCTCCTTACTCAAATGTGCAGCATAAGACTCTAAGAACATCTGTGAGTAGAAATCTTTCTCACTCCATTGGATAGAGCCACGCACTTTGTAACTAAAATTCCACTTTTCCCCCTCCGAACTTAACTGAACTGCTGAATCACCCCAGGGTTTGGATAATAGTTTGAAACCATGTTTCGAGTTTCATGACTGCATTAACATGAATATGACTGTATTCTCTGTTGTTAATCTCTTGGCATTTATCTCTGGATTAGAGATACTCACCTGTCACGCAGCAGCATCCCGAGGATTCATTAACTTAATGTTCAGACAACTCACTGAATATGTAAAGGACCATTGAAGGGGAAGTATTATAATAATCTCAATGTTCAGCCACAGAAGCTTGGATCCCGCGGAGAAGGGCACAGGCTGTTTCCAGGGACATAAACAGATGCTGGCTTATTGAAAACCCTTTGCTTGCTATTTGCAGAGATCACAAATAAAGACAATGCCTCAAACTGAGCCAGCAGCCTAGATGGGAACTCATGGCAGAAAGTTTCACAGTGCTGGGAACATACCAGCAAACTTGCCAGTCCAATTCTGTTGCATCGCAAAGCAATATAACTCTGTGGAGCCCTTGGTGCTCTCTGAGCTTGGCTGTTGGCTTGCAGACGTTTCATTGCCCGACTAGGAAACATCATCAGTGCTGGTGAGGGTGGGGCTTGCTCCCTGTTTATATACAGTAGTTTGCCCTGCCAGTGTTGGTGGGGGTGTGGTTCTCTCCTTGGGAGTTCCTTGATTAGGGTATTGTATACTGCTTTATTGTTCATCTGGTGTTAATCCTGGTGACTCAGTCAAACAATCAAGCAGTCAACAACAGCTTAATCAAGGAACTACCAAAGAGAAGACCACACCACTACCAACACTGGCAGGGCAAACTGCTGTATATAAACAGACAGCAAGGCCCACTCCCTTCTTGCACAATCTCCCCTTAAAAGCCCCAGAACTCCTAAAACAGCTGACCCTGAATTGTATTTTTTTAATGGGATAAAGGGGGAAATGATTACATTTAGGTGGGAATTTCTCCATCTCCTGCTTGTGAATATGCCGGAAGCTTCTGGTTGGCCACTGTAGGAAACTGAATGCTGGACTGGTCAAATGGCCCTTGGCTTCAAAATCCATAGAGCTACTGTCATGTTCTTACATTTACTGGAGTGAATTTTAAACTATTTTAAATGAAAAGTTAACATTTTTGTTCTGGCTCCCCCATATTTTTGAGTTTTGCTTAGTTATGGGAGTTTAGCTTCTTTGTGTGTGTGTGTGTCTTCGAGTCAGTGTTGACTCCTGGCATCAACCTGGACAAGGCCCTGCAGTTTTCTTGGCAAGGTTTTTTTGGAAGTGGTTTGCCATTGCCTCCTTGGGCTGAGAGAGAGCAACTGGCCCAAGGTCACCCAGCTGGCTTTGCGCCTAAGGTGGGACTAGAACTCCTGGTCTCCCAGTTTCTAGCCTGATGCCTTAACCAACTCTGGTTCTCAACCTGAAAAACAAAAGATACCACTGGACTGATTCAACCCTTTAAAAAAAAAATCAGAAGGAGAGAAGGTGAGAAAGCTATGATTTTTATAAATGACTTGGCCTGTACTACACAAAGCAACTTGAAGGTGTTTTGTCACCAAAAAATTGTATTTTGCCTGCAGATACAGTCCGATTATTATACTCTCAAGTAGAACAAAACATACAAACCCAGCCATGGGTGCAAATACACATTCTTTCCACCCCCTCCCCATCATTTTCTCTCCAACAGATTTCAGAGTTTCTCCATAATGCAAGTTGTTCCTTTTCTCAAAAATTCAGAACTACACTGAAAGTTTTGGTCATTACTTTAAATTATTTATAGCAGAACCAATTCTAACTCTATTCTGATGGAAGCCTTACTGAGTTCACTGATGGGGCTGATGAGCAGGTTAATAAGAAGACGAGTGCACTTTAAAATAATGTATAATTAAAACAACCTTTGCTTGCTTTAATTTTTGAAACACTGTTGGGAAAAAAATACATCTTTTTAGTTCTTTTTTATAAAAAAAAACATATTGCAGGTTCTGTATATAAATCAAAATAAATTACACTGAAATAAAGTAGCAAATGCCAGTAATCAACTAAAGATAGTAATTTGTCAAATGGTATTGTTCATTTCTTAAATTTTTTTTAAAAAGCTTAAATTCGTTTCAGCCTTTTCTTTTTCCTTTTCTTTGCAAAGGCCAATATTAAGTCCACGTTAAAATGTGTGTGCGTTTTTGTGTGATTTTTCTAGTAAATGCATGCTTTTTTTGGGGGGGAAGTAATTTTCTTTACTACAGCATTCCTAAAATAGGTGCACTTTCAAGTATGCTTTTGAGTGGAGATTATATGGAATCCTTCAGTGAAAGCTTTATCCCTATTTGTTTGGGGCAGTAAGATACTTCTGGCTAACACTGTGTAGAAAACAATTTCTGTGTGATTTCTCTTATCAGTTGCCATTCAATTTGATGGGCAAGAATCTGGTTCCAAAATTTATTTCAAAGGAGAGAAAAGCTTTGGAGCAATTCTCATGGGGGTGGAGTGGTGAAATGCTAATTATTTAGTGTCCAAGGTGTGTGGGCATGCATGTGATTGTACTGTGCAATCCTCTTTCAGCACTGTGCATCCTCCTGTTTTTCAGACTAGCCACCCAGGGAAAGACCAGCGACTATCAGTAATACGTTTCCTTCCTCCAGTGATAAAATAAGCTAAAAAAAAAAAACAGCCTGAAAAACTTCTGAGAAACTGTAGTGCAGATTTTAGTACGGCATTAGTCCCACCGATTCTGCAAGAATCATACAGGTAGTCCTTGTTCAGCAACTGCCTCATTTAATGACTGCTTGTAGTTATGACGGTGATGAAGAAGTAACTTTGTGACCAGTTCCTCGCATTTATGACCTTCACAGGTCTGTAAGCAAAGGAAAGCGGAAGTAACATCGTAAAATTGGGATGTTTCACTTAGCTACCGTTTTGCTTAACGACCGAGTTGCCAGTCCTGATTGTGGTCCCTAAATGAGGACTATCGTTATTATGATGGTGTGAAGATGCTTAGATCTATGTAGTAAGAAGCACTTCCATGTGTTACAGCCCCAGTAGGGAACTGGCATCATTCAGAAGCAAATTTGTCAGCTTTCGACATACCTGGATTTTCTCTTAAAACAGGAGAGCAAGTCATCTGCAATAGAGATCCCTGACTACGTGGCCCTAATGTATTTTATGAAATGGACATGATCAAACTTCTGATCTGAGTAGAGGGATTGCAGGGTCAAAGATCTCTCTACCACATTACTGCTCCTAGCAAAGGAACAGCGAAAGAAACTTCTATGGAAGGCTTGTTGCATCTGCAACATCTTATTTTATTGCTATTTGTTCTAATTTGACACTGCAAACTGGTGAGCCACGAAGCTTAACCGTTTCCTTGTTGCGGCATGAAATGTACAGCATCAAATAATATCTTCCAAGCCGATTAGGTGGACTTCTGCAGGATGCTAAATATGGATTATCAAAGCAATTACTGCCAAATCGGTAGGGTGGCTGCTGGAGGCTCCCCTGCACTGAAATCTTCCCCTGCAGCAAGCAAAGAAAATTCCTCCTCTCTATCAAAAGAGGCCTCAGAAACGATGGGGTCTACATTCCTTTTTAAACGGAGTTTCAAAAAAGGGAGGGGGAATTAGAATGCATCTACTTCATTCATTCATATCACAAATATAAAACTCTATGAAATATACTCCTGGCTAGCCAAAGGTTACCACTATCTGGTCTACAACCACTATTTTAAGGAAGGTTGCCCCACCCACAAAGCCAAAAGAAACCAATCCCATTAAGGCGGACCCCACGAAGTCAACCTACAAGAAGAAGGCTTTATCTCAGTGTTTCTCAAACTTGGCAACTTGAAGACATGTGGACTTCAACTCCCAGAATCCCCCAGCCAGCATGCTGGCTGGGGGATTCTGGGAGTTGAAGTCCACATGTCTTCAAGTTGCCAAGTTTGAGAAACACTGAAAACTTTTTTTATTTAATATTTGGAACTTGGTCCTGTGCATGGTCCACTGGGGCAATGCACAGGTTTCCTAATCTGCTTCCACCCCAAGCACCTTGGGCCCAGAATCCATCAAGCAACAGAGCTATGCTGGGGAAATTTTCTAGGCCTCCTACTCCATAGCAGATGTTGCAGGAGGTCCAGTGGTGTATTAAACAATGGGAAGAAACTTGGTGCAAAGAATGTTACGTTGGGGCTTGGAAAGAGGAAAAGCTGCTCTGAATAGGGAGGAATAAATTGGGGGGCCATGATTTAAGCAAAGAAAACCGTGAAAAGCTTGAAGCATAATTCTGTGCCTTAATAATTTACTGGATTAACTGGCTGTTCAATGAGAGAGAGAGAGAGAGAGAGAGAGGGAGGGAGGGAGGGAGGGAGGGAGAGAGAGATTCTTTTTTTAAATACAACCCTAGGGAGCCTATGTGCCTCCCTTTGGGGGGAAAAAAAAAGCGAAGTGACACAATTAAATTATTTTTTGTTTGTGGCATTTAAGATAATCAAGTTAGGCTACCAGCCAGCAGAATACGATATACAGGACCATTTTTCACTAGCAGAAAGAGCCGGATTAGATGATTTAATAATCCCCATCATTCCTATTCACATTTGGACAGATTGCTTGCCAAGAATAGATTTCTCTTTAAAATCAAATTGTGTGTGCGTGTGTGTGCGTGCGTGCGCACATGCTATTGGCTCCAAATGGGTAACTTCATTCAGTGTTTTGTAGGACTTAGAAGATGCGGCCCCTTCTCTGCATGCCGGGCGAATGTTGTTTTGCGGATGACCCTGTGAAACCTTCTGTGCTGGAAGATGCAGTTATTGTCAGGAAGATGAATGATAAAACAATTTTAAGTTGCGTGGAGCACCAGATTTTATTGACAGGGCATCAGGTGCTTGGTTGAGCCTCATTCCCGTAGGATTTGAGTTAAGTTTAGTGAGCTTTGAAAAATCGGCTTCTCTACCCCTCCCCATTCGAAAATTCATATATCCTAATCAGCAAATGCCACTATGAATGCTGGCTTAAGCACAGTGACAGAGTTGTGGCTAAAAAGACAAATTGAACATTCTGCCCCCAGGCAAGGAGCAGATGTGTGAGGTTTAATCTGGAGAATATCAGAGCTTCACCTTCCCGATACACAAAGCTTGCCTTAAGTCCAAAAAGACAGTGAGAAGGCGCTCCTCACCATCTGGAGGAAGGGTTCAAACAAGCCGCTGTCTTTTCCAGTGATCCATAAGTTAGAGGACACCAACGTCAAAATGCTAGTCCAAACGTTTTGAAAGAGGCCATCCAAAGCCCAACCCAGAATTATGATTTCCATTGGACAGGAGAGAAACATTATTAAAGGAATAGAGAGTTGTCACAATTGTGAGGTCCATGGAAGGAGAAAGCTTTGACCCTGCCAGCTGTAAAGTAGAATAACATATTTTCCCCCAGTATACTCAAAGGAAGGCTGAGCGAAGGAAGATCGATGCTTTGGAACTGTGGCGTTGGAGGAAAATCCTGAGAGTGCCTTGGACTGCAAGAAGATCAACCAGTCCATCCTCCAGGAAATAAAGCCAGACTGCTCACTTGAGGGAATGATATTAAAGGCAAAACTGAAATACTTTGGCCACATAATGAGAAGACAGGACACCCTGGAGAAGATGCTGATGCTAGGGAGAGTGGAGGGCAAAAGGAAGAGGGGCTGACCAAGGGAAAGGTGGATGGATGGATGATATTCTAGAGGTGACGGACTCGTCCCTGGGGGAGCTGGGGGTGGTGACGACCGACAGGAAGCTCTGGCATGGGCTGGTCCATGAAGTCACGAAGAGTCCGAAGTGACTGAACAAATAAACAACACACTCAAAGTAGCAGTACATGTTTGAAACCACCAGGTGAACAAGGTGGCACACAAAATATTACTTCTAAACAAATTACAAGTCTCTTTACACTCTCCCTATTGCTTTCTTTCTACCACTCCTTGGAAGATGGAGACTGTATATACAGGTGGGTGCTATCAACTTGATCACCTATTAAACATAAGCTTGCCATAGACTTGTTTCTGGTGGCCTGTTCCTAACACCCTCCAGATTTATGAAGATTATCTCTCCCAGGATTTCCAGCTGTACAGCAAACAAACAGGCTGAGAAATTGGGACGGAGGAGGCAGCTGTTGTCCTAACACCTCTGGATGATGGTAGGGGTCAGGCTCATCTAACCCTCTGGCTGCCTTCTAGGATGCTAGATGAGAACTTCAGGTTTAATCACAGGTTCATCTTTCTACCTTTGACAGCTGGATGAATAATGATGAAAAAGCAACCTATGGGGGCTCTTCAGAGTGTGGCTCCAGCCAACGGTAAAGCTAGCAGAAACAATGCTTTCACTATGTGAGCCAGAGCTATGCTCTCAATTTGAGACCCATCTGTTACCCCCAGCAAGTCTGTCCCTACATACAAAATCCATATTCACTATTGCACAGAATCGATGCTTGCAGTCAACTTGTATCTAAACAAATTGAATAAAGCTAAGGATCTTTGAAGATAGGCTCTATTTATTTATCTCACAACAAGCAACAAGACTTCCGGTATTTCTGCTGCTGACACTTTGGTCAATAAAAATCTGCAGGCTGCACAATATAAAGGTATTTTATATTTCATCTTGCTGACAATAATGGCCCCTTCAGGCAGAGAAGCTTTATGAGATTATCACCAAAATACCTATTGCTTTGTTTGAACAGAGTCTATGCCAAATACAAAAACTATGAAAAAGGAATCTGAGATTTGGTTTTCTTCTCATTGCCACAGGACTCTGTTCAAGATTTCCTCAGGTCCGAGAACAACACTCTGTTTCAGGAGTGACCATCTGTTATGGCTGAGAACATCATACCTCCCATTTTTAACTTTCTTTAACAGCCTCCAAGGGTCACAGAAACAATGGTTTGGAAGGCAGAGTGCTAAGGGAGCTGAAGTGAAAACTAAGTTTCATTTCTTGCTTAAATATGCCAAGATCATGGCACTGAAAATTGGTTGTATGTTGACAATGCAGTCTAGGGATCTCTGGGCCTATATGCAACCCACAAATTCCTTGTATTGCAGCTTTATACAGCTATCTGGAGTTGATGATTAGAGGGGAGAAGACACTACCCATTGGTGGGCAACGTCCTCTGGAGTCAAAGGACCACCACAAGTTTGGTATCCCCAGTTAACAGATTGTGGGAATGAACTTAGTCTTAGTTGCTGGAGAATCATTACCATAGTAGACAGACAGCACAAAGCTAGACAAATAGACAAAGCTGGAAGATGGTGATTTTTTGTTTTCCCAAGCAACAGATCCTTTGGTCTTTGTCCTGGGAGTCACCCCATGTCTATTCCCGAGTATATAATTCTCGTTTTTGCTATTTTTTTTCAAGCTAAAAAAGTCCTTATGGAAGGAAGTCCCTCAAATCTATCTTACATTATTCTTTACAATGCTTGTTTCTTTATAACCAGCATGTGGGTTCAGCTTCTGTCACCAAACTTTCAGTCTAGGTCAGGGTTTCAAACTTGCTTGAACAAGTAGTGTCTTCTGCTTTCACAAACCCGTACTTTCTTCATCTGCTGTGATGTGACACTAGAAGTCCTCAGAATGTGAATCCTTTCTCCATTAACTGTCAGCAAGATGCCTTTGAGAAGCTCCCAAGGAAAGCAAGATGGCAAGACTGTGCCAATCAAAGATATATTGTGTGCATGGTGAGCACGGGCTTAGCTATTTTGGTGGTTTTCCAAGCAGGTTTCCATTTCTTGTTATGCTAGTGGACTTCACCTTTATTTCTATCTTTATTAAACTTCATATGGCTGCCCATCTCACAATAGTGACTCTGGGCTATGTACAAGGATTAAGACAACACCCCAAAGCAAATAATTATGTAGTAAGCAACCCATTGGATGCGAGATCCTGATGACAAGAAAAGAGAAGTCCAGTTCCAAAATAAGAACAATAAAACCCTGGGTTTAAGGGGAAAACCACGGAGGACCAGAGTAACAAACGCAAGAAGAATGTTATGTAAGGTGCAATTTGATATTAAAGCCTAAACTGAAAAGCAAAAATGGGCTAATAAAAACATAATAATTAATTACAGAGAAAGGAGAATGACTGCTTATATCAGGGTTTAATTTGAGGCAAGTTCACCTCTCTCATAGTCCCTTCTGTGTTTTTTCTTTCCAATTAGGATTCAGCTTTGCCCTCTACTGTAGAAGAGTTCATGTTTTCAGTACTGCATTATTCTCTTGGATCTCATGCTCTCAGCGAAATGACACTTCAGTAAAAATAAAGTAAGAAACACATCCCTGTTCAAACCAGTTGTACATTTACACAGGGAGCACTGAAGGTTTACTTCCTGGTAAAGGTGTAAGGATTTCATAGTTTAGTTTACATTGCACAAATTAATACTTTTGTTCATGATGAATTTCTCCTGCAACAAGTCTTGATGGAAGCTCTGCTGATGGAGAATTTGTGTAATTCATGCTTAACCCAAACAATGTCCATTTCAGAGGAATCTGAACATGTGTAATTCTTTTATTTATTGGTTGTGTTTTTATCCCATTCATGCCCCACCGATATGGATCAGAACAGACAATGTGAGAAACAAAATCGTAACAAGTTCTAACATGTATTAAATCTTCACAACCAATTATAAATAACAACAATAAACAAACAGCAAGATTCATCGTTAACAGTCATAAAATAGCAAGGTGCAGGTGAGAAGCTTAAAAACCGCAGGGGAGAGAGGGCTTGAGTATAAAGATAGATTTTTAGTATCTTCTTAAATATATCAAGGAAGGCGTGGAGCAAACTTCTAATGAGGGAATTTCATAAACTTTGTGCCACCATGATAAAGGCTTTTCCATGGGTCACTGCAAAGACTGCCCTCCTTCCAGGAAGACACCCACAGTAAAGCCTTACACAACCATTTGAGGTCTTGTTTTACAAGACTGCCCTTTACATGTCAGAGCAAGCACCATGAATTTAATCTGAACATCTGCAGCATCACTGGGACAGATGTTACATGCTTCATCTAGGAAATACCCAACAGAAATCTGGTCGCTGCATTCCAGATCTGCTGCAGTTTCTGAGCTTCCTTTCAGGCCATCAACATGTAGAGAACATTACCACAAACTATTCCAGAGGTAACCAGAGAATGGCTAACAGAGGCAGCCAGCCCTCTCCAAGAACAGATGTGACATCAGCAGCTGGAAATAAGACACTCCCATTACTGTGCTAACCTGAGAACTCAAGGAAAATAAAGGGTCAAAGACTATCCCCAAAGCTGCTTCTGTGCTCCTTTGGGGGAGTGGGACTCTGTCTAGTGCTGATAAGGTTTCATCTGTATTGAGAGTTTCCACCAAGCACCAGGGCATCTGTCGTGCCTGCATTCTGTTTTAGCCTGTTACAGCTTATCAGTCTACAATCCGGTCAAGCTAAAAGCTTCTGTATTTATAGAAGAGAATACCTGATGTTTTGTTCCCTGACTAGGCAACATCTTCAGTGCTAGAAGGGAGCATTCCCTTCTAGCACTGAAGATGTTGCCTAGTTGGGCAATGAAATGTCTGCAAGCAAACAACCAAGCTCTGAGAGCACCAAGGATTCCACACTTCCGTATTTGTTTGTATTTTGTTCCCTCTAGTTCTTTGCGTATTACAAAAATAAAATAAAAAGGGTAACCCTCCAAGAAGCCCAACATACCTGATGAAGATGGGAAAGGTAAAGCAGATATGGGTGTCTTCTGTATATAGACAGCATCTAGCTCCCCACTCCTTGATGATCACGCCCAACAACTTCATACAAGTATTGAAAAACATGGGGATGGAATGGAATCTTAGAGCACCCCACAGCTCAATGACTGCAGATAGAATAACAATCTTCCAAACAAGAATCTGGAACCTGCCCTCAAGTTATGAGCAGAACCACAGCAAAGCTATGCCCCCACTCCCCAAACTCCTTACAATGGTCCAACAGGATACCACAAGTGATGGTATCAGAACTCACAAAGATATTCAGGAGCACAATCAGGGTCACACTCACTCTGCATGCTTTGTCAGCAGACTGTCCTGTAGGCCAACTAATGTGGTCTCCACACCATGCTATGGCCAGTAAGAGATTATCATTTCTCTAATCCTCCCAGAGATCCAGTGTGGTGTAGTGGTTAAGTCATCAGGCTAGAAACTGGAAGACCGTGAGTTCTCGTCCCACCTTAGGCAGAAAGCCAGCTGGGTGACCGTGGGCCAGTCACTCTCTCTCAGCCCTAGAAAGGAGGAAAGGGCAAACCACTTCCAAAAATCTTGCCAAGAAAATTGCAGGGACTTGTCCAAGCAGTTGCCATGAGTCAAGACTGACTCAAAGGCACCAAAACAAAACAAAACAAACCCCCTCAGCCAAAAACCTCTCAACCCCAGCAAGGGCTCAGCAATACAAACAAACAGGTAAAAAAAAAGACACCCCTCACCCCCCAAATCACACCACCATGTTGATGGAAACTGCAACACTTGTTCTAGAATTTGGACAGAATTCTCAAGCAAAATGCAGTGGAAACAGTTGATATTGCCCACCCATAACTATTTGTTTGTGTATATGTGAAAAGGGAATGATGAAGCTATTCCTGTCCCCTCAAACTGCTTTGGACCTATGCTTCCCAGCACTTTCTTACCACAGCTGGCCCAAAGCTCTCACAAGCGATATGGCTTTGGTGCGCATGGTGGGACTGTCCACGGCATCAGTTGAAGCTGCCAAGTCTGGAAGACCTCTGGCCAACACAGCAGAAGAAGGTTGCAAAGGAGTGTGAAGAGAAGGGGCCACGTTGCTTTGTGAACCAACTTTGAGGGGGTACTTCACTCAAACGCTCATCACACCTACTTGTATCCCAACTGTATTTTAGAAAATAAATTTGAATTGTCCTGGGATGGAGGCTTATGATTGTGTGGTCACAACTGTCCCTCTGTCAAATGGCTAGAGAATTTTGTTGAATTTCCATGAAGAAAAAAGCAAGGTGGAAAACCTAGGATACCGCAATTATGTAAACAATCTTTTCATGGTATTTTTCTCACAGTTCATTCTGTTTTTCTCTTTTATTGTCCAGTCAAGTGCTATTTCACACTGAGAATTGTGAAGATTTTTTTTCACTGAATTTCTTTCTTTCTTTCTTGAACTGTATTATAAAACTGGTGTTAATTAGCTCATTAAAATCCACTCCTTCACAGTCTTGTCCATTCAGGGAAACTAACAAATGGGCAGCAAATGGGAAGAAAAAAACTGTATTTGGATTAGGCACCTGATTACTTTCATTGTATACTTCCATTCTGGAACTTTTATGCTTTTAAAGTTTCGGCTTGTACCATCCAATTCTTAACAGCAAATGTTTCCCTCTATTGCCTTTAATGATCCAAGGCTAGCAGTATAAATTAAGGAATAAAAGGGAGTTGAAAAAAAGAAACATTCTGCTCACTTCACCTAATGAATTGCAGTGGTAGCTCTATTGACAATAAAAGACGCAGGACCCCAAATCCAGAAAGGTAATATCTAATTAAATCCTTAAAAATTGCAAGGCTGAGTTTACAAAAGGTATTCAGATTAATTCTAATTGTTAACAATTTAACCTTATGTAGTGTTTTAACAAACTTAAAAAGTAGAGGCTGGCTAAAGAAAGGTACTATTTCTGTGGATTACAAAAACGTGAGACTGGAGCCTGCTTCTGAAGAATAAAACCATGGATTGTTAAATCTAAGATTAATGACAATGATGAACATGATTAATATGGGCATCTCTTTTAGACAAAAGGAAGTATTTTTTTACACAAAGCATAACTCAGCTTTGGAATTCGCTACCACAAGATGTGGTGCTGGCTATGAGCTTGGCTGGCTTCAAAAATGGTTTGGGCTGATTCATGGAAGTCATGGGGATCAATGGCTATTAACCTTGATGGCAGTGGGACTGCCTCTGAAGGCCATCTGCTAGAAGACCAGTGGGTTTCCTTGGGCAGCTGGTTGACCACTGGACGAACAGACTGCTGGACTAGGTGGGTCAGGAGTCTGATCCAGCAAGACATTGCTTATGTTGTTAAGTTAGCCAGCGCAGTCTCCCATGAGATCCTAGTGAAGATAACAAAATTTGGGCTGGACTCTGCTATTAGATGGGCACTGAGCTGGTGGAATAATTGTTCTCAACTAATATTCGTGAATGGCCCTTTGTCAAGGTGGAAGGAAGTGTTAAGCGATGTACTGCAACATTCTGCTCTAAACTCTATGCTGTACAACATAAATGACCTGGATGCGAGGTTAGAAAATATAATTATCAAATTTGCCATGAGGGAAAGATAGGGATGACAGCAAACACTTCAGAGGATGGCATCAAAATTCAGGTGGATCTTGACATGCTGGAATAAGGGGCTGAAATTAGTGAGATCAATTTCATGCCAGAGAAATACAAACTCCTACATTTTGGGTAGCAAAAATGTACGGCATGTATATAGAATGAGAGAGGGACATACTGAGCAAAAGTGTATGTGAAAAAGATCTGGGTGTCTTGGTGGGTCACAAGCTGAAGAAAAGCCAACAGCGTGATACAAAAGGGAGGGTGCATAATTGTAATCAACAGAATTATAGCATAAAGAACAGAAGTCACTCTTCCTTTCTATTCCTACCATAACTAGAATATTGTGTACATTTCTCAGTGCCACACTCTAAGAAGGATACTGGCAAACCGGAGCATGTCCAAACGAGAGCAACCAAAATGATAAAAGACTAGTAGGAAAAAAAAACCCTATGAGGAATGTTGGAGGTGTTAGGCATGATCAGCCTGGAGAAGACTGCAGAGCAGTGTTTCTCAGCCTTGGTAACTTTAAGATATGTGGACTTCAGAATTCCCTGTCCAGTCGTGGGAGCTGAAGTCCACATATCTTGCTAGGGTTCAGAAACACTGCTGTAGAGAGACAGGGCACCATCTTCAAGTACCTGAAGACACTTCACAAGAGTGAAATGGGTTTAAGTTGCAAGGAAGCAGAAAGAATTTCCTAGTGGTACGAGCTGTTCAACAACGGAACAGGCTGCCCTTGAAGGAGGTGAACCTTGTTTTGTTGGAGGAGTTTAAACAGGCTGGATGGCCACCTTTGGGGGATGCTAGTCGATTTCTGTGGTGGATTTCTGCACTGGGCAGGGATAATCTCCAAGGTCCCTTTCAATTCTAGGATGCTGGCTGGGTGACTGTGGGCCAGTCCTCCTCTCTCAACCCACCTCACCTCATAGTGTTATTTTTCTAGGGAAAATAGGAGGCAGGAGCATTATGTACACTACCTTGGGTTGTACAAATATAAAGGTAGGATGTAAACCTATGAAATCAATATATGAAATAGCTAAGAACTCTATTTTTCCTGAAGGAAAAACAAGCAAGGAACATGGTAGAAACATTTTACCCATGGAGCTCAGGATTCTAGGGTTGAGACTGTTGGGGAAAAAGGAATCCAGACATTCTGGCAAAACCAAGTCCTCCAGGTTTTCACTGTTTTTCTGAAAAAGGGGTTTGAGTATTTCCCCTCTTTTTCATTCACAGAAATTCCTCCATATAATTCATTTGCCTGAGTAAATTGCAGGCTTCTCTTCTTCAGACACAGGTTTGGGGGGGGGGGGCAGGGGAACCTTCCCATGGAGGAAAAGGAGCAATTAATAGGAAACTGTAATAAATACCAATGCTGTGGCAGGCAAGATCCTTTAGGAAAGCTCTGAAGAGAGCATTTTTGGCTGGAATCTTTTCACAAGATCACTCTTCCTGACATGAAACATCTGGACAAACAATTTATCTCCTGACCTCTTCCTCCCTTCCTTGTCCACCACCAAGCAACCAGAGCTGCCATACAGCTTCCCTGAGGCAAACCAACTTCTAATCCAAATTGCACCCAGTTTACATGTCACATAACTGGCAGCGTGTGTGCAACAATGCCATCTGCAAAATGTTAAGAAAGGATGCCAGACAAGGATTTGGAAACCGCTCTGCAGTCCTCAAGGGGCAAACCTCTACTCTGCCTCACTGGCTTGTTAGTTAATAAGAAAATCCACTCAACAGATAAGGAAGGCCAAGGATGGAAACTACTAATAATGCAGGGAACCAGCCAGCCCAGACACACCCACCTAGACCCTGAAAACAAATTAAAAGCTCATTTGTTTGGTGCCAGTGTGGTATGGCTGGTGTAGATGTGGGAAATGCCGGCTATAAAGGGTTGCCTTATTGTGAAAATGCCAAGCCCCTTTATTGTCAAAGCTCTCCAAAACATTTGCCTTTTCCTTTTGACCTGCTAATCAAAGAATAAGGAGCTGACTTATCCCAAGAAAGTTTGTTGACCCATCTGGCTTTGTGGTATTTGCTTTCCCAAATCTTCTCCTGGTTCAATGTCTTGCTTAGCCCTGCTATCCCAAGGACTTTCCTTGAGGGACCACATGTAGGACATCTGATAAATATCTGCTTTGTGCTCAGTGATGTTCCTGTGGAAGACATTCCTCTCCTACCACCTCTTTTAGATGACAAGTTTAGTAAGAAGGTAAATGAGATGCTACCTACGTTCATTTCTAATAACTGTTAAACTGATTTATAGTCATTTCTATAAACTGAATGCAAAACAAATCTGTTCTCCTGATAGTCTCTTTCATTTTGGTTCTCCCAGAATACCTGAGTCATGTCAAGCTCTTTTGCTGTGTCTCGAGGCCTAAAATTTTAGGTCAATCGTACCTAAATCTTTAATCTGCAGCCACCATAGAAAGAAAATCCAAAACACAAACTGCCTCTGCTCATTTTAATCCAGATACCTTTACCTATCCATCTCTTTAGTCTTTCCTCTCTAATCTCCTTCTTTTCTTTGTTCTCTTTGTAGTGTCCTCCAGGGACTTGCTGCATGGAGACTACAGTGTAGGATTATACAGAAGACACTAACAGAGAGAAATTTTTCCCCATCTCTCACAGTGATAGAATTCACGATTAGCCCACTGAAATTAAATGAATAAAATTAAACAAAAGTCAGGACAGATAAAAAGAAGCATTTTTTTAACCCAACACACAGCTGAACTATAGAACTGATAGATGTGATAGTTCCCAATTTAGAATATTTTTAAAAATTATGGGGTAGTGGGATATGAATAGCTACTTGTCTTGATAATTGGATACTGATTCCTGAATCACAAGCAAAATGTTTTAAATACCAGTGACTACAAGGAGGTTAAGTGTCCTTAATGTCTGTCAGTTCTCTAAATCCACCTGGATGGCCAGAGTGTAAAACACAATGTTGGATTTCATTTGAGCTACTATTATTTGGGCTGAAAAAATCTGAATGACCACTAGATGGCAGTAAGAAGATACAGAAATGCGGAGTCCTTGGTGCTCCCTGAGCCTTGTTGTTTTCTTGCAGACCTTTCATTGCCAGACTAGGCAACATCTTCAGTGCAAAGAGGGAGTGGGCCTTGCTCTCAGTTTATATACCGTGGCTTGCCCTGCTTTTGTTGGACAGAGATATAGAAATCTCTGGCTCTTTGCTGGCAGATATGGTATCCATACAATTTATTGGCCATTGGCCTGATCCATCCAGAGTCCCTCTTATGTTCCAATAGATACTACCATTTAGACAGTAAACTCTTTTGGTTCTGGAGCATTCCTTTTTTTCCTTATTTGATTTATAATCTGCTCTCTGTCTCCAACTGTTTATTATTTTACACTCTATACTCAAGTGTTACTCTTGAAAATTTGTTCATAGAGAAACAATAATGACAATTAATATTATGGATCTCTGTGGGAGGGAGGGAGGCAAGTACAATATGTATCATCACACCATGGCGCAAATGATATGACTTACATAGCTGTGTCCAGTGTCAGGATGCAAATTACGTAACTGCATCATTTGTGCAATGCTGCTGCAACACATTTTGACATATTGTGGCTCATTACAGACACCTGTGATCATTGTTACCATCATCCTCATCACCATTACCACCACCATCATTTCTTCCTGGCCAACAGAAGCACCATCCCACAAGCAAAATTCCGAAAGTTAATCTCAAAATAACAGGTTCAGTATCAGTTTCCCCTGTTCTGATTACAATATTGAACAGGACTTGCCAAATGGCTCAAGGCCCAACACCTCATTATAATTTCTGGCTGATATAAAATTTCATGGTGGAAAAGTCACCAACCAGACTGTTCTGGAGGAAACCCAAAATGTAGCCTTTTCAATGGGAATGGTAGCTCTGGAATTACATGATGCCAAGGAAAATTATTCACATATAGTTGAGCCAAATGTTTTCCTTCTTTCCCTGAAAGGTTCCGATATTGGAAAGAAGTCCCTGATGCCTACTAATTCCACCCTTCTTCATGTCTGTTTGTTACTTACTGATACTTTGCTGGACCCTATTTGCTTTGTGGATGATTATTTCCTATCCTTTCATTCCTTCTTACATTACTGCAGCCAAATCAGGATCAAAGCAGCAAGAGCATATCCAGCCAATCAGATATGAGTATCTGTTGAAGAAACCCTACCTTCACTGAAGACACAAAGATGGTCCTCATCAGTGAGAATCACAACGGAGCTAGGATTTAAACATTAACTGTTTTGTATTTCTTAGTAACAACCCTTGGAGGATGAAAATCACATTCTAATAAATATTAAAATCCATCTCCATGGCTTTGGGCTCAGACTGAATTTAACTGTGGTTCCTCCAACTCTCCATGCCTGCACACTGTAGATGTCAAGCATATATTTTCCCAACTACCTCTAAAGTTTAATGTCACGTTCTGAGTGGGAAACTGTTAGCCTGATCCAACCATAGCTCTTCTTATGTTCCTACATCAGCTCCCTGATTATTTTGAAAAATTATCATTGCAACAATCACACACTTAAGCATGGAGGGAACCCACACACAGCCCTATTGAAATAACATACTCCTTTCTTCTTTTACTATTCAAACGTAAGAACCTAAGTAGTGCCCTGCTGGATTGGACCCCTGGCCCATCTCCTTCAGCAGTCTGTTCTCATAGGGGCCAACCAACTGCACAAGGAAGCCCACTCATCTCCCAGCAGATGGATTTTAGAGGTAGTCACACTGCCATCAAGGCTAATAGCCATTGGTCCCTTGACAAAAGTCAGTTTGATTTAAAAGTAATTCTGGCCAAACTACAAGCCACAGGTTACTGAGGAATCAGCAAAATAATGTATTCACACTTTCATTTAAGGGTACTCTTAGATACCAAGAGTATTCTGAGATGTCTCCAGAGAAAGACCTCAAATTGCAATCCAGCATTCCAACATTGAACCTAAACTTTATCTCACTAACATACTTTTGGATCTCATGATTTCATGCTTTGGACTTCTACTCCAGGAAAGATTTCAGTTATGACCACTACTAGAGCTTCTTTGCTGGTATCAAGACATGATTAATAAAGTGTGCCTGTCCAGAACCATTTTTCCACTAAGACTGCCAGATCTGGGCAATTCTCAAGGCTGCTCAATGAAAAATCTTCTAAATGAGGATATTGCACCAACCATTCAAACAGATCTTGATAGCATGGCTATGTGCTTTATCTGTACATATATATTAGATATACCTATGTGCTGTGTGTATATTAATGTGTGTACATATATACACACATACACATTAGCATATAGTTATTGGGGGATGTTCCATTTCTTAGCTATGTATTAGTGGAAACCCTAAACCTGAAGGAGTGAACCTGAGGCCTCCATTTTCACATCCTCTAGAATTCCTCCAACTATACTAGCCAAAAATCAAGGTAGGGTTAGTAACATTTGAAGGAATGGGCTATATGGAAAATGACAATGCACTTCTAAAACAGACTCAACATAGCTTACTTCCTTGAAAACCCAGGAGAAAAGTAGAAAATCCAACATCTGTTGTAGCCCTCCTGACTCGGGCCAACCCTCTTTCTTTCAGTTGGTTTCATGGATCCTGAACACCTTAATGGGGATTGAGAAATTTCCTCCTAAGTTTAAACATCTCAAAATACCTGGAGGACATTCAAGAACAGCCCCATTCAAAGAGTGAGAACAACAGAGATTGGAGAAAAAGACGGTTTGCATTGTCTAATGAGAAAATCTAAGCAGCTTCTTTGTATTTTATGAGAAGTCAGAAAACAGACATCAGCAGCCAAAAGCAACCTATGAAGATCTGGTCTTTGGTGGGAGGGGGGCTTCAATAAGTTTTTGTAAACTGTTGAAAGCCAGACAGTGGCAATCTGATTGCCCATATTTCTTTGGAAAGCATCAATCCCAGACATATAGCACAAAGACTATATTTCAATTTGCAAAAACTAAACACTGTGATTTATACCTTTTGGATGGGGGAGAAAAATACAAAAAGAACATTCTGTGTAGCATGAATATTTTGCCAAGAACTTGTGGTTGGATGAAGACTTGCATTCCTGGAGCCTAGACATCACTGAACATTATTTTTTTTATATATATATAAACAAACAAAATAGCAAGAAAATCCAAATTCCCCCAAAGGACAGCTTGTCCGGGCTTCCTTTCGGCTCTCGATTATGTAAACACATTTATGTAAAGGATACATTTAGTTTTATTCTCAAGCAACAGGTTTGAGGATGAAACGGAGGGTGTTCAGAAAGGGAGCACCTCCAATTTCCCACAAGGGTTGAGTATTTGCTGTAGTTTTTAAAACACTCATTCAGTTTTTCCTCTCTTCGGTTGCCATATTGGAAAATTTCATTTGCCTGTATTTCTTATCCCCTTACAAACTTTGTGTGATAATAACTCGCTCCCAAATGTACTCTAAATTAAGACGGTGCTGAAATTTGCCTCGCAGTATCTCAAAAGTTTTCTTCCTCTGTGAAAGTAGCTTCTGTTTTTCTACCTTATTCCTAGGCTAGTTGAGGAATTATTCTGAATTTGTCTTAGTGGTATTTGTGAGCGGTCTCACTTGTTGGAGGCGGCCATTGTTAGTCTTGTGCTGATGCTAAAAATGTTTCTATCTCTCTGAAAGTTCTCTGGCTGCTCACATTTCCCAAGTGAGCAAGCCCAATGGACGTGTGAGCAGTGCAGACTGCCAGAAAGTTGTTTACATGATGAAAGACATACTTCTGGGTCACCTACTATCTACGTGACTGTCGGGACCCCATACTCCAACCAGAATATCACCAACATTTCAAAAGCACATTCTCCTTCCTCAAACTGAGTGAGGATGACTTCAAAAAGCAAGGTTAGTTTTCAGCACAACACGTTTCAAAAAGGAACTTGTGGAAGAAGACCGCCATAAATGATCTAGGTAAGCAACAGCCTCCATTGTGGGCCCCATCCAGGGTACCTGGTAAAAGGAGAAGGCAAGGTCTACAGATGTTACTGCTCCTTGTCTGTGCTCTTGTTTTACTCCTTCACCTGGTGGGGGCAGGTAAGCAGATTCCAAAAGCTGGAAGATCAACAGTGGGTTTAGTGCTTCCAGGGATCTTCAGTGGGATCTGTATTAAACCATGGATGAAGTCACGTTCCTGATGATGAGCAGGAGCCACTGGAGTGGACCACGTCAACCTTGTGTGATGAAGGGTCATCAAATGGGCAGGGAATTCAGGAGCAGCAAGTCAGAATAGATTATTTTCAACATGATTCAGAAATATAATGATGGATGGTGAAATCTCTAATCAGGCAAATCATGAGAAACTTCCAGAAAAGGTATTATTAAAGTTATGAGCATTTTCTGAGCAGTTGCCTCTTCTTTTTCTTCTTCAGGCACAAGCTCTTTTTCACAAATAAGTCTTCCTAGTTGAATATTATCTTCTAAGGCCATTTTTGAAGCGAGATAAGCTGGTGGATCACTTTCTGTATGCATATAATATACATCAAGTGAACAATGCCATTTAGAGGAAACAGTGCTGCTTAAAAATCCCTTGGAAGGAAGAAAAAGTTTGAGAGGGCCAGAGAGAAGAATCTCTAATGTCCTCCTGGACAGATTACACAAGCTGCAATTTAGTTTTCAGAGGTTGTATGCTTTTTGAGCTACGGAAAGGGCAAACAGGTTGCTTTCTTCAGGCTATTCATATATATAAAGCTAACACAGAAATTATCCTTTGGTTGAATTTTATATTCCCTGTGAAATTTCTTTAGTGAGGTTTAAATCCACGCAAGAGTTGGAAGGTTAAGAATATTCGCCTGCGCAGGGGAATCGTGTTTGACCTACAACAGTGATTTAAAACAAAACGCCATGCTTGCTAGTTGCATGTGAATCCCACCATTGCAAATAGGCTTTATAAATTTGTATGCCTGGGGAAACCAGCATGTTAAAGTATGTGGTTCCTTCAGTAGCAAGAGTGCATTACTACCCTTGCTGATAATTAAAGAACCATGGTAAAGCTGTGGCTTAGATGTTTTGATCTACTGACAGCATGAAAAGTTGGGTTGAGTTTTAGAAAAGAGCTCTACAATTTGAGTGGGGGTGTTTGGGGCAATATTATATGTATGCCTGGTCAGCCTCTCACTCCAGACTGAAGGAAACTCCGCCAGGATGTATTCTGGATTCTTTATCTTCTGGCTGAATGGAAGCAGTGCACAATAAAACCAGTGGGGCTTGCCCTGTGAACAAGTGCCAGTATGGTGGAGAAGACAGGTCATACCAAAGATGGAGCATGCCTCACCACGAGGAGGAGTCTCTTGGCTCTAATTATCATGGAATGTAACTTGAAAATGGAAGGATAAAAGTTAATACGGAGATAACATATGCAAGCAGCTTGAGAGAAGCACCTGTTGAAGTGATCCTGACACTGGGGGAGCAATTAGGTAGCTACAAATTGCAGTGAGACTGTTGGCTTCTCCTCTTTCCCACTTAACCTTCATTTTATGCACTGAATATTAAGCTAAAGTTCACAGAGGGTTTGGTTTTGGCAATAAGAGCGCTCTGTGTGCGGATTATGGTGTACCTATAGATCAGTAGTCACCTGGTCCATAAAAGAACTGTTTATCTGGGATGGAGTTGCATTTCTAGAGAAAGAACAAGTTTGTAATTTGGACATGTTCCCGGATTCACTGTTGCCACCGGAGACCAGGTAACTGGTGATGTCCATGCTCAGCTTCATGAATAGGTAGGGTTACATTCAATAAATATCTCTAGATGTGAGAGGGGGTTATCAAAACGTCTAATTTAAGTTGCCGTAACATTGGAGATTATCAGGATTTAAATCTACTTTACACTAATCAAAACTGACACTTGAGTGATAATAGAGGAAGGGTGTGGTTCACGCATTACCTTCCTATAAAGCGTACATGAGCCCCTTCTGCACAGGTTGGCTGTATGGATGAGTACTCACAGGTTACCAGCCTTAGACTAAATTAGACCTTCAGGATGCTAGCAAGAAAGCCTTGTCCTCAGTATCTGCTACCAAAATCTGTATTTCAGCTGGAGATTTGGGGCACTAAATGTGGACCTCTTCTGGTCCCTCCCCAAGCAAATGGCTGCCTAACTGTTCTTCATGGGTTGAACTTCTTGGCTCTTCATCCACCCAACAGTTTAGATGACCCTACTTTAGTCTTGCTCCAGTGCAGTCTAAATGTATTAATTTGTTTACTCCTGAGTAAAGACCATCCTATGGCTAACTCCCATGCACATTGCCAAGAATGGAAGTATGTGCTATTCCTGTATGATAACTTGTATATTTGTTCTGTAATTGCTCAAGATCCTTCCCCAAATAACCTTCCTTAGGAGCTGGCATGGGTAAATCTTTCAGAAATTTGCAAAGGCAAACTTAAATAAACCAAGAATCAAAAGGAACCAAATGTAACATCCACTTTTCCCTACTTATAAGAGTTACTGAAATGCTAACTGGAGATAATAATGAATATTGTTAGGCTTAGATTTCAAGCCCATCTTGAGGGAGTCTGTCCATTTTGGGTAATACCCCAGAGATCTACTGTTTTGAGAAAAGGACAAATACGGTTCAAAACCCTGAATATTTCAGGAATGAGAAAAAAAGCGGATGTCTTGAAAATTAATCCTGATATTTTGGATTCCTTCCTGAATACACTGAGTATGCTGATAACAATGACTGTCTGTGATGAGTCATCTATAATGTAAAAACTGTGTTGTTATTTTAGATGTTATCAATACGCACAGGGTATGTAGAGGAAGGGAAATGTGATTCAGCATGGCCCTATTCATGTCGTATCTGCACATTCACTGAGAAATCCACAAAGAGATGCATATTTGGATAAAAGGACGCAGGCATGTTTGCAAAAAAGTCAGGACCTGCAAGAAGATTCTGCGCTGGGCATGTATCTGAAAAGTTCCATTAGGACCAATATCTGCTGGATAATGGAAAAAGCCAGGGAGTTTCAGAAAAACATCTATTTCTGTTTTATTGACTATTCTAAAGCCTTTGACTGTGTGGACCATAACAAATTGTGGCAAGTTCTTAGTGGTATGGGGATACCAAGTCATCTTGTCTGCCTCCTGAAGAATCTGTATAACGACCAAGTAGCAACAGTAAGAACAGACCACGGAACAACGGACTGGTTTAAGATTGGGAAAGGAGTACGGCAGGGCTGTATACTCTCACCCTACCTATTCAACTTGTATGCAGAACACATCATGCGACAAGCTGGCCTTGAGGAATCCAAGGCTGGAGTTAAAATCTCTGGAAGAAACATTAACAATCTCAGATATGCAGATGATACCACTTTGATGGCTGAAAGCGAAGAGGAACTGAGGAGCCTTATGATGACGGTGAAAGAAGAAAGTGCAAATGCTGGTTTGCAGCTAAACCTCAAAAAAACCAAGATTATGGCAACCAGCTTGATTGATAACTGGCAAATAGAGAGAGAAAATGTAGAAGCAGTGAAAGACTTTGTATTCCTAGGTGCAAAGATTACTGCAGATGCTGACTGCAGTCAGGAAATCAGAAGACGCTTAATCCTGGGGAGAAGAGCAATGACAAATATCGATAAAATAGTTAAGAGCAGAGACATCACACTGACAACAAAGGCCCGCATAGTTAAAGCAATGGTATTCCCCGTAGTAACATATGGCTGTGAGAGCTGGACCTTAAGGAAGGCTGAGAGAAGGAAGATCGATGCTTTGGAACTGTGGTGTTGGAGGAGAATTCTGAGAGTGCCTTGGACTGCCAGAAGATCAAACCAGTCCATCCTCCAGGAAATAAAGCCAGACTGCTCACTTGAGGGAATGATATTAAAGGCAAAACTGAAATACTTTGGCCACATAATGAGAAGCCAGGACACCCTGGAGAAGATGCTGATGCTAGGGAGAGTGGAAGGCAAAAGGAAGAGGGGCCAACCAAAGGCAAGATGGATGGATGATATTCTAGAGGTGACGGACTTGTCCCTGGGGGAGCTGGGGGTGTCGACGACCGACAGGAAGCTCTGGCATGGGCTGGTCCATGAAGTCACGAAGAGTCGGAAGCGACTAAACGAATAAACAACAAATGTACCAGGACAGATTAGAGATTGCCATAGAATTCTGGAACAACTAGCCAATCCATATACTGAGCTGTTCTCCAGGCACAATGAGACCGCATTCTCAGAGCTCAGCAAAACCAGTGTGAATGTGAAGGGAAGTCTGCTGAGTTTGGTGGATCCACAATGCTTTAGCCAAAGTATTCCCTCCTGGCAAACAGTTATGTCCTTTTTCTGCAACCTAAAGTTCATCAAACACAAATCTTGAGGGGCCCTTTAAACTGAATGTCAAACCAACCAGGAACAATGCATTTCTTTTCTTCCTTGCTGTTTTGTTACATAAACGATTCTCCAATTCCCAGTTGGATTGTAAAGGAATTTCAGAGCGTTGCTGTGTATTTATACAAAAGTGAGGGCAAATGGCCCAACTCCCCTGCAGGCTTGGATCCATCCCTCTCTGCTGGAATTAAACTCTGCCTGATATTTTAGAATAACCTCGAAAGTAGATCAAGGAGCATTTCATGTGTGTGTGCCTGTGTATGTGGTGGTTTCCTTTCCATATGGCAATGTATGTATGTATCTGTGGCTTACTGAAATGATTCGATAATCATTCATTTGATGTTCCTAATGTACAAAAATGTCCTAACAATGGTGATGGGGGAACGAGAGACAATGATTCTGGTTGGGAGATAAAAGTCGAAAGAAAGTGCCATAGCTCAGACAATCAGAAACAGATATTCATAGTTTAATGAGCACCCTTGGCTCCAAACTTTCTTGGCTGAGATTGTTTTTAGCTTTAATATATTTTTCTTCTCCTCCTTGTAGTACAAAGTACAGCTCTGGTTAGCTAAACGCCGTTGACTTTTCCATCCAAATAGTACTTTTGACAATGAACAAACCAAGCACATAATCTGCAGCTTGTTGTATTAGATCATGGAGAACCACACATATTTGCAGACATGAAAATAAACATACCGTTTTCAAAAAGCTGGAACAGCAAACACACTCAAGGAAAGATGACTTCTTTTTCCGTTCATGACTAATGACCATATTTTTAAATCCTCTAAAGGATTTTTGCAACTTTATTGGTCTCCTACTTGCCAGGAATCTGTTCCTAATGGTACAATACTTGTGTACATTCTTGACAGGACAAAGTCACTGCAATGTGACTTTTTGTACCAGTGTCATGTGGTATCCATAAGAATTCCTTCACAAAGTGAAGGATAACTTGATGAAACTCACCAAATAAGTGTAAACCAAGGTTCACCGCATGAAGGAGCAATTAGGACATTCTGAGTAACTGTTCACACAACATACTTGTTGAATTAACCTATTTTTTTGTACAGATTTGTACAGTATTTAGAACCATAAACTAACCAAGTGATTCACACAAAATTTGGTCATAAAAATCAAAAAGATTTAACAGTAACCAAGATTAGTATATGGCAAAAATAGACTAATCAGAAATTAGTGAAACCAGAACTTTCACTAATCTGGTTGGTGTTGTGCAAACACAAGATGCACAATTAAATGCTAGGGGAAAGGTTACCTGTCGTAAGATTTCCTATTATTTTATTTTATATTGAGTGGTTTGTCCTAATTTTTGTTCTCTCAAGTACTTCTACATTTGCAGGAGCGTCTGCAGGAGGGGACAAGTAAGTCAAGATGTCATCATGCCTGAACCCCCATCCTCTTTTACATGCGTCACATGTGCAGCCATCTTGGCATCTTTGACTCCTCCTGAGTTCACCCCTGCAAGTTTGCCTAAGTGGTTGTTCTGTATCTAAAGCCATCTTCTCCTTAGCATTCAGAGAAGTTTTCCTGAGATCTGTATTAATTATGGATCTTTAACATATTGTATAACTGAACTGAATTAATAAACACACACGGCTAAACCGCAGGAGATGGGAAAGCGGTTTTGGTATTCTTGATTTTGTTTTGTCTTTTTTGAAATTGCATTTTTCTTGCAGGCCTCTGACTTTAGGCTGCAAATTGTAACACAGCAATTGTCATTATTCTATTTCTGGGCAGTGCATGGCATCATCACACCATGATGGACTTCGATTACCATGAATATATTCTTTAAAAGCCAATGGAATCGATAACACAAAATGCATGAATATTCATAAACCATGGGCATAAGTTAAAGGGGAGATGTGAAGCGACCCAGCTTCTCATGGGCGGCATTCCCACAACACATTTAACCTGGTTACTCAACGAACCCATGTTCAAGGTTCATATTATTCACTAAGAGGCTGACTCAGCAAAGCATGTTAATCCCTAACCATGTTTAGAACTACTGCAAGCTTGCTGGGCCCTTCAGCTGCAATTAGAGCTTGAAATGATCAGGTGAATGAAAAAAAAAAGTGGGTTTTCTAGAGACTGATAAACACTGATACGCTATTCACACTGACTTGCTTTTGGGTGGATCAGGTTCATGGAGAACCCTGGCCAAGCAGCCAATGCAGGAACTGGTTTCTGTTGGCTTGAAAACACCGGCCAGGATGCTGCCTAAATGGGATTATTTCAAGCCTGGAGAAGGATTTTATTTTATTTATTTCCTTTTTATTTGTCACTTGAAAATCAAGACCAGGATCACTGGCAGGGCAGGAGGAGAATCTTCTCGGGTGGCAGGGCCTGCATTCATCAGTTGCTAAGCAACTGTGGCAGAGGGTCCCCCATTCTCCTGGGCATCTCTGAGATGACTGAGCCTTTACGCCACACCGGTGGAAGAGCGGTGATGAATTGCTGGGTTACATCCCTACAGTGGCAGGATTGCAAGCACTGCTTCTCGCACGGGGGTGGGATGGGGGGGTGGATTTAGGCTGTGAAGCACCGCAGGACGGTCAGTCATATTTTCCGAGGCTCTTCAGCTGCATCTGAAGATCTTTGCAAATATATTTTTGCACAGCCTGCTGGCACTTCTGGAACCCTGCAAGCACCCCGGCGGGGGCTCTCACAAAACGACTGCCACGGGAGGGTTCCCCTATGTGCAAACCGGCTGACCGGTTCAATCTGGGAAGCAGCTGCTGCCCGTGAGACCAACCTACTCTCCTTTGTTATGGTGTGTGGTTTCCCCCCGCCCTTTTTTCAAAAAATATTCATAGAAGGTGTCGGAGTAAATAAAACTGACACTGGAAAATGCCCTTTGCAGTGCAGCATACCAACATTTCCTTAAAAAAAAAAAAAGGATGCGAAAAGGAAATTAAGCACAGGCAAGTCTAGGAGCTTGGCCAGAGACAGAGAATCGCTGTGGGTAGGGATAATGTTGCTACGGACCATCCTTAACACTCATGGGGAGTGGAGATCTGTCAGAGGGGTGAGGCCACATTAAATCTGCAGGCAGAGCTAGACTGGGACGAGTTTTCTTGGCTCTGTAAAAGTGATATATTTATTTAGAGCATATGCTACAGATTTGCTTCCCACCTGAAAAGGGCTGGACCTCTGATTTTAACAGTCATATCAGAGCGGGCTCTGTGATCTATCACAAGTTACCTGGGGACTGTACAGTAAGTAGTATGTGGAGACAGAGGTGGCCCAACCCTGTCTTGAAGGAACCTTAACTCCATTGCTGGTACCCTCTCAAAGGTGCGGATCACAAGCTCCTCATTCCTGACAGGACAACACCACCGCTGGTTATGGATTATGGTAACTGTAATCCCACACAGCTGAAAGATAGCCTGTTTTAAGGAGAGTCCTTTCCATTTCCAGCCATCTTTCCCCCAATGTAGAGGACAGGACAATGTTGGCTGGTCCTGTGTTTGATTTCTGAGGGTTTAGCTGAAGGTCTGAACTAGGTGTCTGTGTCTGATGGCACAGGATTGTAGGGTTGGGAGGAGACATTTAGTCAGAACTCCTATTTAGCACAGGAATCCAAATTAATGTATCTCCATAAACGTAATAGGGTAAGTTCACTTAGCAGTTACAGAATTAGTAGCTGCATGCAAATGGCGCAAGCTACAGCATGTCAGTTGCATTATGTTGTAAATTATGCACTGTACATATGCCACATCATTTGTGTAATGATATCCTAATGCTTGTGACTTCACTTGCACCCATTTGGCTTCATGAGGGCTGCGCATATTTTGAAAATGATTTGAAAGAAATCTTTCAAAACACATGGTGCTCAGCACCTGTTTAAAGCAGACATGTCTTTATCTGGATTTCCATATGAGCAAGAAGAAAAGGAAGATGAAAATGAAAATGACATGGATGCTTGAAGAAGTCAACCCATTAAAACAGCCAGGTCTTTAGTGTGACTCTTTAAAGCAGCTGCCTCTTTAACCCAACGCACTAAAGCGGTAGCGACTGTGTTCAGGCTTGCACAGATGTAGCTGCTTTAAGAAGGTGCTGTGCTTATATTGTCAGGCTTTTGAAGTAACTCTTCCAAATATTTTTCAAAGCCTGCACAGCCCTAATGTGCATAATATGCCAAGATGGATTAACTTTGTGGCTTAGCCCACAAGTCTGAACCATTTTCATTTTTTCTTTCATTGTGGAAATGCATCTCTATGGGACATTTTGTCAGCATTTGAGTAAAAGTGCATAGCATTTTATTTTGTATGTATTTTGAGTTTCCTCCCACAAGAAGGAAACTAGGGTAGATCTCTTTCCTCTGCTAGTCAATTTGTACATACAGGGAAAAACATTTTTGTTCCAAGTGCTGAGAATCCTACAGTTGAGGGTGCTTTGGTCCCCATTCTTCTGTAACAGGACTATCCAGTGCTTTGAAGTCAAAGGCAAAAGGGGATTGGAGCGTGCGGGTTGACTCAGGGAATACTTGTTGGTAACCTCTTCAAAGCCATTACTTCTTTTCCCTAGCTTGCACAGCAGCCTTTCAACACTACACTAAAATCCCAGGAAAAGGAACAGTTGGTTTAAAGAGTTGCTGATGGTGCCACCTGGATGTCTCCCCTGCTCTCTAAAGCATTTCCCCTCTCAAGTACAAAGTGATGCACAGCTCTTGGGAATACTTTCAGGGTTTGCATGGTGCTCACTCTCTACCACAAACAAGCCATTCATGTGAACCAGCATCACGTAACTATCTTTAGTTGATGGTCACATCTTTGCTCCTTCACAGTTCAAAAACCTTCCTGTTTACAACCATGTGCCTGTCCAGAATTTCTTTTAGAAAAGACTGGTGCTTGTATCATGAAAGCTGCCATTTCATTCTGCCATACGCATGTGTGCACGTGAACCAACATACTCACATAACCTGCTTTGAGTCTGATCTTATCCCCGAAAGGTGGGGTACAAATACCCTTAAGAAAAATAACTTGTTTTATCGTACTCAGTTCACTTTGATCAGGGAGGCGACCCATTGTTGGGATTAGAACTACCATTCTCTTCTGTCCCTAAGATGATGGTGATGATGATAATTGGAACCCCTGGAGCAATACCTAAAGGACTGCCCCGATATTTGTAAATTTTGAATTTATTGGACCCGAATACCCTAATTTTACAAAAAAAAAAAAAATACGCTGCTAGGAACTGCCTATATCGTCAGACACTACCTTAATAATTCTTAGGTCCTTGGTTGGGACTTGAATTATTAAGTTTCCATCAGTCTTTGACTGTGAATCTAACTGTAGATTACCCAAATAATAATAATAATAATAGTAATGAATACTATTAATAGTAATAGGTATCCTGTGATGATATCTTTAACACCATCAAACAACAACATCTGCCTATCTCAGGTGCTTGGGAAGGACTCGATAGGTGGATAAAAATAGCAAATGTAATCTAAACATCTGGCTGAGTGTGTGACCTACCATAATAGTAATAGTAGTAGTAATAATAGAAGATGCATTACTTGGAACAGTGTATATATTACAACAACATCTTTAACTATCTTAAATCTTGGAAATATCTAATAGTCAACAGTACCAAATCCAGTCAGAGCTATTTGGTACCCTCTGTGTAAAGTGTAAGTATCAACATCAATATCAATAATATAATTATGGAGGGAGAATACACAAAGCACAACTGGAAGAAAAGGAGTTTTCTCCTTGCTTGAACAGGAAGGATTTGTCCAGCTGCTTCAGTTCAAGGCCAAATATACCTTCTTACAACCAAGATCCACTGAGACAACGATTAGAAATTACATTACTTGCAAGGAAATATCTTAGGACCACAGTGTATGGCAGGACTTCTGTGGTGGTCTAGCACTTCCATTTTTCCACCGCAAGGCTTCTGGGATCTGGTCTGTGGTGGATTGATTAACATGTCTTCTCATGTTGGAAAGGTCTAGGAACAACTGGAAAAAACCACCAGACATTTGCTCTCCACTGAGCCTTGCCACCACAAACCATATTTCTCAATCATACCAGGCAGCTCTTAAGCTTCTCCACCTCCAGCAAGGTAATTTGTTAGACCAAAAATATAATCCAACGTATTAAACGTTAAAGATTACTCTAGCCAGTATCTTCCTTTAAGCTGCTGTTCCAGCAACAGAATTGGCTTAAACAGCTGGGATCATGGACATCTGCACATGATAATGGCTTCACACAAATTACATGAATTATGTACTGACCCGAAGAATATAACTGACATCATTTCTGTGATGTCATCATGACACGCATGATGTCATTGTGACTTGCAATGGACATCTATGTTTAGGAAATGTCTTTTTTTTTTCTGGACCTTTTAGGAGTCAAGGGCCAGATTTCCTCTTCTGTAGTAGCCAGGGGGTGCAGCAATAACTGGACAGGATCAGGAAAATAGGGGAAAGTGGTAGGGTAGAGGAGGTAAAAAACCCAAATATAATTTTTTTCATTTTTTTTATCCTACATGTTACCCAAGGGACGCGGTGGCGCTGTGGGTTAAACCGCTGAGCTTGCCGATCGGAAGGTCAGTGGTTCGAATCCGCGTGATGGGATGAGCTCCTGTTGCTAGTCCCAGCTCCTGCCAACCTAGCAGTTTGAAAACATGCCAATGTGAGTAGATTAATAGGTACCGCTTCGGCGGGCAGGTAACGGCATTCCGTGTAGTCATGCCGGCCACATGTCCACGGAACTGTCTACGGACAAACGCCAGCTCTTTGGCTTTGAAACGGAGATGAGCACCACCCCCTAGAGTCGGACACGACTGGACTTAATGTCAAGGGAAACCTTTACCTTACCTTAGCTACATGTTACCCATTTAATTCAGGTTCCACTGAGTACATTGATGATGATCTACAGAACTGGAATCAGCAGATTGATATCAACCAGCCAAAGAGAGGGGTCAGGAGTCAGTCACTCAATGTCTGCATTCACACAACATCCAGTCCCCAAATTATCTCTGTTTATGAGTTTGCACTCTAATTAACTAACCAGGCTAAGCCACCAACCAAACAGTATCCAGGGTTAAACACCAACCAAGCTTAGAGTTGGCGGGAAAGTCTCCAAGGAACATGAACAGGAAAGGAAGCATCATCATGTCCTGTAAAGTGTATCAAAGTTTCTCTTTCTACCTGAAATGCAGCAGGGAAGGTGACAGGTTCATTGACAGGAGAGATGAAGCTCTCCAGGAAAAGCAGAGAAGTGAGGAGAACAAACAAACAAACAAAAAAACAGGTTAAAAAGCACCTATTGGCAAACAAGTGGAAGAATGTGACTCAAAGAAGCAAGAGCATCAGGGAGAACTTGCTGCCAGTGGAATTCAGGAACCAGTATCAGGTTCTTCCCCTATACGACGATCAACAGCCGACTGAGCAAACCATGTCGTAAAACAATGAAGAAACACTTGGAATCTATGGATTGAAGAAGTCTAAGAACCATCTTGAGAAAGAAGAGGTGTGTCATGGTGATGGGAGACTTCGTCTTAAGGGGAACCAAAGCAGCTGTGAGCAGACCTGTATAACATTGGAGGAGGTGTGCTGTCTTCTGAATGTCCACAAACAGGACATGATACAGAGGTTACCAGGATTATCCAAAGCCAGCAACAACTATCCTTTCTTCTTGATCCAAATGGGGATGAATGACCTGGCCAGGAGAGACCTTGAAAAAAATCTCTGGAGGCTATGAGGCCATGGCCAGAAAGGTGAAGGAATTGGAAACAAAGCTAAAGTTTTCTCAATCCTTCCATGGCACATGAAGAAAAAAGCAGAAACCAACAAATGATTCTGCAAGTGGTATCTCCAAGAAGAGTTGGATTCTACAACAATGGCATATGCTACCTTCATAAAGGGCTCCTGGGAAGAAATGGGATATATCTTAAAAGAAAAACTGGGAAGAAAGTGTTTGGCAGATGTAGGGTCACCAGACGGGTATTACACAAGAACAGGAGGGGAAGGGTGGCAAAATTCCAGAACTGAACATGCAGACAAGGACTAAGCAGAACAAAGGTAGAATCAAGAGACCAGGATGGGGACTCAGATTTTCACAGGACACTACAACAGAAACGCCAGTAGGTGGTACTCATAACCTCAGAGTGTTCTGCGTCAATGCACAGAGTATGGGAAACAAACAGGAGAACTGGAGATCCTAATTCAGGAGGACACATATAATGTGATGGTTAATAGACCACTTGGGTAGGCAGAAGATGCAGATGAAGTCTTCCTGCATCAGATGATCAGTCTTTCAAAAAGTCATACAGTAGGGATAATGGAGGATTTCAATTATCCTGACATCTGCTCGGAATCTCCCTCTATCAAGAGTCAGAGGTCCAACAAATTCTTCTCCTCTCTTGCTGACAATTTCATTTGTCAGAAGGGGATAGAAAAAACATGATGGCTAGCCTGGACTTAATCCTCACTAACAGAGGAGAATCTGCTGAAGAACTGAAGGTGCCTGGCATTTTGGAAGAAACTGAACATGCTTTCCTTGCATCTGTGATATCCAAAAGTTGAGGAACCAAGAAGACGCAGAGCTGTAAACTGGACTTCGGAAGAACAGGTTTTGATGGACTGCGAGGGAAGGTAGTTCAGATCCAGTGGCTTGAAATTCTGAAGGAGAAAAGTACTAGGAAGGATGGGAAATTCTATGAAATGAGACACTGAAGGCACAATTGCAATTAATGCCCACAAGAAGGAAAAATGTGAGAAATCAAAAGAGGTCCGTGGGGATACATGCAGAACTATAGAAAGGCTGAAGAGAAAACAGGACGCATACAGGAAATGGAATGAGAGAAATATAAAATGAAGGAGAATACTAGATGGTCTCCAGAAACCAGAAAAAGTCTGTCAGAAGAACTAAAACTCATAAGGAGCTAAGGCTTGTGAAGGATACCAAAAATAACTAACCCCACCCCCAAATAAAAGGTTCTTTGCATAGGTGAGAAATAAAAGACAAGCCAAACAGAGTGTAGATCCACTGCAGTGAAAAGGTGGTGAAGTGGTAATGGGTGATCATGAAAAGGCAGAACTTCTTCATTCCTATTTTGCATCTGTCTTCCCTCAGAAGGGAAATAGAAGCCTAGCAGATCATGGTTATGCCTCTGGGGAAGGAGGGAAGCTTAAGTTAGACAAGGAGAGGACAAGAGAGGACTTAGCTAACTTAGCTGAATTCAAGTCTGTGTAGCCAGATGGATTACATCCCAGGGTACTGAAGCAACTGGCAGATGCAACTACACAATCATACTTGGTAATCTTTGAGAACTCCTAGGAGACTGGAGGAGAGCAAATATCACCCCATCTTCAAAAAAGGGGAGGAGGACAACCTGGGAAATTACAAGCTTTTCAGCTTGATTTATACAGTGGGCAGTGTCTTTGACCAGATGACCGAACAGCATCTTTATGAACACCTGGATAGGCAGCCAACATCGGATTTGTTGCAAGCAAACCATGACTGACTAACC
The DNA here is from genome assembly GCF_035149785.1 of Candoia aspera. Classification (NCBI taxonomy): domain Eukaryota; kingdom Metazoa; phylum Chordata; class Lepidosauria; order Squamata; family Candoiidae; genus Candoia; species Candoia aspera. The sequence goes on from NC_086154.1 coordinate 257,887,198, forward strand.
TTATCTTCTTTGATAGAGTTACCTGCTTAATAGGTCAGGGGAATGCCATGAACACCACAGCCTTCGACAGAGTACCTCATGATATTCTTCTTTATAAAATGGTAAACTATGGGCTAGCTGATACTGTTAGATGGACTGACAGTTGGCTGAATGATGGCATTCAAAGAGGGCTTGTTAATGACTCCACTTCAGCTTGGAGGGAAGGATCAAGTCAAGTGCCACAAAGTGCTACAGTGTGCTGGGCCCTGTGCAATTCAACATTTTTATCAATGATTTTGATGATGGAGATAAGGGGACACTTACCAAGTTTTCAGATGACACGGAACAAGGAAGGGTGGCTAATACATTAGATGAGTGTTTCTCAACCTTGGCAACTTTAAGACATGTGGACTTCAACTCCCAGGATTCCCCAGCCAGGAGTTGAGGTCCACATGTCTTAGTTGCCAAGGTTGAGAAACACTGCTTTAGGTGAAAGAGAGAAGATTAAAAAAGATCTAGGCTTGAGCAGTGGGCTGAAACAATTAGGATGGAATTTAACAAGGAGAAATGTCAAGTTCTGCATCTCAGTAAGAAAAATGTAAGATATGACTAGGAGGGGGGAGAGCTGGTTTGCTGGTACTATATATGAAAGGATGCAGGGTGTCCTTGTTGACTGCAGGTTAAACATAAGCCAGCAGCTTGATGCAGCTGCTAAAAAGGTAAATGCTATCTTGGTATGCATGAATGGAAGCACAGACTACAGAACACAGGATGTAATTATTCCTGGTCAGAATTCATTTGCACAAACAGACAACTGAGAGATAACAGCACTCTTTAAGTATCCGAAGGACTGCCACACGTAAGAAGTGGACTTATTCTCTATTGGCCCAGACGGCAGAATCAGAACCAGAGGATCAAAACCACAAGGAAGGTGGTTCAACCAGACAACAGAAAGGACCTTCTGACAATATGAGCCTTGCAGCCAGTGGAACCGGCTGCCACATGACATATGAGTTCTCCTTTGCCAGAAAACTTCGAACCACCTTTGGATGGTTTCTGCCAAAGATGCTCTAGTGCATTCTGCATTCAGCAAGGTTTTGGAGCGGATGATGTCTACAGTCCCATTCAACAGTAAGACCACATGATTATAAACAGTAAGTTCTACATAAATGCAGTTAATGAACAAGAAATAGCAATCCACATATCTAGAAAGAGATGGGATGGGACAGCTTTGGAGGGAAATCTCTTACCTGAAACAGTTGAGGAATCGTAAGAATTCCTGTCCTTCCTACTTGTTCTGAAAGTCTGAAAGTCCTTCTCCCTGTACGTCCCAAATCCGTCAAAGCTCCTTCTCTTTGCTCCGCCGGTGTCACTATCTCGCTTTTCACTCATGGGATTCATCTCGCCAAAGACATCCATGGCATCGGTCCTTGCACTGCTCTCGGTGTTCCCAGCATACCTCTTCATGCAGGAGTCACCGGGATCCCCACCTGTGTTGTTCTTATCCTTGCTCGGGATCCACTGTTGGGTGTCGGAGAGCGATAAGGTAGACAGGGTGTCCACCTCAAAGCTATTCTTGGAACCTCTGTGCCCAGCCTCACAGTGCTGGTGCTTCTGTTTGTCCTTATGCTTGCCTTTCTCAGTCAACAAGGGGAGGTCTTTCTCAGAGACATTTAATCTCTCACTAACTGAATGGCTGGAGAAGCCAGGAGACTTGCTAGCGAAGAGACTGCTTAGGTCATCATGAGCCCCCAATATCCGCTCCTCCTTGTGTTTGTGCTTATGTTTGTGTTTCCTTTTGTGAAGTCGGCCACTGGGTAAGCTGGTCCCCGAAACCTTCGCGGAGGTCAATGAGGAATGTACTTCCCCAAGGCCCATCCCTACTGGTGTCTGTAAATGAACGCCATGCTTTACTTTATGCTTGGCAGTGTTGGGCATCTTCATGTGAGAACTTGCATGGAACTGGGGAGGGGGCACGGTGGGCCTCATAAAAGGAGACGCAGTTCCAAGGGTGTGAGACAAGTACAAAGGAGCTGGGTACTGACTGTAGTAGCCAAGGTTCATCATAGGCATTGACGTGTAAGGCATTCCATAGGGTGCATAGTAACTCCCACTGGGAATTGGGTAACCAAACCCTTGTAAGAAAGGCACCTTTGTCATGGTGTCATTGGTTTTGGCAGGTCTACCACGCTTCTTCTTAGACTTCATGTCGGAGGTCCTGCGAAGATACAGCAATGGGTCGTACTGGATATATGGCACAGGATAATAGGGATCGAAATTGATCCTAAAAATGCTGGGGTATGGGTTTTCATGATAAAACGTATAGCTTCGGTGAGAAATTCTGAACACTTGGAACTTGCTGATGAGCTCTTCCAGATCAGCCAGGAACTGGAGATCATCTCTGTTCTGCAGGGTTTTCCGCTTCCTCTTGTGCTTTGGTTTTTTTATGGTCTCGTGGGAGAGAAAGTTATCAACAATGAGATGCTTCTGCCTGTGACTGTGCCTGTTCTTACTGCTGGCGTCAGACTGAATGGCTTCTGGATTGTCCAGGCTGCAGAAATCGAACGAGTATCTTCGGCGAGATTCTGAGGTCTTCTCTGCCTGGTCAGAAGTACTGTTATTGTCAGTACCGATTCCACTATCACTCGGTATGGTTTCCTCACTGTGGGATTCGCTCAGAGGAGACAACGTGACTTCCTTCAGGGAACCAATATCACAAAGGTGGGAAGGAGAATTTGCCATGAGCCGAGGTGGGGACAACTTCCAGGTCCCACCATGGATTCCTTTCTGAGTTTTTGTGGGAAGAGCGCTGATGGGTTGTAGACTTGGCATAGTCTTTAACTCTGAAAAATTGGTTTCAGTGCTGGCAGGGCTAAGATTGCCATTAGGTCCGACTAACTGCATCGAAAGGGGGTGAACAGTTGCTGGTGATGATGCCACCAGGGACTGCAAGGTGGAAGGCACGGCTGGGTTATCAGGCTGGCTAGATACAGGCCTCAAATGTTTGACGACTGTCTTAGGTTCTTCCTGTGGGGACTGCAACTCAGATCTTGGCTTCCTTCCCCTCTTCTTGCCTATGTAGATAGTCCCTCTTTTGCTCACATTTATCTGCTTCCCTAGCCTCGCATCAATGGTTGGAGCCCCCGAAGTGGCTGGTGGCTGTGTTTTTGCTTTCAAAGATACATTACTAGAACATGATAGGATCTGACTCAGAAGGTTCTTCCTCTTGAGGGTTTTCATTTTGTTGATAGTCTTGATGGTCTTCTTATCCAGTACACCAAGCTTGCCAACCTTTTTGTGAAATTTCAACTCACTGACTGAGTTGTCTTCTCCTGGAGCCATCTGAGCCAACTTTACCAAGTTTCGTCTCCTCTTTCTTTTTTTTGTCCCCGGAAACTCTCGACTGATTGGGCTGACTGGGCTGGTGGATGTTCCCTCGTGGATGGTTTCAACAGTGAGCAAAGGTTGTTTCTTTGGCCGTCCCCTCTTCTTCTTGATGGGAGTTATCACAGTGAGACTGTCTGTATTGGTATACAGAGGACTCGATGGTGTTATGGGATAAGCAGATGGAGGTTCTATCATCAGTTTCTCAGACGGACTCAGAGAAGGTTCCCGGAACACATTTTTAGGTTTGCTACAAGTCCACCTTCGTTTTGCTGCAAATTTTGGATGCTGAATTTCTGAATGCTTGGTGAGTGCAGGGATATCATTTGTCATTGAAACAGATGTCACAACTGTGGTCTTTCTGAGCCTGGTGGCATTGTTTGAGGGTGATTTATTGGTTATCTCATTTTTTTCCATGGGTACCAATGGAGACTCAATCTCAGTAGCTTTCCCTGGCTTTGTAACCCGCAGATCTTTCTTGCACAACTCTGCTTGGGTGCTACTCCGGCAAGCTACATCACTGCTTACAGATTGCCCGGAAAATGGTGATTTCTCTGGAACATTCTTCTCAGCAGCAGATTTTGTAGACTGCCTTTTCTTCCTTTTGTGACCAGGTAGCTCCACTATTGGACCTTTGATGGGGATAGTAATTCGCACATGACTCGAATCGTTTTCAGAAAGATTGGCTGAGTTGTTTGGGCTTTGTCGAGGGGATGGTGGTTTGGTTATACTGGATTCCTTTTTCCCATCCAAGTTGTCATTCGTTTTGGCTTCAAATGACTTCTGAGTATTCTTCACCCATTCTATGTCTGTGTTTTGGATGGTTTGGTTGATTAAGTCTTTTTTACTGGACTTTTTCTTTGTGCTGGTACTGGTTTGATCAAGGGTGTCCATTTGTCCCCCTCCCTCTTGACTCCCTAGTGAGGGAAGGCCACTGCAGTCAACCAGAGTGCTAGACTGGGAAACCACTCCAAGAGGGTTTGACCCTGGGGCTGCACTGCAGGCAGCAAGGTCTTTGTTGCTACCGCTTGTCAGCTGAGCCCACGCGTTGCCAGCGTTTGACTTCTTAATTTGGGATTTGCTGAACGATATTGCAGGCTCTGACCCAGAGATCTTACAGGAATTAGTGGCTTCTCGGTTTGGCTCTGGGGCAATGAAGCAAGCTTGGGAAGTTGATCCAGACTCGGACGTCAATGACCAGTCAAGATGATGCTGGTTGCTATTTCTTTGCTGGTGCCGTGATTTTAAGGTGTCACTGGTGAAATCCTGTTGGAGGTCTGGATCATAGTGAACAACGGAATGTTTCTGCAGCCTGTCATAAACCTGGAAAGAAGAAGAGAAAAAAGAGAGTGTTAACCCTTTCCATCCTCAAACAAACAAATTTTTTTTAAAAAAACCCTCTTTTCCTTGTAGTTGAATGATACCACCACCTCGAAAAGTTATTTGCACTGACACTGCTACATTTTTATAGAAAATGTATTTTAAGGAAATCGACCTGCTGTATAATGGGCTTTGAAAGTAAAAGAAATGGGTAACATAGAGCTTGGGTTCACATGAGGTGAATGGCGGAAATATTACCTGTTTCTTTAGAGGTTAATAATTAAGCAATTTCAGAGGCACTTAGCACTTTCTCACCTCCCTTCCACCCTAAGGGTTTTGTTTTGGGAAGAAACATACAAACATACAGTTATTCCAGTTTTCATTACATCCATACAATGGTTAACTACCAAAAAAGTTGACAGAACTTTCAAACTTGCTACCACATTTACTGATCAAGAGAAAAGAAAATGAGAATATTGTGGATCTTTTTTTAAAAAAAAAAAAGATTAGTTTTTCAACTTCCATTATTGCTAGCAGTCGTTTTAGTTTTTCTATTTCTACCCAGTTTTCTTACTTGTGGGTGAGTCAGTAACACTAACCATCTAATATAACATGCAAGCAACTAAAACCCCAACAAGCCTATTAAAATGTTATTTGTTTTCAACATATAATCCAAGGTTTCTCATTCCAAAAGACATTAGCAAGAGACAGGATGGCATGTTTGTATGGAAAGGGGGCCACAGAAGGCGAAAAGGCAAGTGGAAAATCCAGAAACTGCAGTGCCCAATGAACAGGATATGACTTGGGTTCCAAACTACAGCTTCTCAGAAGCTCACTTGGGACATTCATGGATTAACTTCTGGATTTAAAAAAAAGAGACAAATATTCCTGATTCCAGATGACCTGGAAATTCTCAAATGCTATTGATGCTAGTCTTCTCCAAAGACTCTTTGCCAAATAATATCATCTGCTTCTTCAACTTTATTTTCATAACAAAACTGCAAGAAACCAAAGGTGAAGTGTAGTAATTCAAAACGTGGGGCTGTTCTTCCTGTTAATGTTGGAGGCCACTAAAATAAATAAGGAAGTATAAACAAAATTAAGATAAGTAAAATAAAATACACACACATATATACTCATCAACCAGGGCTTTTCCTAATCTATAGATGATAAAAAAGGGGGGTTGTAAAACATGGATGTCACATTGGATTCCCTCTACTGTACGGTGGTCAATGGGGTCTTCCATATCAATGAAAATGGGTGGATGGGGCCAGAATGGGATTTGGCAGGGGCAACAAATTAAATTTCTCTCTCCACCCCCATAATGTGCTCCCAATCCATACTGTTTGGTTCATGCTTCCTAAAAAAGAAATCCACTTCACTGTAAATGCATGAATAATTTCCTATCTCTTGAAACAGCCTGACAGTTACTCATTACATCAAGACTACACTGATATTAGATACTCCTAAATACATGTACAGGCCAACATTAAACCAATCACGTTGGATCTGTCATTACCAATCTTCACACTACATTTTCAGTGGTTTTTACTCTACATAAGTTGCCATCTTAGGGTAAGGATCAGCCCCATATCTGAGCCTGGTGCCTTCCATAGGTGGTGGATTACAACCATCAGTAAATGGACTTTGCAAAGGAAATGCAGGAATCCCAGTTGGACTCAGGAAGGGGGAGCAGGTTGACCAAAATCTTTCTCAGAATATTTGCATGCACTTATCTGAATTCAGGTTTTTTAAATCCATGAATCCGTGAATGCATTTTTGTAGTGGATTTTGGTAGCACATTTTTGAGGATTGCATGGCTTTGATGCTGAATAGTAAGCACTGTTCCTGGGACCTGGAGAAGATTAGCTTTCATTAGCTGCAACTGATATCTGTTTACTCAAAACAACTAGCAACATGAGCCAAAATGAAGGGAAGGCATTTGGAATATCTAGCTAGGTCTTGGCCTGAACCCACTGCTTCAAATGTTTTGGTTTTTTGTTCCAAAATTCCATTTTGGTCAAAAGCTAATTCCTGCCCTACTGGTGTAAGCAGCAGATCACTTATGAGGTAGAAAACCCAACATTAAGATGACTTCCTCTAAATTATGAACTAGGACCTGAACATATTGAGGTGATGTGAGAAAGCCACGTCTTATGTTGTGAGGAGAATCTAAATTATATTTTGGATGTCTGGTGTTATAATGCTGTCTCTTGTCACTAAAGGCGCAACTCTTTGGTGAGTGAGAATTCAGGGTAGTTTAGGGGGAGAAACTAAGTCTGACTGTGGTTTTCAAACCTGGTTGAAAATAAGTGAAGGGCTCACTTATTTGTGAGATTAGATGTGGTGGCAAATCAGTTTGATTATGAACAGAAGAACTGATCTATTCAGTCCCAAATGTAAGGGAAAGCTTAACAGAATTAAGTTGAACACTCTAAATTCTACTAGATAAGAGCTGAATACTTAGAATTCAACTATTAACTCTAGATTCTGGCTCTTTATGTGTTCCTTGCTGTAGTAGAATCCTGTAAACTGCCTTGAAATTTCATTTGTGGTACAGCTTTGTGGCAGTTTAGCAAATGTGTAGAAACTATCCCATCTGACAAATGTTACCACTCCAATCTTTTTTAATTCTCCAAATTCTACCAAAAGAGGAACCTTCAAATTTGCTTCAATCTTTCACTGAGGCCAAACAATTCGCACCCCTTTCTTGCCGAACCAGCTGTCCTGATACTCAATTCCCTTTTTATACAAGGAGGTATAAGACAGCTGTCCTCCTTTCAACTTCGGGGATGAAAGGAGGGGTGAGGTAAGAGCAAAGAGACTTAGCAAGCCTCCCATAATTTTGATGACCCCATTTCCCCATCTAAATTCCCTTCAATTCTCTTTTTTCTCTGTGTTTTTGTCTGCATTACTCTTCTTAAAATCTTTAAAGGAAGTCAGGACATTTGTTTTAGTAGTAGTATAAAAAAAACCCCAGCTTATATAATGTTGAATCTGAGGGCCCTTTGGGCTACTGGGCCCCTGATCTGCACCCAGGTGTTTGCCCAAATAGCATCACTGGTTCTTGAGTTGGTTCCACCCTTATCCACATGCACAAACACCTCTTCCAGATCATCAGAGAGCAGAAAAGAGCAACAAAGATGATAAGGGGTCTGGAGGCTAAATCTTATGAAGAACAGCTAAAGGAACTAGGTATGTTTAGCTTAATGAAGAAAAGACTGAGGGGAGACATGATGGCAGTCTTCCAATACTTGAAGGGCTGCCACAGGGAAGAGGGTGTCGATTTATTCTCCATGGGACCTGAGGGTAGGGCAAAAAGCCATGGGTGGAAGCTCATCAGAGGGAGATCCAACCTGGAAATAAGGAGGAATTTCCTGACAGCGAGAACTGTTAGGCAGTCGAACAGCTTGCCTTCCGGAGTTTTGGGTGCTCCATCGCTGGAGGTTTTCAAGAAGAGACTGGAGAACCATTTGGACTAGAAGACCTCCAAGGTCCCTTCTAACCCTACGATTCTATGATTCCAAGAGTATCTGGTTCAATTAAAGGACTATGGTTTAAAGGATGGGCAACCTCAACAGGAAATTGTTCACCACCCAGAGTCACCTTTTGAGATGGGCAGCTACACAAATTGATTAAATAAACGAACAAACTGAAGTGAACTACCTTATTTAGGAGTTACATGTCTCAAGCTTTAGGGAATCCATGTAACCAACTTCCCTTCGAAGTCCCCCTCCAATTTTTCAAGTGTTACCGATACAGTATTTTCTCAGGAAGGGTCATGAAGTGAAGCTCCTCTGTAGCCCTGAGATCAAACATATAAAACTAAAGAGCACAAACCAGTTCTGTGCATTCTTTTTGCTTTTTTGTTGGGAAATCGGATCCTAACCTGTACATAACCCCTCGCTGAATAAATCCCAAATCTCGCTTTTTTGGAAAGGCACAGCACAGGTTGCTGGCTAGGAAGCTCTTTCACCAATCCGAGTGAATATTTCAACCCACCCTCTTTGAAGTATTAAGCGGTGCATCTGCAGGAACAACTCTCAAGTGGAATTCCCTATTAAGAACCATTATCTGGCTAGATAAGCAGCTGGTTCCCATGTTGTTAACTGCCGGCTGCTGTGATTTTAAAACAACTGCAGCAGCACTGTGTCTGTCACCTTCACATTCTACTCGTCCTGAATCTTAGAAGACAGGGGTGGGGGGAATTAAATAAAATAAAATAAAATAAAGCATTACTCGCTGATATTTTCCCTGGGTCAGTTAGCTCAGAAATCTCTGTGTGGAAAGTTTAAAAAGAAAAGAAAATGTTGTCCACTGAACTTCGTTTAATTATTTTAAAAAAGATCAGTGTTGGATGCATTTGGAATACCACCTCCAGGGTTAAGGGCTGTGTTCTCCATCACACTCTTAATTTGCCCCTTAAAACGCAGAAGTCCTTTCCTAAATAGATGATGTGATGATCCCTAAAAGCAGGATTTGGACCCATCTATGTAAAACTATTTGAGCTGTCACAGTCTTCCTCCTTCTTCAAAAATCTTTAAAATAAAAAAGGTATCAGAACAAGTCTTGGTACTTAGTTTTGCTGCTAGCTCAGTTCTAAGCAAAGAATTTAATGGCTGAAACAGGACAAAGCCATTATCTCTCTGCTGCCAAATCTGGGTGACAAAATGCTTATGAGAAAAGATAAGATTAAGATTCAATGTGACCTCTGATTCTTGGAACGGGAAAACGCACAGCTTCCAAATTAACACCATAATTGTGGGGTAGAAATGAATCCCGCTATGTTCAACAGCTTTACTTTTTTAAAAAAACAAAAAGGAAAGAAAAAGTGGGCTCAGAACTGCAGCCTGAAGAGCTAAATGTCTAGGATCAATTCTTCAAACTACCACACGCAGACAAAAAAATCTTCTTTCCTTCCTCGGACAAACACACAGGTTCAGCCCATCTCCATTCTACGCTGGAAACAAACAGGCCTCCTAAAGGAAGGACTATCACACTGCAGATACCGATGGCACTTTACTAAAATTCTTTGGCTTGGCCATACCAATAATTTTAGATGGACGTAGCTTCTGCATGAACCAGAAGGGAAAAAAGAACATATGGAGAGATGATCCAGCTGGTTAGCCAAAGGTCTACTTATTTCAGCATTCTGCATAATGCAGCGGTCAACCAAATGCAGTCTGGAAGTTCCCCAGCATGGACAAGGAGAGCAATGTACGTGCCACTCCACCAGATGACAGTGATTGCTCACAACTGAAGGGACTTCACTAGCAGCATCCAAAAAGTGCTCTAGAAGACAAGTCATCAACAGAGATGTTAGAAACAGACATCTATGCAAGACGCATTGAACAGGGAGTGTGGGTGGAGAGTACCCTCAAAATTACCATGAAGATCATGTCTACCATCACATATTCCTTTCCAAGACAGCTTGTGCTTTACTTGTGTATGTGTGTGTGTGTGCTTATTTATATATATATATACACACACACACACACACACGCATTTGTGTGTGTATATGTCTATTTCTGCGTCTATATATAAGTGGGCCAGCGTCATTCGAAATCTAAATTGTGGTCTTGCAAGTAATCTCATGAGATTTCGTGAAAGCTCTCAAAGCACTGAAAATAATCAACCAATCCAGAAGTAATAATACCAAAATAAAGAAAAGGAGATTTTTGGAGAGAGCTAGGCAAATTTCAGTAAGTTTACAGAAACATGTTCTTTTGAAGCTTCCAATGATGTTAGTCCAGAGCATGCTGCCTGTTCTGATGGCCAGGTCATTTATGAGCCTGTTGTTGTTACTTTTTGGACTCGTTACCTAATTTCCTTCAACTGGACATGCTGGGCTATGAATCTGGCTCCAGACTGATCCCCTTGTGTGAACTTAGCCCCAAACTATATGAGTGGAAGTTCCAGACACCTTGAAGTGAAATCACTTTCCATGTGTGATACTTTTCAAAGTTGATGAAGTGTGGGGCTGTTAGTTGTGGTCCCTCTTTAGCTCCCAGCTGTTCATTTTATTTTTGTTGAGCCCTTTATTCACAAAATATCATACAGGCTTTCCTCCTGTGGGGTTGGCCAGCTCCATTTCCATCTGCCTGCCTTCCCCACGCCCCACCCCCACTTTGTCCATCTGTATGAATGCCAGCTTCATCAACAAGCAAGCTACGTTCGGAGGCCCGCGTTAGAGAGAGAGTCTGGGAAAATGGAGAACAATGGAACCCCCCTGTCAGTTCTCACAAAGGACTCATCACCGCTGACATAACAAATCCATTTAAATATTGTGCCCCAGCACAACACAGTTCAGCCGTCTGGTTTTTAGGCAGCTGGGAGAGAACAATCAGACCTTAAGTACAGTACAACGGGCCTCCTTACTAAAAAAAAAAAAAAAAATCAACAAAACCCAAACAACTTGACCCTACCCTCACCAAGGGGGTAACTCTTGCTTGAATAATGTGACAATATCGGTTGGGGACAATTTCATCCCTTTGCAAGTCTGCTGATGGAGACTGAATGAAGGACCCATTTCCACAGGCAGAAACTGGTGCTAACTGGAAGGATTCTCGACTTCAAAAGGCTTAAGCCACAGAGAGAGTTGCATCGATGGGTCACCCCATGATCAAAAGACCATGGATTATTTTAAAAGATTTCCACCACCCAACTGGTCCCCAAGATGCTTATGGGGACAACTGACATGTCAGCCCTCTCTTTGCAACCCACACCCAGGTCCCGACAACTAACAGAACAGAAGTTAGATTTGCTCACTGGTGTCATCTTTACTTCTCAGGCTGTAGTTTGATCCCCAGTTAACTTTTGTGCTGATGGAACTTGTCTGTATGTGTGTGTGTGTATCTGTATAAATGTATTTGTGTGTGTATATGTGTATTCCAGTGTCTATATTTATGTGTTTATATGTGTATTTCAGTGCCTATTCAGTGTGGTGTGCCAGCATCATACTAAATCTAAATTTAATATGCCAGCATCATACTAAATCTAAATTGTGGCCTTGTGAGTAATCTCATGAGATTTCAACTATTTTTATTTTTTAAAACTTTGGTGCCTGCACCATCATACGAGCACATAGGATGAGCAACACCATCTACAAAGATTGCCAACTTCTGCTTTGCCTGCTCTTAAGCAGCACTGCGTAGGAACAGCCATCTCAAGGATATTTCTGTTCAAGAAGTTGGGCTGTTTTTTTCTCATGATCAATCAGGAACTAGAACTGATTGGGATTTCTCAGGATCAAAGTTAATATTAGGGATGCTCTGGAGAACTCTGGGGATTCCTGTTTATCCCCCAGACCATGCCAACTCAGCTGTTCTGGTGGTGATGTGGAGGTTTTCTGAAGGCTAATCCTGTGAACCAGAAGCATTTTATGGTGTTTCCAACATTCATGGACCATGGCAAATTGGTGTGGTCCAGAAGAAGAACGGAAAATTCTGCAGTTCTCCAGAACTTTCCATGCTGAGAACATTTAGGTTTGCACAAAGCTAGTTAATACTCTGTCTCATCCTTCAGAAAGATATTTGACTGTGAATCATTCATTCATTCACCCATTCATTCATTTCCTGGCCAGGTGGAAAACTTAATTATACTTGATAAAATTAACCTGCTGCCAAATCTTCTTTATAAGAACAAATGGCTGTATTTATTTATTCTCTTCATTTTGCTTTGGCTGTGTTTTACCTTTTGAAGGATTTTGGCAGTAGGAGGTAGGTTTGGGTTTTTTAAAAACCCAAAAGGTAAATAGCAAAGCAAACAAATCTACCCTTGAAAAGTCTGTAAGACACATTTTTGGTGTTCATTGATATAAATGTGTTGAGAACTGTACCTTTGTACGCTTCAGAGAAATTCAGTGAAGCTTACTTTGTATTTTCAAATATGTGCCAGAGTCTTTGATTGTTCCATAGCGTTCACCTACTTCCAGTTGTTTGTTTGCTTTGGTTCACTTGCAAGTTGTTCAAATCTGGAACTCTGGAGCATGGGTTTCCAGGAGATTGAAGGCTGTTGGCTCTCAAAGGCCTTGAACAGGTTGCAGAAATATGCAGCCAGCTTTTATGAGGCTAGTGGCAGGAAAGGAATATGGAGGACTTCCCTATCTAAGAAGATTAAATCCAGCCAGTGGCTGAAGCCACAGACAGCAACAGGCTGAAAAGTCTACATCGAGCATTGTCAGACAAAACCAAAATTTGAATACAATGCCACGTGAATGAAGACCAAAGGGCTGTTCAGTTAGGCAGAGTCAAACTGGAAAAATAACTCGCAAAGAAATTGAAGTACTGGTTTCATGTGTTCCCAGTGAAAAGTTTAGCAGACCTACTTGGAATTAGCTGAAGTTTCCAAAAGGACTTTAAAGGCAACCCCAAGAACAAAGCAATTATAATTAACTGGAATAAATGTTCACAGATTGAACCATTGATGGAACAGCCTATGTGCCATGGCAACATACTGTGCTGCTGCAGGAGCACAACAATCTATGTATTTTCCCATAACCTACAAAACCCATTGATTGGAATATATCTGTATCTCAGTATCTATATAACTATATCGGAGGCCCCAAGACTGGATCACGCATGAACAAAACAAGTTGGAAGGACAGCTGTTTCGGTGCTTTGCCTTCTGCCAAATCACATGAGCACCTCTCCCAAGGAGAGCTTTACTCACCGCACCAGCGTGCCTTCCATATAAATCCCTCCTCTGTTACTTCTCTGCTAAAATAAACACGAAGAGCCTGCGTGTCCCATAAAGCTGCTGCGCTAAGTGAAGGAAAGTTCTCAATACACAGCAAATCTTATTTTTGCTGGTGTGAAAGGGCAGAGGCAAATGTTGCAAGCACAGACAATGTGGCTCAACCTGTGTAAATATTTAAACAACGGGTATATAAAACAGAAGCTGTGGAAAGAAATCTTTGTGCAAGAGAAAAGAAGGATCTGAGTTAATCTTTCATAAACCAACCCCCCAGTTGCTCCTTTACCCCACACAGACGTCTGCCTAATTTTGAGTTAAGTGTTCTCGGTCAGAGAAAACCTTCTGACAACAGAATTAAACGAAGGTTCAAAAGGCTGGTGCTTCCCACCACTGAACAAACACATCAAACAGCCACCATAAAACCCTTTCACAGGGTTGCTACTTCATACATCCAAGATCCAACAATTCCCCTTGTCATCCCTTCCATGGCGCCACCCTCATTGCTTGCAATATGTGTGATACCCACAACAGAGGCTAGCTGCCTAGTATCCTACAAGCTGTACCACTACTCATAACTTCCTCAGGGGCAAAGCTGGGGAGGAAGGCTGAGGAAAACCTAAGTTTCCCACCCAGCAACTGTAGGACAACCCAGCTGGTACCAGGGAAACTCAGGCAAAAGAATATAATTAAGGTGCCATTATTGAAAAGGCCCTGCTTAGGTGAGATGCCAAGGCGCTGGAAAACCACCTCTGATGTTGCAAATAGAGCTGTACCTGTGTGCCTGTGTGCTCCACTGTTTGAAGATCTAATCCAAAGTGGTGGTTCTCCTTGTGAGAACCACCACCTTGTAGTAACAAAGGGATTTAAGTATTGGTTAAATATTTTCCCACAAGCCGGTCCAGGTGGAATTTCCAAAAAATCTTTAAAGATAATCCCAAGCCCAAGACACTTATAATTAACTGAAACAGATATTGATTTAGAGGTACTGTAATTGATGACAGAACAACAAAAGGATCAAAGTACCTTGTACAGTCAGGTGTCTTGACCACACATGGCCAATGAATTAAAACAAAACTAAATAACAGGAACATTATTAAAAGTAGAATAGAACTGAACCGGGCCTTTTCTACTCCAGAGCAGGAAAGATAGGCAAGGATGTTGGAAACTGTTGCCTGGAAGCTCTTGAGATGTCTTCAAACATAGCCCCAGATCTCAATAAGCCTCACTTTGGCAAATATCGAAAGGATGGACTGAATGCCAGCCCCTGGAGCCTGGAATTGATTCTCTTCACCTTAGACGAGACAGGATTGGTGTAGAATATAATCTTGGCCTGATCACCAAAGCTAAAACAAGTAGACTTCTGAATTACAGATTGCTGGTCTAGTGTTAAATCATAGGATCATAGCATCGGAAAGGACCTTGGAGGTCTTCTAGTCCAACCCTCTGCTTAGTGCAGGAATCCTCATACCTTTCTGGACAAGTAGATGTCCAGTCTTTTCTTGAAAAGCTCCAGTGATGGAGTACCCACAACTTTGGGAGGCAGGCTGTCCCACTGCTTAATAGCTTGCATCTTCTGACATACCAGCTCCCAAGCCTCAAGCAGGACCCTCTGTATTTAGCAATTATCTGATCAAGTTTAAATGGGAAAAGACAAGGATTTACTTGAATCCTTTTGAATCCCTTTAGACTTCCTCTGGTTCTGGTTCTGGTCAATACACAGACCTGTCCAACTGTGCAGCTGAGCTTCTTCATGACACGATAATTATCTGTCAAAAGATATACTGTCTTCTCAAATAACTTTTCTCCATTTCCTCCTATCATCGGTGTAGAATATTATCTTCAGGACAGGGAGGTGGGCTAAATCCTCTCTAAACAGGAGGAGAAATATCTGGAATCTGATCTTTACAAAAGAGAGAGTGTGTTTGGCTCCCAAATCTATTATTTTATTTATTTTTGAATAAATAACACTGCATCCCCTTCTTTCCAGATCAAACCATACTCCAGGCAGCTTACATGATAGAATTATACTCAAGGATAGTTGAGTGGGGCAAAAAAAAAATGTTACCGCACACAGTGTGGAATCAAACCTAATAAAATTTGTAAAACCGCCCACAGTCCCTCCTCAGGGGGGAGATGGGCGGTGATAAAAAATTGATAAATAAAATAAAAAAATAATAAAGTAATGACAATTGTGTGCCCTTTATTTTGGCACATAAATACAGAAGGCAGGGAAGCGTCTCTGGATTTTTTGTATCTCCTCCCTGAAATACCACCCCGCCCCAAAAAGAGAGCCAGAGATAAGAGTTATTCCATCAGAAAGCTTGCTGCAGAGAAAATGACGTGGAGGCCATTTTATAAGCTGAGAAATGACTGCTTTTACAGCGTACTAAATAAAAGCTACTATTGGAGCTGGAGGTTGGTAATTGAGGATGCTCCTTCCCTTGCTGAGAAGAGCCGAGACACGGAATGTGCAGAAATGGTTTATGGAGTGAAAGGTCTTTCTACCCTTCAAGATACCTACCACTTGCAATAGCTCCCTGCCCACCTAGGCTTGGGGACACAGCAGGAGAGAAGCACAATGCAAGGGCAGTCGCTGCTGGAAATCTGAACCAACAAAATCTTTGAATCCGCCCCCATGGTGTTTTTTTTTCCTTTCCTTTTTTTAAAAGTGTTTCTTACGTGTTTTCAAGGACAAAACACTGTGTATGTCAGCCTACCTGGATCCACTGTGAGAAGTTAATTTCTTCCCATGCTTTGAGGGCATTACTTCATGCTTATTTTTTTGCTGCTTCATCCTCTTCCTTCTCTTCTAACATGGCTTTTTCTACATCTTCTTGGGAGCAAGGAGGCACTTGTTATTAAGTTATGGAGTCAGTGATACCAAGGGGGCAACCTGTATCTTCTGAACTCAGGCCCCTCTCTGACCAGACTACTGGCTTTCAATGGGGTTGCTGTGGAAAGCCCATGACAAAGTTTCCTGCTGCTTTTAATAAAAGGACAAACTTGTTTTTTTTTAAGTAAGAGCCCTCCAAATCAGCTGTCCTCCAGAAACAGAAAACACGGTGTGACCGAGTTCCACACAGCTTATGTCATCACCCCCTCATCCTGCCCTCTGCAGCCCTTGTCCCCACTTAAATCATCACCACTATCACTACTACCCTTTGGTCACCAAAAGGTTGCCTCAGCTTCAGCCTATCTACTGGAGGATAAAACTTCCTTGACCACCTTCCAAACTCCATATTCAGCTCCTACTGTCACACAAGAACTATTGTGCAAACTACTGTACGCATGGCATGGAAAACAACACAACGTTGACAGGAAACATGGATGCTGATGACCAAACTGTATTTTCTGATTTGTCGTACAGTGCCACCCCATCCCTGCCAAGACTGGTAGGCACACTCTACAGCTGCTGAAGCTACAGAGATTCTTCTCACTTTGACCCATAGATACATCTGTGTCTAACAAACTGCTTGCTCCCAAACAAACTGGCAGAATTGAGAGCTTTCCTCAACGGATGAGACTGTATTTGGGGAACATGTCCTTTGTCTCCCTAGTTTGGTTTAGTTCCCTACGTACATATCTTTGCTCAAGAGAGTTCAGGGATCCTACTGAGAGGATGTAGAGAAAATCTTGAATGAGGCATATGAGGTCAATGGAATTAGTGTTCTGCTGAACTGTTTGGGAAGTTCAGCTTTTGCTGGGACAATGGCCAGTTTAGGGAATATGAAGATGTTCATGAAATCTCCCACTCTACCTCTACGTTTGCACATTTTTAATAGCAGTTCATGGACTCACTGTTTTCCCTTTTCCACTGGGCAACTCTCAGTTGGATGACTACCTTCATGGCTGCTTTTACTCTTGGTTACTTCTTTTCTTTTTAATGGCTCAGAGTTTTTGGTGAACCCAACCCAGTTGTTTAGTTGATAGTCTGGTGTCAGAACATGGATTAATTTAGTAACCAGGTTAAACATGTGGTCTCCACTCAGCCTTTGTGAGGAATCGTTGGTCCATAGGCCTGGACAGGAGTCTTCTGTATGACACTCCCTGCTGCCTTAACAATTTTGCACAATGGCAAAAATTGCAGATTGGAGGGCAAAGGCATTAATGCCTAGCACTAATTTAAACTAATTGCTCTCCAAGATCCTGTAGGTTTGCTGCAAATTCATCTGCCCTAGAATGCCTGAAATTGTTTTTTCACCCATGTGTGTACCACCATTGGATAATCAAAGTGCCACTGTTTATCAATGGGTTTATTTTTAGATAATGTAGCAAGCAGCTTTTTTTCTTCCTTAGCAAAAATTTCAGACCCTTGATTTTGGTTGCATCCACTCTTGTTGCAGTCAAGTTGCTTTCTGCAAAATTAATTTGGTAATAGCTGCTAAATGAGGTGCCCAGTAATAAGAATGACAGACCAAGATAATACAGTTCACAGCTTTTGTTCCCGTTTCTTAATGTCTCTTTTCAGGTGAATTCAGCATTTCCTTGGCATTTAAGATCTCAATTTTACAATCAAGTTTAGAACCACTGATGCAAACCAAATGCAAATATAGCAGGGCGCCTTGAATTGAAGGAAGAAGCAGCCAGCGCTGCAATTTTGGCCTTATCCAAAGTAAATGATGGATAGAGAGGAGGCTTTTAGAGTCATCTTAGGTATTCAAAATGTTAAGTGTGTGCCCAAATTAGTGCCAGGAACGCAAATTCTTAGTCTTTACTAGCATTGTGCAATTGGATGAGAGAGAATTTGTTTTTGAAATTTCTTTTAAAGAAGGAAAGGATTCCAGTGGATTGTTGGGAGGTGCCCCCGCTGTGGGTGTTAATGTCTTGGTTTTCGCTGCATAAATTCTCTCTGGCAATCTGCAACTTCCTGGGCTTCCCACACTCCTGTTAAATCCCAAGGAAAAGCATGGGGGGTGGGAGTCTTCTTCGATGGGACCCTTTCAGACTGGCAAGCTGGACAGGTTCCAGACCTGATGAGACATCATAGATAACCACCACACCAGCAGCAGCCCTTTTGGCCCATCTCCATCTAGAGATTAGGAACAATTTATAACAATAAATTTTATCCAAAAAGAGAAATCGAAAGAAATTCTCAAGCTGCCTGAGAATGGGGTAGAAAACTGGAGGCCTCTTTGGCATAGGATGAAAACTTTTGAGGAACCAGAAGGGACGTTTCAGCACAACGTTAGTCGAAAAACTCTGAAGTATTTCCTCCTGTTTAACCAAAAAAGATTACTCTTTAAATATGGATCCTGCTGGCCATGGTTTTATGAGGAGGAAGAAGAGGTTGAAGAGGTAGCAGAGGCAAACAAACAGATAATTTGGAAAGTCAAGTTGTATAATCAGCCTATCAATTAGCTGGCTGACCTTGGGCCAGTCCCTCTCTCTCAGCCCTAGGAAGGAGGCAATGGCAAACCACTTCTGAAAACTGCAGGGACTTGTCCAGGCAGTCACCAGGAGTCAACACTGACTTGAAGGCATGTGCACACACACACACATACTCTCTCTCTCTCTCTCTCTCTCTCTGTTTGTGTGTGTTACAACAGCTTCTCCAGCTAGTAATCTATTTTAGGACACAATTTAAAGTGCTGTAAGACAAATAATAAAGTAAAATATTCCTAAGCTTGTCCAGACTTTAAGGTGTCTGGTAGAGGCTCTTCCCTCAATTTATATCATAAAATCCTTCTTGGTGAAGGCTCTGGGGCTCTTTTGCTGCTACTCCACAACTGGCAAGGCTCTGTGAGGAAATAAAAACCATGAAGTCCATAAAACGGTCTGGCTACTATGAGGTGAGTTACAATTGGTTGGATGCCGATTGCCCTTCTGTCTCTTCTCCTTGCCAAGGTATGTGGCAGCACCTAGTTAACGTTGGGTGAACTTGAAAAACGTAAGCTTGGTTGGACTTTGTTAATACCTGAATGAGAGACCATCATGAAGTTTCAGGGATGTAGGGTGTATCAGGCTAGGATTTTTTTTTAATCAAAAAACATCCTGGAAGAATGTCACGGCAAAAACAATTTCTTGCTGTTGCCAAGAAAACTACAGAATCAACAGGAGTTGAGTTCCAACTGAAGGACACGTCACCTTTAATTGACTCATTTGTTGTTATATTTAATAACAACTCTTAGATTCTTATTGTTAGACACGTGGAGTACCATGTTTGGTGGAAGAGAGGGGTGTATTTTCAGTAAGGCGATAATGAAAAACTATAGAGAAATATAAATGTGACTTAGAAGAAGGAACGCAGGAACCGTTACAAAGATGTCAGCTTAGCCCTGGGAAGGAAGAAGGTGAGAGAGAAACTCAAGATAACCTTGCCATGATTCTCTTTGGGAGATAAACACTGCTGGACTTTCAAGATTCTGCTCCAACAACACAGTAGAATTCTAGTGCTCTTTGCTTTCCAGCTATCTCCTGACTTGACCTAACCTGAAGGGCTGACAATACCTTTTCAATGGCTGTGAAGTGTGAGTCCACTGATGAACTCAGCTTCGGAGTGTTTTGCAGAACCTTCTTCAAACTATGATTTTACTCTTCTTTACAAGGAAACTATCCCATCAGTGCCACATAACATGAAGCCTTAATTCAGGGCAACATGGACAAAGAATGATCCAAAAAATGACAAGTCTTTACGGCTAGAAACTTGCCCAGAGTTTCTCCACGTTTACTGTGGAACAAGTCTGAAATTCGAATAATTATACTTACTCAGACAGTTCACTCATTAAACTGTTTTCTTCCCAAATAATGTACCGTCTTTTCACGCCCACACACATGCATAATTTACAGGCTGGCTCTTGTTTTGGGGGAACAATGCAGCGAGTCCCACAAATCGTTTTTTAGCCCATGAAATCCGCCAGCTTAAGTGTGTGTGCGCGCGCCTGTGTGTGCTTACAGAGAAGGAGATAATCCTTCTCCACAGATAAAACCATTTAGAGATAAAGTGGGTATTCTAAGTATATAAACGTCTCAGGTCTTTAGATCTAGGATTATCTTCAAGTTGCATATTCCATTAAGAAAATGGACTGACTTTTATGCAATGGTATAAATTTCCCATTTGTAGAACAAAATCGCAGATGCTTAAAAGCAAGAATTTCTTACCAATGGGGAAACCTAATGCAGAGATGAATCTCATCCATTTTAAGTCCTGGTTATGTATTTTTTTTTAAACTGTAGAAGTTAAAAGGAAATGCCATCATATTTGATGAGGCAAAGGAAAATACTTCTTCCAGCCTGACAGGTTTTGCTGTATAATGAAGTACCACCACTACTTGTTCCTACTGGCAAAAATTTGGGGCAACATGTCTTCTCCCAGAAAATTGTTAGGGAAAAAAGGGAATGAAATAATCACCTTACCACTGGGAGAGTACAGGACAACTGATCTGGGCTGTAAAACTCCAGGAAGCCACTAGATGGTAGCTAAGAGATGTGGAACTCTATCTTTGCTCCATCCAGCATTTTTCAGCCCAGCTTTGATAGCTCAGGGTGGTATAGATGATGGCAAGATAGGTCCATCCCTGTTCATGAAAGCAGGCACGTCAGCCAATTCTGGAAGCTGAGATGTCCCCTCACATAATGGCCAGGCCAAGTAAATCTCACTACTGCCACAGGTTCATATGGAGTCCTTGCTGCTCTCTGAGCTTGGTTGTTGGCTTGCAGACATTTCATTACCTGACTAGGGAACATCCTCAGTGCGAGGGAGGGTGGGGATTGCTGCCTGTTTATATACAGTTGCTTGCCCTGCCAATGTTGGTGGGGGTGTGGTTTTCTCCTTGGTAGTTCCTTGATTAGGTAAATAAACAGGTATGTAAGTGATGGGTAAGTTCTATTTTAGGAAACGCCGGTTGCTATTACTGATCTTATGAAGTTTGGGATCCTTTGATAGGCAAGCTAAAGCCAGGATTGTTTGATTTTATCCTAACTGAGCCAAGCATGCCTTTAAAACAATTCTGTATAATATTAACTTTTGCTGGTTTGAGGTTAAATGAGAGGGGAGGAAAAAAAAACTATTTAGAAAACCTCTTTGCCTATTCTTTAAGAGACTTTATTTACCCATCTTCCTTTATTGGTAATACAAATAAGCACACGGAGGGAGGGAGGGAGGGTCCAGACTGTGCAACCCTGCTTTGCAGTCAAGGCAATTCTTTATTTCAGTCACAGACCAACATTGAGTAATCTTTATCAATCGTAGTGTAACAAAATCACATCCCTAGAAGTCTTTGCTTGGGTTAATAAATCACACTAAACCAAAATGTGGTTTTGCCCTAGCCATCTATATAAACCTACTCAGTTGTTGCTTATTCAATAAACTACTGCTGAATTATGATAAACCCACTATATGATGTGGTGAAGTCTCCTCAGCACATTACAGTTCTCTTCCATTTGTTAATTTAAACCTGGAAAGAACAGTAACGAGCTCTGGTTAGCTTTAATTGATCAATATATAGGAAGATAGTCTCAAAAGTTACCTTGGTTGTTGAGAGAATTTCAAAGAAGAAAAAAAAAGGGGGGGGGGAACCATAAGGCTCAAGTTTATTAGATTGATTTTGAATGAACAAATGCAGCTGAGGAAGCCAATGAGATTCAATCAAATAAACCGCCCAGAGTCCCCCGATGGGAGGAGATGGGCGGGGACAAATTGAATAAATAAATAAAATAAATAAATAAATGATAAAACGAAGGTTTGGAATGGAACTTGGAGATCCCATAGTCCCACCCTGTTCTCAGTACAGCTGTCTACCACTAGAGCACCCCAGACAGATGGCCATCCAGTCTTTATTTAAACCAGGGTTTCTCAACCAGGGTTCCGTGGAGCCCTAGGGTTCCGTGAGAGGTCACTAGGGGTTCCCTGGGAGATCATGATTCATTAAAAAAATTATTTCAAATTCGGGCAACTTCACGTTAAAGAGGTAAGTTTCATCCTTTATTCTTAGTTTAATAACACTGTTAATGCATGCATCCAGGCCTACGCATGAAACAAATGTAATAATTTTTTAACTTCTGGCCTATATTTGAGTCTGAATGTGGAGGGGTTCCCTGTGGCCTGACAAATACTTCAACGGTTCCTCCAGGGTCAACAAGTTGAGAAGGCTGATTTAAACACTCCAGAGAGAGAAAGTATCACCTTCTGAGGTGGGTCTGTTCCATGTTGAGTACCTCCTGTCATTAGGATTTCTCTTCCTGACTGAAAACCTACCAAAATCTACTCCTCTGTAATTTAAATTCTTCGTTTCTTGTCTTGTCTTCTGGAACAGTGTTGAACAATTCTGCCCATTTTCTACAGAAAAATCCTTCAGATGCTTGAACTGTATCTCCCTACAGTTCTTTCTTCTCCAGGCTAGACATAACCAATGCTTTCAACCATTCCTTGTAAAAGTTTTCCCCCAGGCCCCTTACCATCTTGGTTGATCTCCTATGGACATGCTCCAATTTCTTAGTATCGTTCTTAAAATGTAGTGCCTAAAATTGGATGCAATTTTAGCTTTGGGCTAGGTTGGTGGGTTATGCCCCTGTGCTGTTTTCTTTCACACTTAATTTTTTAAGCCACCCACAGTTGCTGTGGAGTTGGGCAGCCTTGAAATTGAAATAATAAATAAATGCTTAAAATATCCTGTTTAATCAGGATACAGCACTGGAATGGAGTTTCTCAGATACTCTCCACTCCCAAACACAGCAGGATTGTCTCAGAGATTTTTAAACTTAGCACATTAATAGGCAATATTTACAAAAGAAGGATTCCCATAAGGCTATTAAACCTGGCATCTGAAATGACACACTGCAGCCTTTTCCATCAGATACAATTGACTGATTGATTAAATGCCATCCAATTGTTTTCAACTCCTAGCAACCACATAGATTCTCCATGACAATCCGTCTCTAAACAAGTCCTTCAGGTCTTTCAAAGGTGTACCCATCTCTGATGTAACTGAGTCCATTCACCTTGCTGCTGGTTGACCTCTTCTTCTCTTTCCTTCCACCGTTCCCACCATTAGAGCCTTCTCCAGAGAGCTGGGTCTTTGCAAAATGCTTTCCAGAAATTAGCTCAATCTCAAAAAACTTCCAAAACTTACTTCTATCCCTACCAATTTCCAAGTTCAGGGGGTCAGAGATAAGAAAAAGGAAAGAAAACAAAAGTCAACATGACCCTAAAGCTGGTATTCCCAAGACAACCTCTTTTTGTACTTTTTTTAAAGCCATAAGTTGATTTTAAATTTGGCAAAGAAATTCATGCTCTAGGGGCCAGACCTGACCCGCCCAACAACACCGAATTGCTGAAACACCCATTTCCTCTCCTACAGGATGTGCATTTCTAAGACAACATTACATACACATCTTAGGGTTAGCAAAATCTGTGTTTTAAGTTTCTGTTGGGCAGAATGAGTTTGCCTGAAGAAGCAACCTGGGCCCTCCTGCAGAAAATGTGGTGTCTAGTAACAACAGAACAAAGCATCCTGGGTTCAAATTGGTTGAACGGGGAAAAAAGATGACACAAAATAGAAATAGTTGAACTTAGCCTCGGACGTAAGCCTTCAGTTGAAGTGCTGTTGCCTAAACATGAACTATTTTTGACTCTAAATTTGCAGACTTATAAACACCAGAGCTTTCAGAAATACCAATTAGTTGAGTTGCTTTTGATAGGAGCCTCGGCCCTTTTCAGGGAGGAATCTCCACAGAGAGAGGGAGCAGGTTGAGAAAGTTATCTGATTATGCTGTCCTACGTTTCCTAATTTGGGAATTTCCTCTGGTTTCATTGGTGTTTCTGAGCAAACAGCACCCATCAAGCCTTGACATTTAAACCAGCTATAAATAGCACTGTCCTGGTCCTGAGGTTTTTCCTTAAGGGTGTCCCTTTTGCTGCCTACTATAAACAGAGACACAGAGAGAGTCCACACAATTTCTCCTTTTAAAGCTAGGCAGCAGGAGGAGAGGACCTGCCTGGGGGAATTATGAGGTGGCTTTGAAACACTCGCCCCCACCTACAGACCACACCATGAAAACATGCACTGTAATAAAAGAGATCAGATGCCTGAGAACGGAAATCCAGTGTTTTTTTGAAACTTTGGCTTGGTTAAAAGCAACCCACGACTGAGGCAGCTGACAAAGAGCAGAAGCTGCACACCCAGAGGGAACATCTGGCCACCGCCGTTAGGGCATCCAGACCAGATTTTGGCTCCGTGCCTTAATCACAAGAAAACCATCTAGTTTTGTAACCCGTCATTTGGATATTTGTGTGGTTATTTCTCTCTCCAAACCTACAGAACCTCACCCACCTCTCAGAAGTCTGAGAAGTGTCTTTATCTACCCGTGGAATAATAATCTAGAAATTCAAGATGAGCTTCAAAGAATTTTTACTCTGGTCAACTTTCTCATCCACTTGCATCCACTTTGGGTGGATGCAAACTGAACCACTGATAATTTGTTCTGAGGCTCTTGGTTCTCTGCATTAGAGAAACAACACTTACAACATCACCAGTTGCCTACCATTGAACTAATTTTAAGTTGATGGAAAATGTTTTTCTTTTTTAAAGGTGTTGTACTATACTCCTGAACTCAGTTAGAATAAAGCCAAAAAACATCACCATCATAGGATTGTAGAGATGGAAGAGACCACAAAAGTCATTTAATCCAACCCTTTGTCATGCACAAGAAAACCAATTATCCCTGAGAGGTGGTTTTCCAGCCTGTTCTTCAAAACCTTTAGAGTTGGAGAACCTACTGCCTCTGTAAGTAGACTGTTCCACTGTTTTACAAATGTTACTATCAGGCAGCTTTTCCTTGTATTTAAACAGAATCTAGGTAGCTGCAACTTACATCCAACAAATCCATCATCTCAAGAATGTGAACAAAATACTGCAAGGATTCTCAAGATGTCTAAAGAAGAACATGCTCTGGGGTCAAGATCCTTGATCAAATTCTCTACATGCATGCTGAGGTCCCTTTTACCCTCAATAAAGAGGGTGGGGCAATGAGAATTGGGGCAGAGTTATCACATGGTCTTGTGTCTCCCTTACCCACAACAGGACCATCTGTTAATGACCATGCCAACAAATGTATTCTTTATTTCTTGCTTTACCTTTCTGCTGCCCTGCCAATCATAATCAGCTCTAAGCTCAACATCTACTGATTTTACTAATCAGCAAAAAGGCTTAAAACTATATAAAGGAACATACAGAATAACACCAGCCATCTGGGAGTACTCTCAACAGTATAACAATAATCACTCATTGTAGTCAGGAGTTATATCTACTTTCAGTCCCCAAGGCTTGGTGTGTGTGTGTGTGTTAATGCTGCTCCAGAGAAGGGAACAGCAAGCTCAACAAACACTGTATGCTTAACAGTTACAACATTTATAACAATATTATTTGAAGGCTAATCCTCTACCTGCTTAGGTAACAGTTTTTTTTTTAATCCTTCCTATTTACTCTCACACTATGAGAGAGAAACTGAATGGCAGCACGTCAGGAATCTCACTTAGGCAAGATGTGCACAGATGCGGATGCAAGCGCAAGCTGTGAAACTCACTGCCACATGGCCCTGTGATGTGCACTCACACATCTAAGTCTTCTCATGGGTTTGTTGAACAGATAAATGACAATTTCGTGACAGGGCAGTTGTTAGGCACATTTAACATGAGATGTAATCCAAGCACTGCTTATTTCCATTCCTGTCTTCTTTATCTAGGGTTGTGGCTTAAGCACCTAATACTGTTTAAAAGTTCAGTCATGCACATGTATTTGAAATGGAAAAGAAGAAAGAAAAACAGAAGCAAAGAGAAAAGCAAGTTGACATCAAGGATTAGCTAATACTCGTCACTCCCACCTTAGCTGAGCTGTGGTGTCTGCGTGATGTTGCAGATCCATCTCTTTATTAGCAAATAAAGCTTCTAAGTCTAAAATGCCAGGAGAGAGCCACTTTGTTAGTGACAGATCACGATTTGCACTAAATCTGGAGTGGGTGCAGAAGGACTCTTTTTGACTTTCCACCGCGAGACACACCAACTAACAAAATGCATCCTTACAGCGTGTGAGACCAAGCAAAGCTTGACTGAAACCAAATGTTGGATTTCAGCACCTACATTAAAGGGTAAGTTGTTTGTGCAATGGATGCTGGGTTGTGAAACCATAGATTCTCCTTTCCCACCCGCCAAGAAACTGATTCCATTACAGGGGTCTGTTTTACATCAGAAGGGTACAAAGAGTCCGGAGCCCTCCTCCCAGCTTAAGAGAAAAGACTTCCTGTGGTTAAAAAGAGGAAGCACATACACAGAGACTAAACAACTCAAAACAGAAAGAAAACAAGGACAAGAATTTCAGCTTGAAAGGGTATTGTATTCTCCAAATTTCATATGATACCTCTGGCTCATGGGGGCATGACAAAAATAATCCAGGGGGGAACAACGCAAATTCCAAGGGGGAAGAAAACGAGAACTTTCTTCCTCCAAGAAGATGTACCAATGAACAAACAAAAAAGCTTCAAATGATCTACATAAATTTTGAAAATCACACAAAGGGTATTTGACTTGATCAAACCGATGCAAAAATGAGTAGAGTAAACTTAGGAGTATAGAAGGACAGAAATGATTCTCTTTCCCAGTTTCTTTCCTTTTTACTTTCCTTAACTGATTCTTAACCTTTCTGGGGGGAGATGGGCAGTGATAGAAATTTGAATAATAAATAAATAAAATAAATTCAGTGTCTATTTATTCAAGGTGCATAAAAGTACAGGCGGTCCTTGCTTAACAACCACTCGTTCAGCGACTGGTCAAACTTGCGACAGCGCTGAACGAGTGGTACTTGCAACCGTTCTCAGACTTCCGGCTGTCACAGTGTCCCTGCGGTCATGTGATCGCCAGCTGCAACCTTCTTTGCCAGCTTCCGACAAAGTCCATGTCAAATCACCGCTTAACGATTTGCAGTGATTGGCTTAACGATGGCAACCGGGAGTGCTGGAATTGCTGTCGCTAAGCGGCGTGGTCACGTGATGTTGCGCTTTATGACCGTATCACTTAGCAACGGCAATTCCAGTCCCAATTGCTGTCGTTAACCTCATTTGATCTTAGCCAAAAGCAGTGCAAAATTATGAGATGCACACAGATGATATTCCCTAGTTGGGTAATGAAACATCTGCAAGCCAACAACCAAGCTCAGAGAACATCAAGGACTCCACAGTTCAACCCTGAGCTACAGATATTTTTTCTACTGGAGTATTAAACAGCCTTTCCAAAAGTTACAATTTTGTCCACCTTTTCTCTTCTGACCAATCATTCCTGCAGTTGTATTTATGGAACTTGTGAGGGTCTCCAGTAGGACCTCAAAATATCCACACTCCAAATGCAGCACATGACTAACTCTACATGTCGCACAATGAAAGAACTGACTAGTTCCATCAGAAGTCTCCCACTGGTGACACTCCACCACTGAATACTAGTTTACCCAGCAGCAATAGGGAAACATATAAGGTGCTGTCAGAAATCTTTGGAGGAAATTCGCAAGCATTCTCAAATTGTCAAAATTCATGCAAAGTGGTCAGTTTACCATTCATTTCTTATTTCCATGTGCATTGTCTTTAAACAATCTGCTCTTCTTTCTAAATAATGCACTATCATATCTGGAAGTTCTGTTACCAGTAAGGAAAAGGAAAATGTTTGCCACTCAACTTTTCGAAAACTCTTTGTTAAAAAAATATTGATTTTTAAACACTGTCCAGATAACCAAAGATGTTTGCTTAATCACAGCCTGAGTGTGTCTCAGTATACTGCAGACAGTATATTTCATCCCAAGCTGGGGGGATGAAAGTCAAATACCCTGGTTTGCAAGGTAGCCTCTAGACTACAGATCCTAGCTTGCACAGAATAGCCTAAGCACACCCGTGATAAAATTCACTTTTCAACACTCTTGTGGCATACAAGCCAAAATGTATCAGAACTGACTGGTACTATGTGCTTACTACTATTAGGAAATGCTTCAGGTGCCAGAGATATGCCTAAGACTTGTAAAGTAGTTTACATTTTCCCTATCCTTCTAATTAACCCTATGTGAGAGCCCCAACTGACTGAAATCATGATGAGCACTTGGGATCAATAGCTGTGAGTCCAACTAATGATGATTACGGCTGAGCAACCATTGACTTGGAATGCAAGAAGAGTAAATGGTAAAGAGTATGAATTAACCAATTAAAGGGAAGGAAGAAAATTAGATGTGTTGTATGTCTGTAAAACTAAGAGAAAGGGGAAGGATGTAATAGATTTGGGTGAAAGTGGTCTGATTGTGCGGAGCTGAGTTGATAAATAGTGAAACTGTAGATGTAATTATGAATCATTGGGCTAAAATGTATGTGGGAAAGTCATGAAGATTACTGGGAGTGTTTATGAAAGAGTATGTAAGTTGGTGAGAACTGCATGTTAGCTCCACTGAATGGTTTTAATGGAAGAACCAGAAATGAGTTTTGTGAAAAACTGCGCCATATTCTGAATGAATGAGTTCCAGGGGAAATCTGAATATGCACATATTCTGTACATATATTCCGCAAGGTGACATAAATGGATGGGTGGGAACAATCCGAGAGAGTTTAGAAAAAGTGGTGGGGTCATTTGGAAACCCAAGAATGAATGCAAATTGTGGATGGTGAGTATCTGTCTAGAAAAGGGTCTGCTTCTGCAGATGCTTCCTAGAAAATAGGAAATGTTTATGGGGATATGTGGAAATACACTGATGGGAAGAAGGGAAAAGAATGCCCAGTGGAATGGTGAAGTGAAAGATGCTGTGGATGAGAACAAAATGCAGGGAAGAAAACGCCTGCTGCAAAAATGAAGAAAAGGGGAAGACCCCGTATAATTGCACAGACAGAAAAAGTTGCAGAAATGGTGGTCAACAACTGTAGATGTTTTGGAAGTAAGTAAAGAGGGCTAAATAAGAGTCCTCGAGGAGGTAAATGGAATTAAAAACAAGAGTAATGAGATTATTTGGGATTAAACTGGAATCCTTGAAAGCATATTTTAGAGATCTGTAAAGAAATGACAATATTACGTGAAACAGTGGAACTGAGATGAATGTTATATGCATTAGTGCTCAGGCAAAATGAATGGAAAGAAGTAATAAATACTGGATAATGAGAGGCTGAAGGCGTAGATGGTGGAACTGGAGAAATGTCAACCTACAGAGTGGCTAGGGAGTGCCTGTGCAATTTGTCTAACACACTTACTTTTGTGCCTCATGTGCGGTAAAATGATGTTATTGTTCCCCCATGCAAAGGAGGGAGTAACAAAGATAACAGCAAAACCACCGGGGAATTAGTTGGTTAAGGAGGTTAAGGGGACAATGAGTAAACTCAGAAGCACCATACAGCTTGATGCCAGGGAAGAGACGTGTAGAGCGGATTGTTGCCCTCCAGAAAGTCACTTAGAAACATATGAACATGAGAAAGGGAGTCTGTTGGGCATCTGATTTTGAGAGAGCACGGGATAAACATCTGTCTGCCTCTTGCAATGTTCCAATACCCCCCCCCCCCGGCAGGAATGAACAGTCCCACGAACATTTGGGTGTGGATGTGTACATGGGGAAAAACATCTGGCATGGTCTGGTGTAATCCGTGGCCTGTACAAACCTGTAGACAGAAATGCTGTTACGTATTTTGCATCTGGTCTCAACTGCCAATTCTGATCGCTGGATCAGAGCAATTGGGTTAAAAAAAAAAAAGTAGATACCAGGAATGAAAAATGTTCCAACCTGCTGTAAGAGAGTGTCTTCCAAACTGTTTAAGGGAAACCTGGCTTCTCTTCAAAGTGAAGCAAGATACTCTAGCTGTGAAGACCAACAATAGGGGCCATAAGAGAAAGTCTGCTACTATCTTCAGGGTGCCAAGGGCTGTGAGCACCATCACATCAGAAATGCATGTATCTATGTGCCCCACGCATTCCCACTCATCCATAAAGCCCCAGCGTATGTGCACAGCCTTGCAGCAAATGCCTTTGGCTGCTTCCTTGATGTTTGGGAGCTGGTAATTGCTTTTCGATAGATGCCATCCTTCTGAGTGGTTTCCTCTGCTGCAAGGAACAGCATGAGAAACACGAGAAATGCATGGATGCGCATTTAGAACTGCACAAATGTATATGCAAGTATAAATTTAAGTATGTGTATGAAAGCATGTTTTAATAGTAAGATAATGCGATACAGCCGGAGCAAACTGGGTTCTCAAGAAAATCACCCTATCCCAAGTTGAGTATCCTTGGGGCTGAAAAACATCCCTGCAGAGTTCATCACACAGGATATAGAAATATGCAGAAAAGGAAGTTGGAATGTGAGAAGGAACCTGGATTTGCAGAAATCCATCCTTAAGAAAAGATTCCTAACACACCTTTCAAGCTCAAACGACAAGCTGTCAACAGATCCTTTTATCTCTCCACTCTTCCCTCTAATGTTCCCCATAGCTAATTCCTCTCTGCCCCTACGGCCCTACTTTCTCCAGCTTTTAACTGCACATCAAAGAAGCTGGTCAAATCTGGCTGGGGAAGGTGCACAAAACTTAGTGGAATCCTCCATCTGGGCTGTAAATCTAGTGGGGGCCTTCAGCGGCACATTGACCTCTCCCATTCTTGCAGGCTGAGATGCTTAAAAGAAATGCCACCCGTGAAAATGTCCCCGTCTCCATTTCCATGGGGTGTCCTGTGGCCAAGACAGACGGCCCCTTCTGGCAACTTTTATTTGAGAGAAGAAGTTTTGCCATGTTCTCCCTGGAGAAGGATTTCCAAAGGCGATGCCTCCTACCTTCAAGTGATCGTTGATGGTGTGCATCAACATACAGAAGCAGAATTTTATAGCCTTTGCTCTCAACCCATTTAGCCTGGGAATCTGAGAGTGGGGAAATGTGTGGCCCATTGCCTAAAACTGTCTAGGAACATATCTACCCTGGAGGGTCAAAAAAGTCAAGATGGCGGCTGCAGCTGCATGGATGAAACACCGCCCCTTTCTACTTATGACACATGCATACAAGAAGGGGCGGGACTTCAGTCACATGGACTGCTTTGACCCTTCCCCCTGGTGACGTACGTCCCTGAAAGAAATCTCTTGCTATTGATATCTTTTTCCTTTGCAAAATGCTTTTAAGCCCACAGTGATACTGCTGTCCCAAAACTGTTTTTGACGGAACACCATTTTTAAGGAATTATTCTAAGGAGGATGACGAATTTCCTTAAAAAGTGCTATAGGATTCTCTCTGGGTTTCCAGGCTGTACAGTATGACCTGTTGGATTATTTTTATACAGCTTGGCCGCTTTGGAATGGTAAGCTTACCTATTCTTAATTGAACTGTGATTTATTCCATTCACCCAGTTTCTTAGGTTTGCAAACTGCACTAAACCATGCCTCCTAACCACATGGTTGGGATTACAGAGCATCCTTTCTAAAAAGTAGTCACCTAGTTTGTTATTTTGCATAGCCACAAACAACCTGTTGAGTTGTTTCAAAGAGTCACCAAATCTACTGTGTATTTCAATGTTATGTTTTATTAGACGACAAACAGTATTCAAATTTCTGAAATAAAAATGTGTTTGTATGTGCAAGGTGATATCCAGATGCTAAAGCAGGCTGCTAGAGCAGAGAAAACAAGGTGGTTTCTGCACAGATGGGCTATAAACGCAGTTTAGGTTAAGGGGGGGGGGGAATCCATCTCTCTCTTTCACCCCATTTTTGCAGACAAGTCTATTTTGGTGCTGTTGGGGTTGAAGATGTTCTGGAGATCTTGGCAAACTTAAAGGCACTTCCTTCCACCACGAAATGCAAACGCAAGCTCCTGTGTTCTTCTATGTGTTTTTATGCTTGAGATCTCCCCTCAGAAAAATACAGTCTGATGGTATGTACATGTTAGCAACGTATAGAATGTGTAACGTAAGTTGAAGGTTTTGACAAAGATATATCAATTCTAAGGATGTGGGTTTATTTGACCTTCTAAAAACCTCTGTTGCAATGCTCCAGGATGATCAAACGTTGCTGTGAAATTGCTATTTTTAACGTCCAGGAC
Source organism: Candoia aspera (assembly GCF_035149785.1). NCBI lineage: Eukaryota > Metazoa > Chordata > Lepidosauria > Squamata > Candoiidae > Candoia > Candoia aspera. Next base: position 257,919,586 of record NC_086154.1, read on the forward strand.
AGGGGCAAACATCAGCTCAATGGGAAGAAATCCTTTGACTTAATTACACTTTTAGTTAAAACAAATAAAAGTTGCTTGGGGCCTTGGCTGTTTCTTTGTCCTGGTTCTACCTACTATTGGGATGGTGATTCACAGAGAAATCTGAGGAAAAAATATTTGGGAGATTAAAAGGCTCTTAAAAAGGGGAAGAGTCTGCTTGTCCCAGCATAAGGAACAAGGTGTGCCACAGGACAGCATGGTTAAGTGAGAAACCAGTCACTTTTAACTGTCAGTCCAATGACGGTAATCAACATCATTCTGTGTTGTGTTTTGTTGCTATATTCATCAACTTTGTTTGCAATTGACTATGGCTGGGTTTTTTTCCCCCTAGATCAGGAGGGTTTTTAACTGTGTTACGCTAGTTTAAGTTCTGTTTCAGCCAGTAGATAACTGGTTTGATTGGTATTTCTGTGTTTTAATGAACTTGTAAATTTTCAATGTGGGCCGGACTGCTTCTCCATCCCATTTCTAAACAGCTTTTAGATACTCAACCCAGCATCTGCTAGATGCAAGGGGAGAAGGCGGGTGTGTGTGTGTGTGTGTAGGACAAATTGCCCTTATTCTACTGCATAGATGTTGGTCTCCCTTCTAAAGGAGAAACAGGTGGTGGTAGCAATCAAGAGCTAGGCTTGGTCTCTCTCTAGGTCAACCTCCAGCCAATGGGAAGGTGGTGGGAAAGACTCACAAGATATGGCCAGAGCGTTAGCTATTCTTCTCCAATCCCAACTATGGATTCTTGTTTGACTCAATACTTGTCTATTCCAGGGTTAGGATTAGGCTATGCAGTTTGGCTGAATGTATACAGCAGCTTTCCAAATTTGAGACATTTTGTATACTACTGTCACTCACAAACAGATTTTGGTCAACATTTTTCTGTAATTGTGTCATTTTTTAATGCATTTCCCCCCTCTCTCACTGACCAAGTCTCACAAGATTTAGAGTTGTGCAAATATTAAGGTACCGGGGCTGCCCAGTTTCCATTCTGGTCCTAGAAGTGGGACTTGGTTAAGTCTGCAGGTCAACCCTATCCCTGGTTTATATTGAAGAAAATCACGTTATTGACTATTCTAAAGCCTTCGACTGTGCGGACCATAACAAATTGTGGCAAGTTCTTAGCGGTATGGGGATACCAAGTCATCTTGTCTGCCTCCTGAGGAATCTGTATAATGCACATTCAGACTTGCAAGCTTCTGTTAAAATAAAAACAGTCCTCACCTACATGACATTGGTTTCTTAGGTCTACCCTGTAGGGCTGACACAGAGTGATGCAGCTGTAGACACTTGTAACCCAGCTAAGATTCATTGCTAGGATGTGGGAAAATAGCCAAGTCAGACTTCACAAAGTGCCTAGACATAATGTAATTTTGAAGGTTGGGGTGGTTGAGATGAACAGTATATACAGTCATTCATTGGGACAATGCTTAGGGTTAGTGAGACGAGGCAGGAGGTCTGACTCATCTCTCTAGCAATGACACTAAAACTGAGAACCACTGCATGGTTCCAGAATCTAAAAAATCAAAGCTCACTGTGATTCACAGAACTATGCAGCATTTCTCTCCAAAGGCAAAAATGTTCTGTCTGAACTTCCTTAAAGCAGCTGCATCTCTTCCAGGGAGAAGACATGTTTGGTTTAAGGAACTGCAGACAGGTCTCTCTGGGCTGCAGAGGACTTTTCTGCTCTGCAATTATGTCTGCCACCCAACCAACATTCCACTGCCCTATGAAGAAACCAACTAGAGTTGCTGCAGTGTACAGGTAGTCCTTGCTTAAGAACCACAATTGGGACCAGCATTTCAGTTGCTAAGCAAAGCGGTCATTAAGTGAATCCGACCCAATTTTATGACCTTTTTTGTGGTGGCCATTAAGCGAATCACCATGGGCGTGTCAGTAATTGATTCTGATTGCCAGAAGCCAGCCAGAAAGGTCAAAAATGGTGATCATGTGACCCCAGGATGCTGCGATGGTCATAAATGTGAACCAACTGCGAAGTGCCCAAATTGTGATCACATGACTGTGGGGACACTGCGACAGTCATAAGTGTGAGGATCGGTCATAAGTTTTTTTTCCCCAGGACCGTCATAAATCTGAACTATCACTAAACAAATGGTTGTTAAGCAAGGACTACCTGTATAAGAAATACCATCTGTAGACAACAGAATCCTTTCTGACTTAAGTATCTCTCACCAAGTTTCAGATAGGTGGGTTGACCCAAAACAAAGAGCATTAGGCCTGCATTAAGAAATGCTCCACAAAAATTAACGATAATAACAACCATCTTTTTTCTCCAGGAAGAGTGAAACTTAAGTGGACCACAGAGGCAGAATCCCCCTTCAGATGCTAGATAAGGTGAGCGGGGTGTGTGGCCTTTGGCGATTTTCTAACAAGATTATGGTGGCCGCAGGTCAGATCACAGCAATGGTTTTCTTAGAGAAGGAGAAGGCATTCAAAAGGATCCCCTAGTATCCATAAAACTCATCTTTGGCCCTTCTTGAGAAGGCCCCCAACTAGGAAGAGCTGATACAGTGCTGTTGTCGCCACATCCATAAACTCATTCAGAGGTAGAAATTCTTTAAATCCTCCGGGAGGACACAGGCATTTTTCTGCAAGTGAAGATGAGGGCGGGAAGAGAGCAGAGAGCTTCAGGACTAAGAAGTGGATGTGTTGCGTCCTGCAGAACGAGCGAGCCACTGAGCAAGAAAAGCAGGCGTAGAGGAGCCCACGACGACCCAGGAGAAGGTATGCAAAGACTGCTTGCAAAACAGGAGCTCATCTTTGGCCCTTCTTGAGAAGGCCCCCAACTAGGAAGACCTGATACAGTGCTGTTGTCGCCACATCCATAAACTCATTCAGAAATTATGGACAGCGAATTCTTCCTTTTGGATAGAGTATCTTCTCAGTGCCGCCAAGAGGGCAAGTGAAATGGGCAGGAACACAACTTCCAACAGATGCACATGAAAGAGCATAATGAAGTCATCCAAACTACTGCTTGCTCATGAAATCGTAGGCCAAGGGTCAACTGCATGCTAGGAATATAATATACCATTTCTTTCAGCCTAAGGACGGCCCTCAGACTTTGTACTGGGTAGGGGTTGGACTAGATGACCTCTAAGATCCCTCCTGACCCACTATCCTATGATCTTCTCAAAAACAGATGAGGCCAAGACCAAGGTATGGGTGAAACATATGGCATCTGAATTTGATGAAGTGATGTTAGTTAAATGCAATTGACATGAGGACTCCCCATTTTTAAAATAATTCCCTTCCTCCCATCTCCCACATTAAAAATCAAAATTCACTGGCAACTTTTGGAAGCTACACCAAGATTTTAAGGACTTTAAGAAGCTTCCCATTCCTTAACCCTGATTTGTCAAGTCTGCCACACTTCGCGCTAGAGCTCAAAGCAAGGAATGAAAGAACAAGTTGAAAAATCCTGCTCTCACAAGTTCATGCTACTTGCTCCTGCAGAGTACCTCAAACTCATAGTAACACTTTTAAGGTGAGGTGTAAATATTCCCAGAACTGGGTGGTTAGACATTCCTTGCTAAAACCATATTATTATGAAACCTCAACTAAGAAGGCTTCACCAAGGCTATGACAAATGGCAATATTGACTCACTATACCTCTCTCTGTTCAAATGTGCTACAAGGTGTAGCTGCTGTGGAAGCAAAGGATACCAAATCTGGGACAACGTCATGGTAGAGGAGCATAGCATCAGGATGGGAGGAAAGGCCCATGGCTTCAGCTGAGAAATGAAAGCAGTGTGTTACAGAGACTGTAAGGCTGAAGAATCTGTAATCTAGAAGGACCTGACCTCATATGATCCTGCCTCTTGGCTTGCCTGTCATATGATCAGCTTTCTGTATTCTGGAAGGACCCTGCAACTCAAGGGGACAACACATGCTTTGCATATGGAAAGCCCAAGTATCCCTAGTAAAAATGATACGGTTGCAAATGATGGGAAATACTGCCTGCCAATATCTTGGAAAGGCACTCTTAGTTGCTGTTCATCACACCAGGCTTCTCCAGCTTGGGTAACCTCAAGATGCATGGAATTCCAGGAGTTAACATAAGAACAAGGGCTGTGCCCTGCTGGATGGGACCCCTGCCCCATCTAGTCCAGAAGTCTATTCTCACAGTGGCCAACCAACTGCCCAAGGAAGCCCACTGGTCCCCCAGCAGATGGCCTTCAGAGAAAGTCCTTCTGCCATCAAGGCTAATAGCCATTGACCCACATGACTTCCATGAATTGCTCCAACCCCTTTTTTAAGCCAGCCAAGTTGGTAGCCAGCACCACCTCTCATGGTAGCAAATTGCACAGTTGAATTGGAAGGGGAAGCTTCATTCAGTAATTCACACCCTGGTCACCTTGCAGCTTGACTACTGCAACATGTTCTACATGGGGCTCCCCTTGAAGACCACCTGGAAGCTTCAACTGGTCCAGAATGCAGTGGCGTGGACAGTGATGGCATGGGGAACTCTGGGAGTTCAAATCCACACATCTTAAAGTTGTCAAGGCTGAGAAACTGTCCTAAAGGACTGGCAAGAAAACTAATAAAAGTTTCGACTCCTGAAATTTATTTATAAAAAAAGATTTTAAAAGGTCTTAGTAAGAAGGACAGCCTCTCTAAATGCACAAGCCACCTAGAGTTTCCACACACCCTTCCCTGCCATCTGCACAATGGGAGTTTTCTGAGTGAAATGCATTACGTTTATTACTTATCAAAATGTACGCCAGATCTTTTCAAAGAGCAGGATATTAAGGTGGACATCAACAAATAAACTAATAATAAACAAACAAAAAACAATACCGCATGAAATAATCCTATGTACTATTAAATCAATACATCAAAAATATATTATCCAATCAAGGAAACATTTAAAACCCGTATCTGAGGTCCAAGATAAATTTCAGGAGGGTCTCTATGTATAAGTAACGTCCATGTTAATCAATGCTTCCTTTCTTCTGTGGTCCCAACTTTTCCATCCATCTTTTTTCCTATATATTATTTCCCTTAAAAAATAACAAGGGACTCCCTTCAGTATTCTAGGTTTATCCTTTCTTAAAAGCAAGGCTCTTGATGTGCTTCAATTTATGACAACCTCCAATATCCTTGCAAGCAATAAGTAGAAACACATTCATTGATCAAATGGATCGTCTATAGGGAGAATCAACGAGCGTTTAGTGAGTGTTAGGAAGCAACTTAGCAACTGCCATTCACAGACCTTCAAAATCTCCTGCTAACACTAGACATGAGCATTGCATCTTTTAAAGTGCATCTCTGATCATGCTGGAAGGCTGCACTCACCTTTATATAAATGCTGAGCATGCATACATCTATTATTCTTTCTATAGACAACATTGCGTCCTCATGCATTAAGGGATCATTTTCACAAGTATATGAAAAAGTCAAGTCCGTCCGTCCGTCCTTCCTTCCTTCCTTCCTTCCTTCCTTCCTTCCTTCCTTCCTTCCTTCCTTCCTTCCTTCCTTCCAGTAAAAAGGACAAAACAACCCAGTGAAGATTGAGCATGCTCTCTGAACACAGATGCTTTGGGGGGAGGGGGGGTGAATAGGAAAACTAACAGGACAGGGAGCAGAATCAAGTCTCCCAAGAAGGACACCTTGGTGGCTGAAACCCAGATGAGCATCCCACATATTCTAATATTTTGTTAATGCCCCTCTTTATTCTAATCTACACAGGCAGGAGATGAGCAAAAGGCCATCGAATGCCCTGAGTTTGCAAAAAAAAAAAAATCGATGCTGAAGGGGAATAAAGCCAGAACAATGAGAGAAAGAGAGAGAAAAACAGGGAGGGGAGGGATGGACTATAAAATGAATATTCAGGATAAACAGAGGCACTGAGCTCTGGTGGAGTCCAGCCTTTGATTGCAATAAACAAACAGTGGCAGATTCTGCAAATGGCAAACTAATTGGCGTTATTACAGATGATGGGGAATTTGAGATGCTGACCATGCTCTCATCAGCAACGGACGAGCCACCATTTAATTTGCTCAGCTCCTGTTTGCCTGATTGCTCTTTTTCTCCTCCTTCTGGGGTTCATCTGGAATAAATAGATGGCCTTTGTACGGATGGGGAAGGGCTTCACTTTAGGCTGGCCTTCCCCAACAGGTGCCGTCTGGATGCCTTGTGTTGCATCTCCCATAAGGAGCAGCCAACAGAGGTGATGCCAAAAATACAGGAGGGGAGATATATTTGGAATATTTTCGTACTGTTCTAAAGGAAGACTTCTTTATTCTCCATAACACACCCACACCCACACACAGACACAGACACAGCAGGATTCTTCTCCTTCAGTGTGGGAGCTCCCAATCGTCCACTGAAACGCAGAGTTGAAGGAAAGAAATGCTCTTGCACTCGTTCAACTGGGAAACTTGTGGCCAGCAGTTGTGGGAATGGAAACCAATCTGAAGGGTCTAAAAGTGGAATGGACCAGTCTAGGGAGGAGCAGGCTATCAATGTCTACAAACATGGATGGGTATTTATCACCTCCTGAATCACAGGCAGGGCTTATACAGAGGTGGATGGGAAGTGACAGTCCTTGAGTCGGAAATGCATCCAGATGTCCTCTGTGGGACGCGGGATTAAACTGGAGCAGCAGGGCCTGATCCAGCAAGGATCTTCTCACTGTATTCCCTCAGGCCTTTTAAATAAAACTTCTGCCATTATTTTAATGGGAGTGGGGAGGCCAGGGAGCATATCTGCTAATTCTCTTATTCTGTAAGGAAAAAGTTATGCTGTATTTTCCTTTAAAAAAAGAAAAAGAAAAAAGAAACAAAACACACACATCTACAATGCTTTTCTTTTTTGCTTTATTACCTGCCTGGAGATTATCTAGTGGGGGGTTGACCTATAAACCCTACAAGCCAACAGATCTGCAGACGAACAAGATGCTGTCTCACATGGTTGCCAATTTCAGGCAACATCATGAGCACCACAGAGGAGGGCACTGAGGTACCTTTTCCAGTGAACATCCTGTGATACCTGCAATTCCTAATAGTAACATATCCAACACCCTTCGGACTCTGTGTGGTTATTCCAGAATGCAGCTGGAAAGTTCTGCAGGGATACCTTCCTTGGCTGGGCTCCGCATTCTGAAAAAGACCTCAAGCAATTTTAAAGATTAAAAGGCTTTGCGCTGGTCCAGAATATTACTCTTTCTAGTATTGATCTCTGACTGGCTTACGGCTGGAGTAATGCAGTTACTCATCTCCATACACTATCCCCAGATACTTATCCTCCCATTTATTTTTTTCAAAGTACCTCAAAAAAACCAAGATTATGGCAACCAGCTTGATTGACAACTGGCAAATAGAGGGAGAAAATGTAGAGGCAGTGAAAGACTTGTATTTCTAGGTGCGAAGATTACTGCAGATGCTGACTGCAGTCAGGAAATCAGAAGACGCTTAATCCTTGGGAGAAGGGCAATGACAAATCTCAATAAAATAGTTAAGAGCAGAGACATCACACTGACAACAAAGGCCCGCATAGTTAAAGCAATGGTGTTCCCCGTAGTAACATATGGCTGCGAGAGCTGGATCTTAAGGAAGGCTGAGAGAAGGAAGATAGATACTTTGGAACTGTGGTGTTGGAGGAAAATTCTGAGAGTGCCTTGGACTGCAAGAAGATCAAAGCACTCCATACTCCAGGAAATAAAGCCAGACTGCTCACTTGAGGGAACGATATTCAAGGCAAAACTGAAATACTTTGGCCACATAATGAGAAGACAGGACACCCTGGAGAAGGTGCTGATGCTAGGGAGAGTGGAGGGCAAAAGGAAGAGGGGCCGACCAAGGGCAAGGTGGATGGATGATATTCTAGAGGTGACGGACTCGTCCCTGGGGGAGTTGGGGGTGTCGACGATTGACAGGAAGCTCTGGCGTGGGCTGGTCCATGAACTCACGAAGAGTCGGAAGCGACTAAACGAATAAACAACAACCTCCTCCCCACCCCCGTTGATTCATGTTGAAGGAGGCTAATGAATCCTTAGATCATGTTGAACAATTTGAATAATATTTTCTGAGATCTGAAGAGCCTTTCAGATTTTTTTTTAAAAATCTAACTGGTGTATTTTGAGGCATCTTGACCTTGAGTTCACTTGCAATTCTTGGTAGGCTCTTGGGACCTGAGGATTTTTTTTTTTTGAGCCATAATTTCAAAACGGATTCTGAGAGCCAATAGATATGCTGGCAGAAAAAGTTCTATTTCTCCTGTGCTTCCCCAATGTAAAATCTGACTAATTTCCAGTTTGGCTGGATTCACATCAGTTTGTGTCTCGAATAATCAATAGAAGTTACATCAGTAATCTGCTTTTCATCTTCTTAGTCTTAAGAGTCCCAATCTAGAGATTTCCAGTGTGAACATGGCAGACTGAACAGCTGTGCCCACGGGCTCAGCGGGCAGAACTGACAACGGGGCAGTTTTTTCGTGCTCAGGCAGATTTTTCCTGAAGCCCAGGAGTGTTTTCCAGAAAAAGGAAAACACCAGGAATCACCCCATCTGTCCTCTGGATGGCTGCTTGCAGCCAGAAGATCGCAAACAGCGTTCGCCTTCAATTGGTAAGAGCTAGCCAGAGGGCTGGGACGCCACCATTTTCCAAGCCTTGCTGTAGCCTTAAAGGGACACTAAGACCGGCCACCCCATTTCTAAATCACCCAATTTATATTTTCCTTTAAGTACATGCACCCTAAGAGAGGCTTTCTACAGCAAGAAGAAGCAGGTTCTCTTGGTGCTTATTGTTATTTTGGGGATCAATTTTTTTTAAAAAAAATGTTTTTAATTTTTGGACTTTTTCTTCCCTTCACAAATATTAAGGAGGATTGAGAGTAAATAATTGTCTCCTTGTTATTATTTTTGTACTAAATTTGAAGATACTAGCATATTCCTACACGTTGAATTGGCTGATTTGAACTTTCAGTTTTCTGCTTCTACTTTCCCTGGGGAACTGCCTGCTTATCTCACTTTCGCTTGTGTAAACACATTCCAGAGTTCTTTCATATCTTCAACTTTCACTGGCTAAGCTCCTACAGGGTGCCATAATCTACTGCATGAGACATGGAGGATTTCAATCAGGCTGTCTCTGACTTCCACCAAGATTTTAAACAGATTCTTTCTGAGTCCTATCAAGCTTTTATGCAAGGCATTAAGGACATTGTGGAAAATATGAGGTCCAAATTGTGTCAACTGGTTGGGGATGTCATGGATGAAATTGAGGAATTCAACAGTGACAGAACAGTTTCTTCTAAGAGTGAGATTTGGAATTCTATGGAGATGCTGGATGAAGATCTGATAGTGGAGTTGGAGAAATTTAAGGGAGAGATCAAGTTGCAAGCCATAAGTGAAATTGATCTTCTGGTGGAACACCATGGAAAAGAAGGAGTTATTATGTATGGGAGGTCTCCTGAAGAGAAGTTGGAGTTTTTGAGGGAGGGAGTTGGGCTGTTTGATTTTTTTCAGGAGAAAAGCTCTGTGCTCATTGTGGAGATATGTAAACACTCTGGTTTATTTTGAGGTGGGATAAGAGTTTAAGAATATTTATCTGGATTGCTTTTAGGGTTTGGCTGATTTCATTTACCTTTGACAATTTGGATTAAGATTATTAAAGCATAATAAAAAATGTCTATTCAGATGGTTTTGGGTTTAACATGATTAAGATTATTAAAATTGTTGTATTATCAAGTACAATGGCAGACAATTTATATATTTTTTAGTTTGATCTTTATTATACTAGACAGAAATGTATAGAATAGTAGTAGGAAGGAAATAACTAAAAAAATGTTATCTTTTGGGGGGGGAGTTGATTTGGAAGTTTATATATATATATTTTATTTTAATATAAGGGGAGGGAGTAACTGTATTTAGTGATTTTTACAATCTGCCAATGGAATGATTTATAGAAATAATCTGATTTTGGATTAATAAAGAGTAAGGGATTGATTATGGAAATTTTTGTATATCCTTGCTGTTAAAAGTCAGAAGTCACAGCTTTCTGTAACTTTGAAAAAAAAAATTCTCTTGTGTTTCTACACTTCTTAAGTTTCTTTTTTTTTCTTTGTAGTTTTTTGTTTTTTCTGTAGCTTTTATCTTTGTTTGAAACTTAATAAAATTCTTATTACAAAAAAAGAGTCCCAATCTATAGTGGACTCCTTTCATTTTAGTGTTTATATTACCGTAATTTTTAAAAATCCCTGTTTCCTCATTTTTCTTCCTTAAACTCCTGCCAGAAACAAAACTAAGTCTTGTGGCCCCTTAAAGACTAGTAAGTATGTAAATTGGACAGCATTCCACAGAAATGTATGCCAATGTCCAGCATTATTTTTAGTCCAAGGATATGCAGCCAAAATCTCATGGGAGTATTGGCAAATCCTACAAAATTTGATTATTTCCAACAACTCATACAGGAATGCCAACATCTCACTAGAAAGCCTCATGAATCTGGAAATTGTACTTTTTTTAATTATCTTTAATTTTAGGAAGCTTATTGATATTTGTAGTGTTCTATATTGAAAATAACTTTAAAACCCTTTGCATTCAAATGTGAGATAGAAGTATCATGCATATATGCATACCCATACACATATATATAAGCCAGTCATGTTGGCAATTTTATACTCACACAAAGCTGATTGTGAATTCACTTTCTGGAGAACCAAGAAGAGCTAACTCCTTTTCTATGCCTCTCCAATCCAAGCCTACTCACATTTACCCTATATTCTCCATTTCTTCACTGATCTTTGTTAGCTTGTAGACCAGAAGCTTCTAAGAGCAATGACCATGTTATAATGCACTCCTCTTCCTTCTATCACCAAGGTTGGTTAACTGTTGTCAAATGCAGCCTACATTTCCTCATGCCAATGTCCAGCATTATTTTTAGTCCAACGATATTATATATGCAGCCAAAATGGTTGGGCAGGAGCCAACAGTCGCTGAGGTAGAGTTGAAGATGACTGAAGGCTTCAACAGTCCCTCGCTTTCTGTAAACAGTGGAAGCATAATGGGGAGACCACTCTTAACGTGAAAAAAAAATATAGGTCCAGGATTGCATCAAATAAAGCTGAGGGTCAATTGTACAACTTGGCTACCTCTACAGTGTGTTGTGTAATCAGTGTGTTTACATCATAATAAAGTAGCATTTTTTGGTCCTGAGAGAGCCCAGAATGGTCAACAGGAGCAAGTCTTTCAAGAATGATGAACTAAATATCTGTTTGATTGTCGTTCTTGGAACAATCCAATTTCTAAGTTCAAATACCACCAGGGAGGGACAACTTTGAACCTAGACTAAGAATCAGCTCTCCCATTTTATGCATATGTCAGTATCAGCCTTACCCATTTGGTACTCTCCAGATGTTGGCAATGCTAGCTGGGCATTCTGGGGACAGTAGTCCTTACACTGCGATGAGGAAAAGACGATGGATGGCAAGGTCAGACTGTATGGAAAAACTGAGAAGCGCAATCAGAAGGTGACCATCTTTACCTCTGCTGAAAACTCAGACAAAAGGAAACGCTGTACCCACGTTGGTTTAAGCTTCCCAAATCCAGATACAGCCCCTTGTGCTGAAAGAGCACAGGGACAGCCAACAAGGATGGTCTTGGTGCCATCAGAAGCAAGAGACTGCTTCAGCCACAAGGAGCAGATTGCACCTTTCTCTCTTCTCCTCTTTTGCAGCATAAAACTGTCATTATTTTGAGAGGGGATTAACTGCAGCATCAGGCTAGGACTAAAGAAGGGGAAAAGAGCTTCTCGACTGTAGGGACGAGGTCCAAGGCTAGAGGGAATAACGTTTGGCTTCCCCACCCCCTTCTTCCTACAGTCCCCGAGTTAAAACGATTCCATAATTGCTCGTGACCCCAAGTTATCATTTGCTTTCCCAGAGAATTACAATATTACTCCGGCGCTTGTGTTCTCCTCGAGCTGCAGCTGAATCCAGGCACGAGAGAGGATCAATCGAACGGCGCTTCCTGAGCCCTTGCCTGAACCCCAGCAGATTCCGAGTCTCGTCTAATGAGCCAATTTGAAAACACACACACAAGAGACTCACACGGCAGCAGCTGAGATGGCAATGCCGAGGTCAGCATTTCCCTCAATATGCTAAGCAGGAGCAGAAAGACGGTGAGGGGGCTCGCCCACTGCAAAGCCACAAACAATAGGGTGATCTCGCTCCAGAACTCTGTAGGCATAAAATATATTGAACTGCACAATAGTCCCGCTCCATGCTTTTTTTCCCTTTTTATTCAGGTATTAATTTATAACAGCGGGTCACAACTGAACTCCTGTCTCAAAGCGTGATTTGCCCAGCCCTTGGATGGAACTAGCTCACTTCTAGCCATTCTTGTACATATGAACAAAATAATGCATGGTCAAGAATCCCTTTTACTCCAAGTAACGAACAGGGAAAGAACGAGGAAACCAGTTTTAAGCCTAATTCACTCCCCCAGTTTCCAGCTATGGGAAAATCCATAAACTAAATCAAAATTAAGACAGAAGGTTTCTAGCAAACTCCTGTACCAATAATGTCCATGTTGTTTCTGGGTGGTGGTGAGGAGGCATGCTGTTTAAGCCAGAACTTAAATGTAGATTTTTAAAACAAAGAAACAAAAAAATGGAATAGTCATGGGTGGCAATGGATAAGGTGGCGATGTGGCAACGTTGCTGAAGTGAGCAGGAGATGGCATTTCTGTGCTAAAAAAAGAAAAAAGATTGGAGAGAGTTGGGTTCCCTCACCCACTCAATATAAAGAACACTTCTATACATTTTCCCATCAAAACGAATTAGAAGGGGTCATTCCTTTTCCCAACCATTCATCACCAAAATTTGATTTCAAGGTGGAACACTGTTTGAAGAGAATATCGACAGGGAGGGTCAATGGACTGATGGATTGTCATCATGGATGTAGGTTGTGTTACCAGCACCATCCTTTGAGTGAAAGTTCTCCAAGGTTCTCCAACTCAACCATAGGGAACAGGTGACTGAGCAGTTAAAGCTTACTAGCCACAGTGACTACCTATAGCACCTGACTGAGGAAAATTTGCCAATCCTTCCCCCTGCAGTTGGGGAGCCTATGACAGAAGGCCACTGTCACTATATCCTATTTGGACACATTTCTAGCCAATGAGAGAAGCAATGTACTAGAACAGATGAATCCTTGGTTCAGTAAGACTCTACTGATGTTCCTCTAACTCCTGAATGAGCCAGTTCAGATCAACATCTTGGAGACCTCAGTGAAACACAGGAGTGTTGCACAGATTTCTGCAATGAGCACATGGTTTCATAGGTCCCCAGAGGTGATCTCATCAGCTTTTAGTAAGCATCACAAAACATGCACATAATCGGCTGGAAGTCAAGGAGATCAGATATGTATTTCTTGGTTTTTGAATCTGTCTGGGGCGTTGTCAGATCACCGACTAATCCACATTCAGAGATCTAGCATTATAATAAAGGTGACTTCTGGTGTCTACATAGATACATCCATACCATTTTCTTGGCCACAGTGCAGAAGTGGTTTGCCACTTCCTTCTTCTGGAGCATTTCTTCAACTTCCCAGTCTTGCCTACAGCTCTGGAATATGCTTGTGGTCTTTTGCCCAAGTACCAATCAGATTTGTCTGTGCCTAGCATCCAAGTGCAGACAAGATGAACAAATCTAAAGATTAAAACAGCCTCAAGGATCCAGCTATTATCCTGCTTCAACCACAGCAATGGTGCCATGAAGTTGTAGAAGCAAACTATGAAAAAAGCAACCCTACAAACATCTGTTCATCAGAGGTACATTGCCTCACAATATTGTCATCTGGGTTTCACTATGGATCGGAGAAGTCACACAGGGATGTCCTCTGTGGTTTATTTTCCCTTATTTGTCCACCCACGATACACCACCATTGGTCTGGATGAAGGGAACTGACCCATCCCCTTAGCTCACATTTCAGCCTGGCTACCTCAACTGCCCTGCTGACTAGAATGTCTCCTCCAACCTGAAATGTCTCTCCCTGCAAAGCATCTGTGATATTGTCTCTCTTTCTGTGTGCATCATCTCAAAGGTTATACCCGGAGGGTACCGCACATCTAACAGCTGTGAAGTCGAAGCCTTTCAACACCGAAAAGAGAAGAGAGAGGGAATGAGGCTCTCACTTGTACCAACTCTGATGTCTGACAGCTCTGTTTAGACATACAGATCGATAGCAGCAGCCACGCTTCTATTTCCAGGGCATACTCATCTATCAGAGGTATTGATTATTTGGGGATGCAACCCTGCATTGACATTTGATAGCAACTGAGTCACTAGGAGAACGGGGGAAGGGGAGAGAAAAGCCTCATGCCTTAATGAAGCAAGAGCCGCGTTGGGTTTCAACAGCATAGGTGGAATTCCAAATCTGTATTTATTAATCTATTTATACCTTGCTGCTTCCCCCTAGCACGTACACATGATGCTGTTCTCTGCAAACGGGGACTGCCTTCTCCCACTGGAAAAATCAAAGTTTTAACCAAGCTGGAAAAGATGAAGCATGTCAAAGAGATAGCAGCCAAGGTGCAGAAGGGATAGACTAGCGAATGTTGCGAGCTAACTTATATTGAATTAAACTGCTGCTCTGGCTGGTTGAGGATGGTCTATTTGAGGCTGCTAGCATTACATCTAGCATTACATCTAGGTAGCAGCGTTCCGTTTAGTCATGCCGGCCCCATGACCACGGAGGAAGTGTCTATGGACAAACGCCGGCTCTTCGGCTTTGAAATGGAGATGAACACCGCCCCCTAGAGTCGGATACAACTGGACTTAATGTCAAGGGAAACCTTTACCTTTACCTTTAGCATTACAACTGCAAGTTCTTCTGCATATAAATAATTGGCTCTCCAACAAAATTGACAGATCTACTACTCAAGTGAGCCCTGTAACACCAGAGCCATGCTAATTTTTAAAGGATACAAAATCTAGATTGCACCATTCTTTTATGCTGATTGCTTCACAGTTAACTCTGCTTACCTAGACATGCCCATCTGAGGCTATGTTTGTTCCATACAGTTAGAATGAGTGAAGATAGAATGTTATTTGCACAATATTTTAAACTGCAAGAGGAAAAAGATGACTGTTATGAATAACCTAATCAGCCAGCATTCAGAGTTATGCCGCCTGCTTGCCAGTCTAAATGCCAGGCTGGGTTTGAGTTTGTGGAGCCCTTGGTGCTCTCTGAGCTGGGTTGTTGGCTTGCAAACGTTTCATTACCCAACGAGGCAACATCATCAGTGCTAACGAGTGCACTCACTCGCATTGATGATGTTCCCTAGCTGGGTAATGAAATGTCTGCAAGCAGGACTCTGGGGGGAGATGGGCGGTGATAAACATTTGACAAATAAATAAATAAACAACCCAGCTCAGAGAGCATCAAGGACTCCACAGTCCAACCCTGAGCTATAGAGAGTCTCTTCTATTGGGTTTGAGTTTGAATACACACCTTCTCTCAGGCAATTTGAGAAGATATCCCCAATGCCTTCCTCTTCTAGACAGATAAATCTTTTGCATTCTTTTAAAAGACAAAAGCAGAACACTGGAGACACCGAGTTAGAAGCTGCTGTACCCAAGCTGTGAAAACAAGGGGGTGCACCATCTCCCCAGCAGCTCTGATAAATGGCTACAATTACCCCTCAAAGCCAGGAATTTTCCTTTGGAATTCAGCAGATGTGGTTTCTGCACACATAAAGAAGCCCAGAATCTGGTTTGATCTCTGATCGATTTTGCTCTGGCTGTGTTAGGTGAGGCATTTTCCCACTTGTAATTATATCTCTGTATAAATTGGGAAAGAGTGCCTGCTTCCCGTAGGTAGGTAGGTAGTTAGGTAGGTGTGTATGATTTAAATTTATATAGTTGCCTGCTTGAGTCAGGGTGGGTAACAAGTAATCGGACAATTAACTAACAACAAATAATTTAAAAGCAATTAAAACACATCAGCATGCCTGGAGGAACTTTTTTTCTCTCTCTTGAATAGTTTCAATTTGTTTATCGCTTGTGAGAATTGGACTCTCTGCCCCAAAAAGAGGAAGGAGGCTGAATCCTCTAATCACATGCCTTAATGCTATATGGCCAGGATATTGTACAACAGGCAGTCCTTGACTTATGACCAAGTTACAACGTGACTTAAGACTGGTCCTCGCACTTATGGCCATCACAGTGTCCCCATGGTCGTGTGATCAAAATTCAGGTGTTTGGCAACCGGCATGTATTTACAATGGTTGTAACATCCTGGTCACGTAATCACCATTTGCAACCTTCCCAGCTGGCTTCTTACAAGCAAAATCAATGGGGGAAGCCGGATTCACTTAAGGCCCCTGTGATTCGCTTAACAACCATGATTTGCTTAACAACCGTGGCAAAAAAGGTAGTAAAATTGGGCATGGTCAGATGATGCCACACTTACTGACTGCACTGCTTAGCAACCAAAGTTCCAATTGTGGTCATTAAGTCGAGGACTACCTGCATAGAAATTATTAATTTTCCTCTTTTTTTCCTATTTCTTCCTCTTATTTACCAGAACGGCATTAGAAGTTGCAGGATCCACTCATAAACCAGGCTTAGGGGGGAAGATGTCAGATGAGGTAGGTCTACATAGTTAGGTGGTGGTATGAGTAACTACTGAGCAGCTACAGTACATCAAGGCAGGAGTCTGAGTCGATGTGTGTAGACCCAGACGGCGTCTGGAAAAGGAAGTCTCAGACTTCCAGCCTTTCACTCTATGGGCCCATCAGTGCCATTAAAAGTGCACATCTTCCAAAACAAAGATAGCCCCAATTTCTCATTAGTGCTTTTCAATACACAAATTTCATTATCTAGGATCTTGTTCAACTACTGAAAATGTTCAATTGTTTTGTAAGAATTCAGAAAAAAGTAATATATATATATATATATATCTTTGATCATTGCTCAATAAAGCATAGGCAGACAACAGGGAGATGAAGCTCTACTAACAGATCCTCAGGTGGTCTATTTTAGATCTTCAAGGATTCCCAGAGAGCAATCTAATTTCTTCTCTCAGAGGGTTCTGACTTCAGAGCTTTCAAGACACCTACGCTTTTGTTGGGTTCCTCCTATCAAAGCAGAAATGAGGGAGAAACAAAATTGCTGCTGTGTCTTCTCACTTTTTGATGTTCCTCTATGCCTTCTCCGTGAGTCCTGAGCACCGCAAAAATTGCCCTAAATTCTAAGTCTTAATCCAACACAAGGTGGAAAAGCATTAAATGCATGGGAACCAATCAGTTAGCTGCATGAGTTTAATTAATTTTAATATTCACAATATATTTGTGAAGTTCTTGGTGCTCTCTGAGTTTGGTTGTTTGCTTGCAGACATTTCATTACCCAACTAGGTAACATCATCATGATGTTAACATCATGTAACAACATAATGATGTTACCATCATCATGATGTTACCTAGTTGGGTCATGAAAAGTCTGTAAGCAAAAAATCAAATTCAGAGAGCACCAAGAACTCCACAGTTAAACCATGATATTGAATAATTACTGATATTCTCTTCTATTGGAATGTCCTTGTCCTTCTTCTGGCCACACTCACCTTTTTTACCTGTCCCTATCCCTGTCTTCTTTCCACACAGCAGCCTACTCAACCCTGCACCCTACTCAAAAGCAACAGGAAGTCCTCAGTCTTGAAAAGTTTGGGTAACTAACTTTTTTAGTTTAGTTAGTTACCCAAGACAATGTGAGATTTCTGCTTTGAGGATAGGTGCATCCTCCTCTGTCTACCTTCATGTTTTAAGAGATAGAGAGAAGAAGTTTCTGTAAGGGCAATGTAGAAGTCAACAAACTTCCTTATCTTTTCAGCTGGGAGATAGAGGATGTAGGCTGTCAAACGCAAGACTGCAAATTAGGTCTGTCTAAAATCTTCAGCAAGCTATACAGACAACCAGATGTTGTCGATTTATGATTCACTATGGTTTGATCCCTAAGCAGCTGCACTTTATAAACAAATCACTACACAGCTACCTTTTTAAAAATCACTTCAGTCTTCTCCAGAAACCATCTGGTCCTCCAGGGTTTCTGCTGGGCCTGGAGTGACCTTGACTTCTGAGGTCCTTTTGCATTATGAATTTGCTGTAAACAAGCACGCCTCTTCAGAGTTGAAATCTGGGCGACTCTAAGCACAACCCGTTTTTGCCTCTGAAATTCATGCTGATTGAAAATTGCAATGGCTCTTACTGCACATATACCTCTTGGCTATGTATGTAGCTGGTGGAGCAAGTGATATCCCACCCTCCACCCATATGTGGAGAACAAATGTCATCAAAGAGCCATCTCTGCACAAAAAAGTATTCATGTGCAGGGACTTAATGGTTCTGATAACACATCACACTTAACTGGATTACTCAACCCACTTCCAGGTCTCACACAACGCACTGAATCATAAAGCGGCCAAATGGCTGGGTTTACACAATACACTATGCAACCCATACCCTCCCCCCCAAAGTTAACATTAACCAAGCTTAGCATGTTGTGTAAATGCAGCTACTAGGCCTTTACCTGACCTTGTGTGCGCATATGGTCCCATGGAAATGCCTGCATGCAGATATTGTGCTCAAGGCATCAATTATTGTGAGGCTCAGCTGCCTTTAGAATCCTATGGTCGTGAATTCGGAATCTCATCTGCCTTAGTGAAGAGGGAAAATGGTAAAGCATGATGGGAACCGAAGCCCAAGAAAAGTTTCAGGGTTGCACTAACATCTAAACCAGCCCAGATCACCAGTGGCACTCTACAGTTGGTGGAGTCCTTGGTGCTCTCTGAGCTTGGTTGTGTGCTTGCAGACATTTCATTACCCGACTAGGTAACATCATCAGTGCACTACTGAAACAGTGATGATGTTACCTAGTCAGGTAATGAAACGTCTGCAAACAAACAACCAGGTCCAGAGAGCACCAAGGATTCCACACTTCAACCCTGAGCTACAGATATTCTTCTCTAGAACTCTACAGTTTGCTGAACTAGAACTTCCAGCATCTCCCATGCCTTGCCTTCCTTTTCATGCATGCTGGGAATTGTAGTTCAGAAAAACCTGGAGCATTACAATTCCCCAATTTCAGTCTCACCAAATGAGCAGGGACTACAGTGCCCACACTTGCTGTAGCTCAGGCTGGGAAAGGCTGATTAATACCTATAGAAAATAGTGTACCAACCCATGATGTTTATGAATAATTGTGACAGATGCCAAGAAGGTATTTCAGGATCAGAATCGTCCCAAAGCATTTCATCTTAGGGAGCTCTTTCATCCTTTCAATCTTTCAGAGACTGCAGGTGTAGAGGAACATTGTAACATTTCATCAATTACATTAATTATTGCTTGGCCCCTGGTCACCTGCAGGACTGCATCTCCACACTAGAGTAAGCCTAACCACTTTGATCATGCCAGGAGAAGCAGCTAGTCGTCCCCCATTTTTGGGAGGTCAGGAGAGCTAAGGCCTGGAAGTGTTTTTCAGTGATGGGGCCACCCTCTGCAATGGTCTCCTGTTGGAGATCTGTCTCTGACATTGTCCGCCTTCTGGAAACAGCTGAAGGTGGAGCTGTTCTGCAGGGCTCTGAATGTCTGCCATGACTGGTTATGGATTTTCTTTGTTCCATGTTATATATATTATATATTATTAGTTATTCTTCTTTTGTGAGTTGCTAAGAGTTCTGTGATTGTGGTGGGATGTAAGTTTGATTGATAAATAAATACAATTTTTAAAAATCACATTGCATTTTAGGAAAATGGTCAGAGGTGGAGGTGGGGGTATCTTAGGGAAAGAGCAAAGATCTTTCTCATCTCCAGACAGAAATGAACAGGTAGGAATTGATGGAAAAGATCCTGGCCACAGACCTCTCAGACCATGAGTCACTGAGGACCTAAACCCTTGTTTCAGTGGAAGCTTCCAAAGAGGGAAAAACTGGGAAGATTGATGAAGATGGTGAGGGGACTGGAGGCTAAATCCTATGAAGAACAGTGATAGGAACTGGGGAAGTTTAGCCTAGAGAAGAGAAGGTTTAGGGGACATAAGATAGCAGTGTTCAAACACTTGAAGGGCTGTCACAGGGCAGAGGGTGCAGTTATTCTCCATAGTGCCCAAGGGTAGGACAACGACCATAGATGGAAGCTTTACAAGGGGAGATACAAACTCAAAACAAGGAAGAATTTCTTTCCTTAAGAACTCTTAAGTAGTAGAACAGCCTGCTTTGCTTTGGAGGTATTCAAACAAAAGTTGCTTTGTCATTGGAGGTATTCAAACAAAAGTTGGACAGTTATTTGTCTGGGATGAAATGGAGATTTCTGTCCTGGGCAAAAGTTGGACTAGAAGATCTTCAAGGTCCCTTCCATCCCCATGATTCTACAACTCCTAGACAGTTTCCCCGGGAAGCAACTCCCCCAAATTATTTTGAATTTTTGGTTGAGTTGAACTATGGGTGGTTGCTGTATAGCAGGATTTCTCACACTTGGCAGCTTGGAGATGTGTGGACTTCAACTCCCAGAATTCCCCAGCCAGCCTTGAGAAACACTGCTCTATAGGGAATGGCATCCAGGTTCCAGCTGATATACAGTGTATGTTTGCTGAGGTTTGGGATCAGATGCAAATGTATACGCAATCAATGGAATAATCAGTTTAGAGGCAGACAATTAACAGGCCAATCATTTCACTTGATTGATAGCCAACGGATAAGCCTTAAAATGGTTCCAATCATGATATCTTTGTCCCCTTGAGCAACGCTTCGCTGCAAAGCACTCCCGCTCAAATAATCTGCTTGCCACTGTCTCCCCCACGTAACAAACAAGGAGCGGAGAAGGGCGATGCAGGCAAAGCAGCATTTTGCTGGAAAATGAACGTCCTACAAGTAACCTTGCATTGCGACAGAGAAATGAAAAGGTGGGGGGGGGGGAATAGTTTTGTGGAGAGCTCAGGAGAAAGTCACCAAAAACCTTGCAGAAACCCCAGGCAAACAGCATCTTGCTGAACCATGTGCGTGTGGGAACAATTCCCAGAGCAGCAATTGCAGGCACCCACCACCACCACCACCTTTTTGAACAGCGACCTTTTCGGAAAGGTGTGTGGAAACGCAGCCCTCGTGCGAAGCAAGGAGGGAAAGATGCTAATTTGAGAAGAAGGTGCAAGGATTGATGGGGCAAGGGTTTGAAAAACGCATCTTTCTCATCCATGACGCTTACGTGTGAAAAGTAGGAAGGAGGGGTGGGTGGGGGGAAGCTGGGGAAACTGTTTATCTGACTTGGGAAGGGCCCTCCCCACTCCCCCAGCGTCATCCGTGGTTTTGTCTCCTTAGTTCATATTCCTGGCATGTCGTCGGCGCTGTTCTCTCCCAAACAGTCCTGCTTCAAAATATTAGTGCAGTGCCAAGCGTGATGTTTGAGGTGCAGTGGCTCATTCGTGGCTCCAGTTCAGCTTTCCCTCCTTGGCTTCCCTTTGAGCCCCCAAACCAAGGAGGGGGAAGAAAAAAAAGATCATAAATCCAGTCCCCGGGGCTACAAAATGAGAGGCATAGCTTCCTTTGGGATGCCTCCTCCCTCTTTTCAGGCACTCTGCCCGACAACACTAACAAAACCCATACCACAAACCGACACCGGTTCCTGCCATCCCTGCCTATTTCCACCCCTCTCTGTCCTGCAAGCAAGGCTGTTCTCGGGCACTGAGCATCTATGTTTGCAAAGCTAAGTTTGCCTTTCCAATTCCCACTCCCACCTGCCTCTTTGGATCTGCATTGCTGGGGGAGGGCTTGGGGGGTGATGCATGCCAACACGATGGCATTTCCCCCTGCAAAAGGGACACAGCTGTGCACAAGCAATCCCACAATACTGGAATCTGGCGCAGGCTGGCACGTGACTGGTTAAACGCAGGCGCCACAGAGGCATCCCGGCTGGCACATGCATGTTCAAATGCGCAAAAGGGCTTGGGGGGAGGCAGCTGCTCCCCTTGTTGTAAACCAAATGGAGAAAAACCAGGAGAGGGGAATAAAATGCGTTGCGGGCAATGCTGTGGCTTCCCTCCCATGCGCCTCCGGGCAACAAGGCAGTCCAAACGAAGCTACGCAAAGAGGGCACAGCAAGACCTCAGCAGTTTCATCAGCAGAGCTTGGCCACAAGCCCTTACCCATGCTTAGCACAGGTTGGTGTTCATTCCTTCTCCTCCCCTCTGTCACCCCTCCTCTCCTCTTCGTCTCCTGATTCCAAAAATTGGGGCTCAGCTTGACCCCCGTCTTCCAACAACTCTGCCTCCACATCCAAACAATTTCTGGAAGAAAAGGTAAAATAAAACATGACGTCACATTCTAACAACTGAAAAGAAGACTGGGGCTGGGCTTTATTCTTCCAACGGAAGGCATCTACTCACCTCAAATCCAGCGCAACCAGGAGCTCTGCAGCCCCCAGAAATGGGGTGAGAAGACCCTCCATAAAGCAAAGACCCAGATGAGATGTGGATCACAGGAATTCTGCTCCGTGGTGGAATAAACACATTCATATTCAAAAAACCCCATTCTTAAATTCAGTGTGATCACTAAACCTATGTTTTTGTTTTCTTCTCCATACTGAATTTTCCTGGAGTGATAAATCTGCCTCAGGCTGTTTATAGAAGTGTCGAAGAACTAAAGAGTTGGTCTGCATTTTTAAATTGAGAGCGGGTGTGTATATTCTCACCACTGTAAGAAAAGCATCCAGATAGGACTGCGTATGGGAACATGATTCCCACTTTGAGGAAACTGCATAAGGTTTAATGACTTGTTTCAGATGGGTCCTCTGCTACAGCTACAAATGCTTCAGAACGGGAAATCTTTTGAAGTCTGGAAATCTTTTGTTCTCAGCCTCTTACTGAACAAAACATTATGTGTTATTATATTTCTTAAGTGTAGCATTTATTAGACTAAGCTGTAATGATTTCCCCCAACTTGACCATTCTTCCCTTCCATGTCAAAAATGAGGAATGGATGTATCCATCATGTAGGGATTACTGAATCAGCACAGTGCAAGGACACAGTGAAGTATCTTCAAAGAAGCTTGAATCCTGTAGACCACTGATGTCTAATCTACATTCCTCCAGAGGTTGCTGGACTATAATCCCCACATTGGGCCACACTAGCTAGAACAGATGGAAGCAGGATAATATCTGGAGAGCTACAATTCACCAACTTGCAAGTTTCCCAGACGCTTGTTCCTATGTGACCTAGATGCTGCAAATAAGTTGGGTCTAACTTCAACTTGATTCTAACTTTTTTTCTGTTCATTTAATGATGGGCAACAATTGTCCTGCACACCTCTGAATTTAGTGCAAAACTGCCCATATTATAGAGGGATGGGCATAAAAGTTGTATTTGTTAATAAGAAATGTGTACATATTGCAGATGCTAGTGTAGATTGCTAATTCATTTAAAGATGAGCACTCCTCAAATACAGAAACCACGGTCTTGTTTTAATTGTTTCAGTTTGATCTTAGCATAAATTAAAATTTTGAATAGTACACTTTTTAATCATTTTCTCTGAAACTGATCAAGAAAGGAGGGTCTCCTTTTAGGATCCAGAATATTACAGATCAATAACCTCTACAATGGAATGTTGTTGATGATGATAAAACTGGTATCTGCTCAAGTAAATTGTTGGAAAATATTATTAAAGAAAAATCATCATCCATATTCTCACCCATATAGAGAGATACTTCACCGAAGGAGAACCAACAAAGTCTATTAATTATTATCTAACTTCTTAAAAGTCCTCTGAGACTCTCAGACAGAATGTGGTTGGAACAATCCAGTAGAAACAGTTTAGCTGGATGTTCAAGAGGTTTTGATAAAAATCTTCACCTGAGCAAACTAATAACTGATCAAAAGAAACATTTACAGATCAACAGAAAGAGGGAGTTGGGATACAGGGTCAGTATAGGAGTTATCCATGGATCTGATTGAAACTGGTGTTTTTAAACCTATTCATAAAGGAGCTGGAGCGAAGAGTGATGGCAGCGATGTTTGGGGTTATCCTAAGATAGTGAAAAAAGGGCACTAAAACTGTGTTTCCAAAACTGGAATGGCAAAGATAGTTTCCTATAAGCAAAAAGAAAAGCAATATACAATGGGAAAAAAATCCTAATTCTACATAAAGACTGATCATATCCTTAGGAATTTTGATGCTATACCACTTGCTACAGGATTCCTGATTGGCTGGCAATTGTTCTGGAGTTATGGATAGATAAGAAATTCCATCCATCAGAACTTTTAAATGAATATACCAATTTCATTCAGGCATAGGAAAACTCAGAATGTAAATACATGTCAGGATCTGCACATTTTTCAAATTATGTAATGCAGTTGGCAGCTTTAAGATACATAAACAGCAGAGGAAAATATGCATAATGTGTGCATTTGACTAAGAACAAATATGCATTTTTCTATAGTGAAACTGTTTAGAAAAAGTATGCGTGCTAAGAAAAGAGTACACAAAAGATATACATTAGTACTGTATTTAAAGAATTGTATAAATAGTAGTTCAATCTCTTTCTGCCAAAATTTTTAAACACTGGGGTTGAGCAGAATTTGAGGTTGGGAAGATCACTGGCAAAACCAACATTTGACCAAATTGTTATTTCTATGTTAGTTCAGGAAAAGTGTTTGTGTGTTTGTGTGTGTGGAGGAGCCCTTTGGATTAATAGGAGAAGCCCAAAGGATTAATACATAGAACAAAATTACCAGTAAAAATAAAACACGCAACACAATGCAACTGAAGTCAACCTGCAACCGTTACCTTCCCCAAACCATGAAAAGACTGCCTCCCCAAAATGCCCAGAAGAAAAGTCAGGTCTTCAAAGCCTTACAGGAAGCCAACAGGATCATGGTCAACTGCATCTCAGGGGGAATGCTGTTCCAGAGAAGGCCCACCTCCTGGATTCCTCCACGTTGACAGAAGGGAACTGGAGCATGCCCACCCAGTTGGATCTCATGGGATGGACAACTATTTGGAGACAGGTGGTCCTGCAAGTAACCCCCAGCCTTGTACTGTGAAGGGCTTTATAGGTGATAACCAGCCATTTGACTTGCACTCAGAAACCTACAGGGAGCCTATGCAGTTTGTGAAGTAGTGGTGTTACATGGGTGTAACATGGTGCACCCATAATTGCCCATGCCATTACATTATGGGCCAGATATAACTTCTGGATGGTCTTCAAGGACAGCCCCCTTTTGTCTGAAGTATTCCTGCTTTTCCCTGATTGTTATTTTTAATCTGAAAAATCAGAAACCAAAACTTATTAGAGCTGGAGAAGATGTGATCAATCTATCAAAATATAAATAAAGAAAATAAAGACAACCAAAATTATTAGGGGTCTAAAGAAGTTCCCCTACAAAGAAAAAAAAAGTAACTATTGGGATTTTTAGCTCAAAGCAAAGAAGTCAGAGGAAATATGATAAAAGTATATATAATGATGTATAATATAGAAGACAAGTTCCTACCTGCCACCCTACCTCTATGATAGAATTTGGAGTAATTCATTGAAGAAAAAAAAACCATAGATTCAGGATTCCAAAAGGAAGGACTTCTATATGCAACTTGTAGGTGAATCTTGGAACTGATTTCCATCAGGTATGGACACCAGTATACATGGTTTTGAAAAACTGATGGAGGTTCAGTCTATCTGCATTTGATGGTTATTTGCACTTTCCAGAATCACAAGCAGCATACTTATCAACTGCTGGGGAGCAAGCATGGAAGAGGACGATCTTCATGGCCATGAGCTTTCTGAAGGCATCTGGTTGGCCCCTGTGTGAACAGGGAACATTGGACTAGATGGACCTCTGACCTGACCCAGCCTCAGGGCTCTTTCCACCTTCTTACATTAAAAGTAGCCTATTTCTAACACTGCTGGTTAGTAAGCTGTCATCTGGTTACCATGACTATACTGCATGCTATTTATGAATCGGATTCATTGAGCTGCTACTCATATTTACACCATTCTTCTCTTCTCCAAAGGGTGGAGATATGAGTCCTAAAGTGGCATTGATTGCTTTGCACAGGTGCAAAGCTCATCTGCCAGAGTCAGAAGGAGGCCAGAAAGGTCATCATAACACTTGCTTGCCAAGGAAGCTCTTTCAAAATGGGACATTGGCCCTGCTTGTTTGACATCCAATCCCCCAAACCTGTCCATGCTTGCAATGCACCTGGGGAAAACAAAACGGAGGAGGAGGAGGAGAAGGGAGTTTCTGAAACACAGCATCACCAGTCTTCTGCCCCAAAACACCCCTGGGAGAAAACTCTCCATTATCACCTTCTATGCTAAGGATATTGCACATCCACTGATACAGATGGTCACTCCTATTAGAGTTTACATTAGATTTCCCAGTCTGGCTGAGAGTGAATTCACCATCAGGCTGAAAAGTAAATAGCTCTTCAATTCAAAGAGCATTGTTAACGGTCAGGCCACACTCCTGTTACAGTATTAAGCAGACTTCCGTGCTACACCATGTGTTAGGTGAACACTTAAGAAAGGCTTCACAAAAGCCAACACTGGACACTGCAGCTTCTTCACTAGGATTTAGGTTGGAAGGAGTCCCCAGCTGTGAGAAGCACCTAACGCTATCACCTCTCCTCTCCCAGCAAAATAATTAAAAGCCAAAATGCAGAGCTTGATCCAGAATAAACACTGTTGCGGTATGAATGGACTCCATCAGCAAATACCAGTCGGCCTTCAAAGATACAATTAATTTCTTAATCCCAAATTCTTAACTCCCTACAGAGCACTGTCAAATCAATTATGCCCAATTGGCATCACAGGGCCTGTGACACACAGCGCCGCCACGGAAGATGTGGCATGCCTGAACAGGAGCAACTGGTTCTGCCCAAGAAACGCCATTTATTTATCTATGCCGAAATAAAATGCAAGTGGAATCATTTCTAAATATCTTTGAATATATTGTGACTGGGCCATATTGTTAATTGCCATTGTCTGCACTAAGCCTTGGCAATGTGGGCTGCACAGACGCCGAGACTCTCGGAGCATCAATTAAATGTGTTTCAGGGAGACGGATGGATCGTTAACATTGTGCCATTACCGAACAGCAGAAAACTGGTGGAGGGAAGAGAGAACAACATCAGCAAAAGAGGCAGCCATTATGGTCAGGGTAGCTAGAAAGAACACTTATCACTCTGCAGGAAAACATGTTCCGCTTCCTGGATAACTCCAAATTTGCGTTTCAATTGCACCCAGGGTCGCGCATAAACAAACCGACAAAATGCTATCGGCAGTTCCATTGGTAACAGATGAGGCCTACGGTCCTTTGACGTGACTACGAAAAGCTGTCACTGTCTAGGGTGACCTTTAGCCCCGTCCTTGGTGCTACACAATTCACTCCGTGTCTGTCGTGGTCCACAGGGACTTCAAGTAGCACAGCTGCCAGAATAATTAGGACGTTGCTTAATGACAGACCCTCAAATGAGCTTGTTGATTATGCGTCGGCAGAAACCGGGCCTCTGATTAGGAAGAAGACATGGGGAAAGGACTGCGCGACCACAAAACTTAACAATTGCTGGGCCCTTCTCTTGAACAGTACAGGTTGGTTTATTTGCTAGAAGATTATAAAAGGAAAAATCTCACCGGACATTCAAGGAGGACATTTGCTCTTCTGAACTTCCAAAGGTGGAAATGAAAAACTTCCAAGTTTTTTAACTGATTTATAATCCACCTTGTTCAGAGGTGGAAAAAGCAGGTCAGAGCCATCTAGAAGCAAAGGATCAGCTGAAAAGGGTTCAATGACATCCTTTTTAAAAATAAAAACAAATAATAACACCGTTAAGCATGGTCTAAAGCTTAATGGTGCTGAAAGGTCTACTTCTGATGGTTTCTTCAAAAGTAGCACGTAAGTGTCTGACTATGGAATCTACCCCACCTCTCAGTTTTACAGAGCTTCCATATACAACAGCAACAGAAATGAAGAATATACAGTAATAGAGGGGGAAAACCTGTGGCCCTCCAAGATGCTGAATATAACTCCCAATATCCCTTGCTCATAGAGTCAGACATCCGCAGGGCCATAAGTTCTCCACCTGTGGAGCCAACTGTCACACTCTCATCATTGCCAACCTGCTTAACAGAAAAGGAAGTGTTGTAAAAAAAAATTATATGAAGCCTAAATGGTTTTCAATAATGTGGATAATGTGGTTTATTTCACAATTTAGGTATACTGTTTTGCACTGGTTCTAAGCTGTAAGTATACATACAGATCCAATGAATTGGCTGTCTGCTTCATGGCCCTGTTAAACCCACCCCTGCTTGACATGTCTTTGGCATGTCTTGGGATACTGGCATCCCAAGCCCAGTGACCACCTTTACCCAATCAGCTAGAACAGCTCAACCTCTTTGGGATTCTAGGTCTTCATGAGCAGGAACCTATGAAAGGTTTCAGCAGGGATGGTGATAAGACTAGACACAGAGAAGTCACAAAGTTGATTCTCTCAGCATATCAGCACAGTGACAGAGTTGTTTGTTGTTTATTCGTTTAGTCGCTTCCGACTCTTTGTGACTTCATGGACCAGCCCACGCCAGAGCTTCCTGTCGGTCATCGACACCCCCAGCTCCCCCAGGGACGAGTCCGTCACCTCTAGAATATCATCCATCCACCTTGCCCTTGGTCGGCCCCTCTTCCTTTTGCCCTCCACTCTCCCTAGCATCAGCATCTTCTCCAGGGTGTCCTGTCTTCTCATGATGTGGCCAAAGTATTTCAGTTTTGCCTTTAATATCATTCCCTTAAGTGAGCAGTCTGGCTTTATTTCCTGGAGGATGGACTGGTTTGATCTTCTTGCAGTCCAAGGCACTCTCAGAATTTTCCTCCAACACCACAGTTCAAAAGCATTGATCTTCCTTCTCTCAGCCTTCCTTATGGTCCAGCTCTCGCAGCCATATGTTACTACAGGGAACACCATTGCTTTAACTATGCGGGCCTTTGCTGTCAGTGTGGTGTCTCTGCTCCTAACTATTTTATCGAGATTTGTCATTGCTCTTCTCCCAAGGATTAAGCGTCTTCTGATTTCCTGACTGCAGTCAGCATCCGCAATAATCTTCGCACCTAGAAATACAAAGTCTTTCACTGCTTCTACATTTTCTCCCTCTATTTGCCAGTTATCAATCAAGCTGGTTGCCATAATCTTGGTTTTTTTGAGGTTTAGCTGCAAGCCAGCTTTTGCACTTTCTTCTTTCACCTTCATCATAAGGCTCCTCAGTTCCTCTTCGCTTTAAGCCATCAAAGTGGTATCATCTGCATATCTGAGATTGTTAATGTTTCTTCCAGCGATTTTAACTCCAGCCTTGGATTCCTCAAGCCCAGCATATCGCATGATGTGTTCTGCGTACAAGTTGAATAGGTAGGGTGAGAGTATACAGCCCTGCCGTACTCCTTTCCCAATCTTAAACCAGTCCGTTGTTCTGTGGTCTGTTCTTACTGTTGCTACTTGGTCGTTATGCAGATTCTTCAGGAGGCAGACAAGATGACTTGGTATCCCCATACCACTAAGAACTTGCCACAATTTGTTATGGTCCACACAGTCAAAGGCTTTAGAATAGTCAATAAAACAGAAATAGATGTTTTTCTGAAACTCCCTGGCTTTTTCCATTATCCAGCAGATATTGGCAATTTGGTCCCTAGTTCCTCTGCCTTTTCTAAACCCAGCTTGTACATCTGGCAATTCTCGCTCCATGAATTGCTGAAGTCTACCTTGCAGGATCTTGAGCATTACCTTACTGGCATGTGAAATGAGTGCCACTGTTCGATAGTTTGAACATTCTTTAGTGTTTCCCTTTTTTGGTATGGGGATATAAGTTGATTTTTTCCAGTCTGATGGCCATTCTTGTGTTTTCCAAATTTGCTGGCATATAGCATGCATTACCTTGACGGCATCATCTTGCAAGATTTTGAACAGTTCAGCTGGGATGCCGTTGTCTCCTGCTGCCTTGTTATTAGCAATGCTTCTTAAGGCCCACTCAACCTCACTCTTTAGGATGTCTGGCTCTAGCTCACTGACCACACCGTCAAAGCTATCCCCGATATTGTTATCCTTCCTATACAGGTCTTCTGTATATTCTTGCCACCTTTTCTTGAACTCTTCTTCCTCTGTTAGGCCCTTGCCATCTTTGTTTTTGATCATACCCATTTTGGCCTGGAATTTACCTCCGATGTTTCTAATTGTCTGGAAGAGGTCTCTTGTCCTTCCTATTCTATTGTCTTCTTCCACTTCCGCGCATTGCTTGTTTAAAAATAATTCCTTATCTCTTCTGGCTAACCTCTGGAATTTTGCATTTAATTGGGCATATCTCCCCCTATCACTGTTGCCTTTTGCTTTCCTTCTTTCTTGGGCTGCTTCTAGTGTCTCAGGAGACAGCCATTTTGTCCCAAAAGTCCCTGTCCCCACATATCCACTGAAAGCACTGGGGTGGACAGGGTCATACACCACAAGTAGCCCACAGTATCAGTTTTGTGGCAAGGTGAGGTGACCAGAGAGGAGCTTGTTTTGAGTTAGTTTACTACAGAGGAATACTTGACACGTTTCAAATTTTGTTCCAACAAAACACATTCCAACTGAGGTGTTCTGATGGAAAGTTCTCAGCTGGGAGCAAACTAATCCCCTCTCCCATTTCATGTACACCTCTATAGCTGTATTTAGTGACCTCACTAAAGTACTGTACAAAAAAGCCCCTGTCCTGATCTTACACAGAGTAAGGGGTGCCCAAGCTACAGCAAAATAGGGATATCTGGGCTACTCACAATCTATTCTGACTTCCCAGGCTTCATCACCTCACCCACTCTGTATTAATGCTTTAGAAATTGATTGTTTGATTATGTGCCATCAAGTCAGTGTCGACTCTTAGTGACCACAGCTGGATTTTCTCCATGACAATCTGTCCCCAATCTGGTCCTTCAGATCTTCCAATGGTGCACTTATCGCCACTGTAACTGAGCCCATCCACCTTGTTGCTGGTCATCCTCTTCTTCTCTTTCCTTCTACCTTTCCCAGCATTAGAGCCTTCCCTCGAGAAGGAGGAATAATATTCCTAGCTCCACCCACTTCTAAATCAGCCCTGCCCATTTTTCCCACCAAGCTCATAGCCAAAACACAGACCTCGATGTTCTGAATGTGGGACACCTTCTGCACTCAGGCTCACCAACCTTCCCTCTTAACTCTTAATCTTCAGTACAACTGTATCTACCTCTTCTATTCTCAGCTTGGGCTGTGTCTTACTCTTAGAACAGCTTGCTTGCTCTGCAAACAAAGAGAAAAGCTATCACGTCTGGGGGGGAGGGGGGAACCAGGATCTACCCCTGTGATTCTGCCGACACAATCTGATGAGCTGAATGCTGCAAGGACCATGACTTGAAGGTAAACATTTCATTATGAGGAAAGACAGAAGGCCCTTTCACTGGGACCGAGGTTGCTTTTGACTTGAGCGAATCATTTATTTGCTTACTCGTTCCATTAAAAAAAAAAGTATGAAGGGGCCCAAGAATTGCATTCAAAGAAAGGCTGCATCTGTACCCTGGCTCTCACCTCCTGAATGCTAGCCTTGAAAAAGCTGTTCAGACACACGTTCTGATGGGGAGAAGATTCCTCCTTGCAAATGAGGATCAATGGCTTTGGGGGTCAATGGCCATTAGCCTTGATGGCAGGGTGGGCCTTGATAGGAGGCTAGCGGTCTTCCTTGTGAGGTTGGTTGGCTACTGTGAGAACAAACAGCTGGATTAGGTGGGCCAGGGCTCTGATCCAGCAGGATGCAGCTTATATTCTTATCTATGTAAATCAGCTCTCCCCAGACTAGTGTCCTCTGGATACACTTTAGACCAGTTCTATGAGAATTCCCAGCCAGGGTGGTCAAAAGCTGATAATTTGAGAGGTGGACTCCAACACATCAGGAGTAGGACCACTGAGGAAGGATCAGGACCTCTGTAAGACTGAACAAGGCCAGTGGGACAGGTGGATTGCTTCAATCTTACCACTTTATCCTTCAAAGATGACACTTCTCTTATTGTTCACCACCATTCTTCTGCCCATTCAAATTAAATGAATGAAACGAGTAAAATGAAAACACTGAAT
Source organism: Candoia aspera (assembly GCF_035149785.1). NCBI lineage: Eukaryota > Metazoa > Chordata > Lepidosauria > Squamata > Candoiidae > Candoia > Candoia aspera. The sequence continues at coordinate 257,951,725 of NC_086154.1, forward strand.
GAAATCCTGAGAATATTTTAATGGGTTGAACTCTTCCTGCTTGGGGGAGGGGGGGAACAATACCCCAAAAAATTGTACACCATCCAGCATCATTCTTGAAGTGCCAAGATTCTGTGTGTTTGTGTGTTGTTATTTTCTAGAGGGAGGATATTTTCTAAGTAGGAAGGATTTTCCAGCATGTATCCTTGCACGAGATATATCTCAAGCAATGAACGTTAAATGCTAGATCTTTGGACAACTTGATTTTGGTACCGTCTGTGAAGGCAAAGATAATTATCCCACTTCAACCACCAGTGAATTGGAATATATTCAGAGGCAGGAGATCAAAGATTGGTCCACCCAAAGATGGGTCTTTTCAATGCAAATATGCCCTGACTCTATTCTAAGTTACTCCTGTTCCCTGAATTACACCACACAAATCAAGAGTGATTCAGAAACATCACTGCTGTTCTATCAGAAAACCAGCCATGCCCTGACCTCTGTCCAAAGCTGGAATTGTGCACTTGCTTATTCTCTAGCAGATAACGACTTCTGGAAGCTGTATAACCTACAGTACAAATTTTCATTGCACTAATTCTTTCCAAAGCAGATTTGAGCTTGCTGTAGATGACAGCTTAATTAATAGTCATTTCTTCCTGCATCAGCTTAAAATAAAGGGGATATGAGAAGAAAAGAAAGAAGGAGGGTCTTGGGTGAAAGAACCCTAGCTAGTCTTAACTTTTATTTTCTTCAGATGCCTAATCTGAGCTTGCATCTGATAGAAGCCCACACTTCTGGCATCCTTTTGAAAGGGTGGCTGAGAAAAAGGTCATGCTGGTTCCCCAGATTTAACCTGCTATGACTGGAAAGCACTGGAAGCAGAGGAGCTTCCACTGGGGATTCCTATGGTCCATTTCATTCTTCTGAGATGGTTGCGTTCATTTCCTGAGCCAAGGGCCACCTTTTTTAAACAGAATGCTGGGGGCCAAAATGCAAAACGGAAGCACCTAAACCCTAGAATTTGTCTAGCTCAGGTCATCTAGTGCCCTCTGTGTTTGTTTGAGCATCTGAATCTGTTACTCTTCATTCCAACTAGCCAAAACTTGCCCCATTCAAATGTTATTGCAACCACAGAACTCACTGAGTATTCCTGGTAATACCTACCCCATCCATCTTGTTCACCATACCTCCGCAGACACATGTGTGTTCATTATGAATGCTTATAGGAGGAAATCCTTTGTACCCAGAACGTCATACATGATGTTACCATAATCCTGGCTCACATGGAAGCCATTGCATGTACAAGCACACACATCAATTCATTCATTGATTCATTTGATTTCTATAGCTGCCCATCTCAGCAAATGACTCTGGAAGTGATTCTTCATACAGGTAGTTGAGTTGAATGGAGTATGAGTGATGTTGACAGGGGCAGGTCTTATGCTAATGTAGCTCTAGTGCACCTGAGTGAGTTACTTTTATGCAAATGGGATTATCCTCTAATTGTCATTCAATAAATCCCCTCCTTCTTTTCCCATTAAATATGTCAATTAGCTTATAATTTTCAGTGGTCTTTGGAGGAGAAGGCATAGTCACTAGCCATGCATCTCAGTCCTATGGCCACTGAACATAAAAACAAGTATTTTAGTATTCTGTCTTATCTCTATAGATTAGGTAGGTATGGGTTATGAATTGCTTAGAGAAAATGAAGGATTATAGAAAAATGTAATGTCCAATAATAAAATTAATAACAACAATAAAGGGCTATGCAAGAGTCCAGTTCAAATGAGATTCAAAATCTTTTGAACTGAATTTTTGACTTAAATCAAGGGCCTTAAATTAAGGCCTTTAAAGAGAGCTTAAAGTGATTTGGAGATCCAGTGGACTTTTAACCCTGGGTCTCAAGTTCAGTTTTAATCTTGAATCTCAGCTGAATTCCAAATGAATCTTTGTGACTTTGAAGTTTGAATCACCAATTCAAATCCAATCTTGTTGCCTCAGAGCCTCAAAATGCACATTCAGATTGCATTTTGCCACTTCCAAATCTCAAACTGCATATCCAAACCAGATCAAGACTTAATTTGCCAAGCCACAAAGATGAGGTGTAATAGCAGAATGGGCTTTATTCCAGATGGTCAGGAACAGACAGAGCTGAATGAACTGCTTGCCTGCTGTCCTATTTATCTTGCTATGGTTGTCTGCACAGGGAACAATTTTGGGTGGGTGCAACCTGCAGCAACCCCGTGATCTTGGCTTCTCCATCACAACAGGTTTGTTTGTTGCAACTGCTGTGCAATCTGATCCTCGTTTCCCCACAAACCCAGAGAATTTCTGGCAGAGCTTGACAGCAGAGCCATTTTAGAAATGACTTCAAGGCAGTTCCAGAAACACATGTGTTTCGACTTCTGCCATTCTTGTCATGAGACCAGAACACTCCTCTGATGTAACCGTGCCATATGTGACTTGTAAGAGAAAGACAGAGAGATTTCCAGCTACAGTCGGTGAAAAATAATCATGCCAGGCCTCCAACAAAGCCAATTCCCTTTCTGGAAGAAGGATGAGACTGAATCTCCACCGCCCATAATCTGTCAAGATGTCAGTGCTATTTTCATGGGTGATTCCAACCACAGAAACTGATTTACAGAAACCACAAATGGTTCCACTACCTTTAACAGACCTCTTCCCCCTTCCAACTGGCCAAGAAACTCATACATTATGGTAGGGATTCCACATTCTTGGGGTAGATGAAGGAAGGACATCTCCTCCACCTTCTACCTCCTACAGATGCAAAAATCACAACTCCACTCTTTCTGCTTCCCACCATCTCCATCAGGGGCTTTTTCCCACTGTATCCTCAGCATTTCCTCTCCCATCCTCAACAAGATCCATCTTAAGAGGACCATATGAGACTCACTTCCGTGGCTGTTTTGCATGCTTTAACTTTTGTTTATCAAAAGGAGCTTGCTGAATTTTTCTGCACTAGGGCCAATATCAGCAATATAAAAGAGGAGCTGGGGGGGAAGGGACCCTACAAGGAAAAGTGCACGGTCTGCAAAAGTCCTTTCGGCATGCAATCCAGCAAATATGTGGAAGGTAACCCGGAGGCTAAGGAGGCTAATGAGTTGGGGAGGGGGGCAGAAAACCCAGTCCAACAGCAGGTGCTACTGCAGCTCAGCTCTAAAACTCCCAGAAAATTCACCAAATCCTAAACAATGGGAGCATAATGACTCTTGCATCCCAGCTGCTAAGTAGAAAGAGCCTAAAAGCTTCAACTTAGGAGAGGAGTGCTCCAGACATCAGCTGGGAAAATCCTGCCTTTTCCAAAAGCCTTCTTTAAAATAAATAAATAAATAAATTCCTGAGATTGGAAAGCTTCCAAGCAAATTAAAGGAGCAATTCCTGCTTCTCAGCTGGTGGGGCCAAGGATTAAGACAAATGGGATAAAAGGGAAATCTCTATAAAGGGCTTACCAACTGGACAATGGAATAACAGCATGAGCTGCAGAGATAACAAGGACTAATCAGTCCGTCCATTGCCTTGTATTTCCACGTTTTAGCAGGAGTTCTGATCGGTTTCTCCCATAATCAGGGGAAGGGCAGAGCAGGCCAGGCACTTAGCCAGAACAATAGAAAGGACCGTCTTGCCCCGGACCGGATATCACATCTCTTGTCATGGAAGGGGGTGGTCTGCATCCAACTCCATAATCTAGGATCAGAGGCAGGCCAAACTCAAGCTTTCATGGCTTACCGTAAAATGATCAGCCTATCACAACCTTGGAGAAATGTGTCCTCTATTTGCGTACACTGATGTGGTTACCATATTCAGCATCACTAATGCTGTACGTATGTGCTTTGCGAGTTTCTCTAGCCTGGCCCCTTCTACACCTTTTTTGGCATTCACTGTAACACTGCATCTGAAGCAAGTGGGCTCCGGGCAGAGCTGCACACAATGGTCTTTGGAAAATGTCCTTCAAATGGATGGGCAGAAAAACTGGGCCCGTTCAGTTTCTCCCACTGTCTCCAGGGGAAGGAGACATTCTCCAGTAATTTGCTTAGGGCAGGATCTTCCCTTAGTGATGACAGCAGCACTGTGATTTCCTTCCTGCCTGGCTGCCTGCACCTGATCTCTTGCTTTGGGGATTTATGGAAGTGGGGGAAGCCAAGGAGGAAAGAAGATGGGAAAAGGAAAGGCAAGGGATTATATGCATAGCCCTTGGTTACTTCGTCACTGAATTAGCGAAGGAATATGGCTCATTGAGCATCAGTTGCATCTTCTCCTCTGAAGGAAACTTCTAAGGCAAAGTCTTTTTTGATCCAACTGAGTGAAAATTAGTAAGAAACCTCCACAAGACTATCTCTACTTGGCCCTGTCTAAACTCTGCAGTGGGCCACAGAGATGGATGCTTCTTTATCACACAGTTTCACCTATCTGCAGCCTGACCATAATAAACTGGTAACGTATTAAATCCCAAGGAGGTAAGTCTCCTCAACCCAACCGGCAGGAGTTACCTTCTTTCATCATACAGGAGCCCTTCAAAGGAAACCTGGCTCACTTTTCCAGGAGCTCTTGTTTTTAGAATGTGAGTGAGTGGGAAAAAACTAAAGCCTGTAATTCATTTTTATTATAATAAAGGGCATAGTTTAATGGGAAGTCCCAGGATCTCATGTAAGGATGGGAGTTCTGTTCTGAAGGTTGCTGTGGATCTAGCTAGATGGACCTATGATCCACCTGGACATTGGGAATTACGCTGTATGCAATGCCCACCATTTCACTGGAAAATGCCCAAAGCATGGTTCCAAATAAGAAGTCAATAGCAAGTCAAGGAATATGGGAAGCGACCAGAAAATGGGAAAGGGTAATAATGGGATAAAACAATGCTGGTTTGTGTAACACAAAGTATTTGGTTTTTCCAGCTAAACAGATCTGGAGAGGCCATCAGATTTTGACATGGGCAAATTTGCAAAGGATGGGCTAAAGGCAGAGCTAACCTTTAGCTTACCCTTTGCCCATTTGCCCATGGAAAGCCAGCTTCAAGAAAGAGTCTACCACAATGGCTCAGCTGGAGGTTCGTCCATCTGATGGAGTGGGCTTATTATAAAGGTGCTACCAGACTCCTGATTTTTGGCTACCGCAGACTAACACCACTCTGCTCCTACAATCACAGCAACGGATGGGTGAGGCTGGATGCCACATGATAATGGTGGGTGGTAAGGTGAAGAACCCAAGGTGACTAGATAAGGAATGGAGAACCTTTTTCCCCACAGGCGTGCATTCCCCCAGAGTCCCACATATTGAGGGCCACACTGCATTCCAATGGTGGGTAAGCAGAGGTGGGGGCCAGGGAAGGGTGGATCGCTTTTGCCAGCCATCTGCACCGCTTACTTGCAAATTTATTTTGAAATTAATCTGAGGCTAAGATTGAAAACTGTTCACCCTGACCAACACAACAGGAACACCTTAATCCCTACCCAGCTTGCTTTTTTCTGAACAGTGAATGTCTGTTTGGTATTAAAGGAAGGTGGGTAGGCACTGACTTGGTTCTAAAGATTCAAGCCAGGCTAAAAACCAGCTAGTTAAATGACCATCTTGTCAACACTGCTATAACGAGTATGTAGCAATGGTCAGATCTCTTCAAATGCTATATACTCAGAACTTGCCTAAAAACAGTAAGGCCTTGTTGTTGATTGCTTCCAATTTCTATAGTTGCTTGTTTTTACTTCCAGCTTAAAAAGTAGCCCCACACTTTCTTCTGGTCATCTATAATGGGATACGGGTGAAATTTCATTCCAACTTGATAGGAGAATCCAAAGAGTTAATCAGGAAGTTATTTGGCCAGCAAAATTCTGCCATCATTCCAATTATTTCAAAACTTTTGATTTCTTTTCCACTGAGGTAAACACAGATACCAAAACACATGGCTTCCAGATTGTGCCTTCCTTACTTTATAAGGTGTATCAGCAAAAACCTTTCGTTTTCCAAAACAGAAGCCTCTGAAAAGCATAGTGACCCTCCTTTAAAGCATAAAATAAAAATCTACATCAGGCAAAAAGGGAAAAAAATATATAGTACATCCTATTCATGAGCCCCTAAAATATAAAGGCCTATTCCTCCAGAGACAGATCCATTTATAGAATGCCTAATAAATACTTCATTTTATTGTCATTAGTAAATACATTTGTCATATATAGTTTTCTCGGTCAAACTCCACCATCTATTTATCTCTTTAATGCATTTCTCCTTGAATCATACATGGGGTTTTTGACACAAGAAGCATCCAGAGTTATTCATCAGCAAGAAGGAATGGGATGGCCCCTCCTCAGAGGACACAATTAGCTATGCAAGATCATACGTTATGAAGTCTTTAAGCTCTGTGACATCCAATGTGGCCCTCTTCTAACTACACTAATGAAGATTGATCATTCAACGCGTTTAGACGAACAAGAATGGTTTCCCTCTTTTAGCCTTACAACAGCCATGCAAGGTATGTCAAAAAGTAAAAAAAAATGACTGGAGCAAACTGACCCAACGTGCTTTGCATCTGAGCAGGCTTTATAAGCACATCTCTCCACTTCTGAACCTAATTTTCTAATCACACACTTTACTGGCAATAGTGTGTTGCAGGAAAAAAAAACCCCAAAATATTCTGCCCAACGAGTTCACATTCAAGAGTTTTTCTTTCAAAATGTATTTCAAAGAAAACGTTCCTAGCTGGAATGTCATCTTCATGCGGTGATTTAATGAAGGGGTAGCCAAGCAGTGTGGGCGAATGCCTTGCTTTTCATTGCCCTGCCATCTTTCCGACCCTCCACAACCTCCTTGGCTGCCCACACTTCACTAAAAACCTAAGGGAAAACATCATCAGGAAGAAGCTCCTATATGGGACTTCTTCAGATTGGGAAATGTGGGCAGCCTTCTGACCAATCCAAAACATCCTCAGCAGCAACAGGATTCTCAGCTACGAAATAAGCTCAGTATTTATTTATTTATTTATCCATCATATTTATATGGCTGCCCACCTCACGTGATGTAACACTGGACAACGTACAAGCAGCCATAAAAAACAATTTTAAAAACATTCAAAAGGTATAAAAATTAGTATTATTATGAAAAGGCTAAGAGAGAACATCAGCTTATGAACAACGGAGCCACCCCATCAGATCACTGCTTCCTTGCGACCCTCAGGCCTGTTGACACAACTAGGTTTTAAGGGACTTCCGGAAGGTTGGCAGAGATGGGGCTAATCTCACCTTGGGGGCGGGATGATGTTCCACAGGGCGGGTGCCACAGCAGAAAAGGCCCATCTCCTGGGTCCCGTCAGATGGAACTCCTTAGCAACATAACTCTTCTGCTGGACCTGATGGGACGGGTGGATGTAACCGGGAAGAGGAGGTCCCTCAAATGACCCAGCCCCATGCCATGAAGGGCTTTAAAGGTCAAAACCAGCATCTTGAATTGGACCCAGAAGCAAACTGGCAACTAAGGCAGCTTGTGGAGCAGAGGTGTAACATGTGCCGATGTGCCACTCTAGGGGCACACGTAACAGCCTGTGCCGCACATTCTGTACCAGCTGAAGCTTCTGGATGCTCTTCAAGGGCACTGCCATGTAGACCGCATTACAGTAGTCCACGTGGAGGTGACCAGGGCATGAGTGATTATGAGCACAGCCTCCTTCCCTCCAGCAACTGGCACATAACACGAGGCTGTGCAAAAGCCCTCTTAGCCACAATTAGGAGCAGGAGTCATCAGTCTAGGAGGACTTCCAAGTTGCACACCGGGTCTGCTTGGGGCAGTTCAACCCCATCCAGTACCAAAGGTGGCACAGTCCCAGAATCAGCAGGCCACAAAACCCGGAGCCACTCAGTCATGCCAGGGTTCAGCTGAAGCCTGTTGTTCCCGATCCAGAAGGATACCACGGAGCTGATCCAGAAGGATACCATGGTTGATGGTATCAAAGGCCACTGAGACGTCAAGCAAAGCTAGGACGGATGCACAGCTCCCATCTCGCTCCCATCAGAGGTCATCTAAAAGCGCGGCCAATGCCGAGTCTGTCCCATACCCAGGCCCGAATCCGATACCGAGAGAATTCCAAAAGAAATCCTCACATACTCTGAAAATGAAGTAGAAAAACCAAAGCCGCTTCCAGGGGGAGAAGAAATACTGTTTGCAAGACACTTTTCAGCACAACGTTGCTCTCCGGGGTTTCCGGCAGCTTGAACAGCCATCAACCGTTCTCTAAATGAGAGGGGGGTGGGGGGAGGAAAAAAAAAAACTTTTTGGGAGAATTGGAAAGCAGATTTCAGCAAAGCATTAACTGGATCTCTATTTTGTACCCATTTAATTGGCTGGCTATCTGGACATTCCGGAATCCATTCAGACCACCTCTTGAAACTTCAGCTACGGCCCAGTAGGAAGGGGACCAAATTAGGGAACACGGTTGGATTCTAATGGCCCAGATAATGTGCTCAGAACTGATCCCTTTAGCTTTCTGTCCTACTCTTATACGATTCTGTTCAGCGTACCAAGAACTAGGATGATGCAATGACAACTCTTTACTTGGGACTAGTCAAACCAGGTATGGTAATATACTGTAGACCACTGTGCATTCATCTCTTTTCTCCATGGATGCTATGACCAGTATTGCTCAATGTTAATAGGGTATGGTTGGGAAGAGAGTGGAAATAAGTGAGAGGATTGCATGTCTTTGTATACATCCTTCAAAGCTTGGTAGTGTTTGCTGCCATGGCAATATCTTGCCCCACCTGGCTACAGGTCTCACTTCATGAGCTCAGTTTACTAAACAGATAGCTGTGACTGGGGTGCGGTGATTTTGCAAACAGCAGAAAGCTCCTTCTGGTGTTGTTTCCTGGGTTTGTTTGCAAGACACTTGGAAGAAAAGGGTTCTCGTGCAACCCCAGCTACCTCCATAGAAATTCAAACAATCACTTAAAAATCCCCTCCAGGAACAAGAACCCTAACCCTGCAGGAATCTCGGTCTCGGGAAGAATTGGATACTCACATCTCATGACCTGTTCCAAACGTGGAAGACGGAGGTTGAGCTGATTGGGACTTGAGGTCAGAGCAGCCTGGGACCCCTGGGTGAGGCCCACAGATCCGCTCCCATCCCATGTGCTATTTGAACAGTTGGGCAAGTAAATTCTAAACAGGGTCAGGGAGAATTAGATTTCTTTTACATTCTATTTCTAGCTTTTGTAGCCCAATCCAGTAGCGGAATCTCAAAGGGCAGCCTGGTATTTGAAAAATGCAGCAATAAACCTGTTTGTATGAACGCGCGCGCGCTCTCTCTCTCACACACACTCACTCACTACTCACACACACACACAAACACACACACACAGCCTTCTTTGTCTGTATAGATGCATTCCCCTTTTTTTTCCCAGAGACAGCCTTTCATTCTTTGTATAATCTTCTCCACCCAGCACCCCCCTCTTTTTCGCTCAATTCTTTCTTCCAGAAATTTATTCTAGCTCTTTAGTCTACATGTGGCTGGGCAGATGTCCAAAAACTGAAAAAAGAAAAAAAGAAAAGAAAACCCAACAATACACAAAACCTTTCCCTTCAACAAAGGCAAGAACAAGCGAGGGAGGGTAGAATTCCTGCAGTCCTGTGCTCTCGTCCGCACTCCCCACAAAACACTTTGAATGATCGATCATCTTGACTGCCCTTCCATTCCCTGCTGACCATTTGAGGCCACGCTGCTGGCATCTCGGTCTTTGAAGAAAAGGACAGCTCACTCCAGCCAAAAGCCACAGAGATACACCTAACGAGGACCCTTCTCCTCCCTTCAATTTCTGCATTAAAGCTGGAGACAGAGCAAGTCCAACTTGCAAATCCTTTGATGGGACCCCAAAAGTCTAACACAAACCAACAGTCTCAAGGGGCATCACAAGAGAATTCTTCCAGTTCCCTTTGTCTGCATTCTCAGGTCGCTCCATTCATCCAAGGGAAGGAAAGAAAGATGAGATTTGAGAAGGGGATCTCATGGAATGGACTGTAGTCCTCAAAACAAACAAACAAACGAACAAACACTTCACCAACCCTTATCTCATTATCAGAGAAAGTGGTCACTTTCAAATGCATTGAACATCCAGAATCCCTGGTTTAGGCTAGATGAGAATTATGGAAACTGGAGTTCAAGAGCTGGGTAGGCCATGAGATCATGGGAAGGCTGCCCTCTTTATGAGAAGTCTGTTATCCACGCATATGCAGGAGCATTTCTGAAAACTGGGATACTGCCTTCTGAGTAAATATGCTAAAAAAGTCTCTTTCAAGTCAACACATTCATTTTCTTCACAGCAATGCAAACATCACCTTCTTTTTCAAGATGTTTGTCCACTGTTTCCCTAGACTAGCCTGTGGACCTGCTATTTCCTGGTGATCTCCCATCCTAGTCTGAATCAGTCCAACCAAGATTTGCCCAGGTTGGTTTGGTGCTACCATTTGCAGCAACTAAAAGATTTCCTCTTTTAGAAAATGAGAAATGAGAAAGTTGAATTTAATTTCTGGTGACCTACATGGACATGTCCATTTGATTTCCTAGGCAGCAATGCAGAAACAATTTGTCATAGCATCCTCTACCTCTTCTTACTTCCCAGTCTGGTCTATTTTTAGTTGTTTTCACTATGGTGGTCTCCTCTGGAGTTTGATCTGAAACCCGCCTGCACACCTAAGTGATTTGTCTTAAGTGTTAAGCCAGGCAGAGCCATGCTGTAACTCCTTAAAATTCACAGCAAGAACATCATCTTCAAAATGATGTAAAATTCTAGAAGATGTTAGCATCTTTAGTGGTAATCAAGAGTTTGCTTTTTTTTTAATGAACAATCTTTGTGCAAACTCATAAACTCCATCCCTTCCATTTACTAACAAATGCAAAAACAATAAATAGCAATAGCAATAGTAATAGCAATCATCATCATCATCATCATCATCATCCCAAATAGCTTGCTGTGATCACAGATGGTCACTTGTCTGCACTGTACCTGCAACAACCTCGCTTTGAATCCAAATCATGGCAGGGAGAAATGAGAATGTTCTTAAGCTAAATTTGAGAGCCGGTCTGGTGTAGAGGTTAAAGGGGAGGACTAGAAACTGGAAGACCATGAGAACCAGCTGAGTGACTAGGGACTTGTCCCTCACCTTCAGCCCAACTCATTCCAAGGGTGGTTGTACTAAAAATAGGAGGCAGAAGCATTATGCCCACTGCCTGGAGTTGTGCAAAACAGAAGTGGGATAAATATCTATTATTAATAATTTTTATTAATAAAAATATCAATGGAGGAAATAGGCATTTGTGATTTTTGCACAGATCTCTGCCACATTCAAAGAACCCACAATTCATGAGGTGAGAACAGCTAGCCAAAAGGGCCCAGGGCCCAGGGATTCTGGAGGACCCTAAAGTGATCTTTGTTTAAACCAGCTTTTCCCAAGTGGATGTCCTCCAGATATTACAAAATCGGCAAACTAGCATTTTTTAAAGGGATGTAAAAAAATGCTAATTAAGATGAATGACTGTTTTTGACTATGACCATTAAACGTGGAGGGGAAGAAGGGAGGGGGAAAGGAGGGACATACTAAAATCATCCAAAAATTCAAAGCCTGGTAAAAGAGATGAGTTTTTTTTCCAGATTTCTCAAATGATGAGGCAGAGGAGGCCATAACCAAGAGTAGAGCTATTGGCCTGTTGGTTAAAAATGTTGAGAAGTGTTGTCCCAAGACATCTGGAGAGGATTTAGATTTAGCTTCCATCAGCTAGAGAAGCTAAGGTCTCACTAGCCTGGATGAGTATAAGCTAGTCACACGTGTTTCTAACACTGTCAACCTAAACACCAAATTGGCAACCCAACAGTGAATCTTAGCAAAATACCATACCTAAAGTAACCAGAATTTTCTGTTCTCCTACCAAAACATTTGGGCGTTGCATCATGAAAAGGTTTGTCAATTAGATGGGCAGTCCTTCTGACAAAGATTGACAAAGGCAGAACTAAGGATGCTAGCTGTTGTTTAGAAACTTCCAGAAGACCTCAAAGCAAATATCTGAGCTACTTCAGCCTAGCTAAGAATTACAGAATAATCAAACAGTGGGGTTGGAAGGGATCATCAGATCATCTTCTTCCAACTCTACAATTCTATGATTCTATGGGATGTTTCTCGGTGAGGTCTGTGTTAGGTTTTGGTGGAACCACAAAATTCAAATTTTACTGCTGAGGCATAAAAAGAAAAACAAAAACAGGAAGAAGGGTTCCAAAAACCATCAAATTGAGTAAGTGACCTGACTCATTTGAAGATAAACTGGACCACTTAAGGGTAGATTTGAAATCCTAGCGGGAAGGCACTGTAAGGAATGTCACCTGCTGTGAACTAAGCAGACACCTTCTATGTAGCAGCTCAGTGCCTTGTACTCTAAGATAAAGACTCTCCGGAAGTGTCCAATCATTGCTCCCGCAGAATCAGCTTCCCAACTTCCCTGAAGTGAGGCACCCTTACTAGAAGTTGGAGTCCTCTGAGCTGAAAGTGATTTTCAGTCCTTTGGGCATGCCTCATGTTGCTTTTTTCCCAGCAAATCTGAACCCTCTGTCCCAAACAGAGCAGAGCACTAATGTCCTTCCAAAACTTTCCATCCAATCTGTGAGCAGAAAAACTGGATGCCTTCTCTTAGTATCTCCAGGAGAAGCAGAAGTTCTTAAGTAATATCTCAAGGGTAGGAGTCTCCCTTAGCAATGATAATCAGGGTAGACAAACTGATGTCAATGAAAATCAAAGCATTCCCAATAGATGGCCATGTAGCCATCCCTGGAACATATTCAGTGAAGGGGAACCCACCACTCCTCTGGGTGATCGGCTCTGCTCCTGAACTGTTCTTACGCCAGTTTTTCCTAACTCAATCAGAATCTGCCTGACCTACTTCTGTGTAGCATCCTCTCAGGTGTCTAGACCACATAATTCTAGAGCTGGAAGGGGACATTGAGTCCACCCCTTTGTTTGATCCAAATCAAAGCATTCGCACCCAGTGGCTCCATATCTCTGATAAAACATATCCAGCAAAGTCCACCACCTGCTGGGTCATTGGTTCCACTGTCCGCCAGTTCTTCCTGTTAGCAACTTTATTAGTTGGGATCTCACTTCCAGTAGTTTAAATGCATTCCTTCACGTCCTATACCCTGGAACCATAGAGGACACATTTTGACTTTCTCCTGTGTGACATCCTTTCAGGCATTTGAAGAATGTTAAAGATGCTGATGATAGCTTGACTTCCAAACACGTTCCAAACAAGTATGAAAAACGGGCTCCATTTAAAAAGGCTGAAGGCAGCAGGCCTCTCCCCCTGATGTGTCAGTATTTCCTTTCAGGTGCCACTTTTCAGGGGGAAACATTTAAATTCCTGTCGGGTGCAAACATTTAAATTGGTTAACTAAACAGATGCCAGCTCAGGGTTTGTGTATGTCAAACTGAGCTCCATCTAGGCCAAGGCACTACTGAATATTTTAGAAAATGTGATTGCACTGAATGGAAACCTTGATTTCTTCACTGCTCAGCTTTCATAGGAGAACTCAATGAATTAAAATAAAGAAATTTGAAAAAGAGAGACAGACAGACAGACATAAACCATTAAGCACAGGGATGGGGGTGAAGTATAAATTCAACCAAAGGCACAGGAACTAAAAGATTTGGCAGTATACCAAGTCACCAGTAATGAGGAGATCAGTCAGGCCAAGTATTAAAGTCCCAAAACATTAATGTCAGGATTGGAAAAGAAGGAACAGAAAACAAAGCATGCTGATCCTAAATATTTCAAATTTGAACTTGGGTTTGCACTCTGCGCTAAACCATGGTTTACTCAATTGTGATTTATAAAGCAGAACCTAGCTGGATTCTCATAAAATTCTAACTGTCTGTTAAATAAACTGCAGTATAACTAGGTGTACCATAAATAATCACATTGCTGAAACATAAAGTACTTTCAACTATATTGCCAGTTAAGAAGTACAGTGAGTGAGTGAGTGAGTGAGTGAAATATATGCCATCCCACTATGACATTATTCATTCAGGGGTTTTGCAAACCTGGATAAGTAAGTAGTCTTTATTCAGAGGTGTGGTAACATCTTTAATAAGTAGGATCCAGCTTCCTCAACGAAACGCCCTCTAGAATACCTCTTTTTAGAACTGTTCTTGCCCATCAACTGGATAATGGAAAATGGCAATGTCTCCATGGAGTCACACTTGACTCCTGGGATGCACATGCCTGTGTAGTTCTCTGGACATGAGGTTGGGATCTGAGCTGGCTTTTCTTCTCACAAATGTTTCATTGACCATCTAGGTAGCTTCACTAGGGCTTGGACACAAGGGAGTGGGATCAGCTGACACACAGATCAGAAGAAACCAGCACAATTGGCAAAAACAGTCTAAGATGGACAATACAGTCAACCAGCCAGGTAGGCCAATCAGAATAAGGATACAATATGTTTATTTATTTATTTACAGTATTTATCACATTTCTTCACCGCTCATCTCGGCGAGCGACTCTGATGTCTAAGATAATTTTGTGCCTCCAAAGCAGATCTGACACAGAATTTAATTCAGCCTGGAATCCATTTCTACTCTACAATTTTACATCTGGATTGATACCACACCAAACGTTTGGGCTTCTTTTTACATAAAGCTTTAATATTTCTGTTTTATAAGATTTCTTAAATAAAAAAAGATTCCTCATAGGGTGGATATTTATCCTAGTTTAGAATCTTAATTAAGGGAGGTCAAGACAAAGAGGCAGATGGCCAGGACTAAAACAAAATATGATTTAAGAGGATTAATGTGATTATTTCACATGCATCTAACTATTTTCTCGTGGCCATATGCAACAGTATACTTTGCCAGCAACTTTAGGTGCTTTCACAGAGTGGGTTGGTTTTGAGCTTCACGTGTCCACCTTTTCTCTAAGTGGACACAATGCAATTTAAGACTTTTGTTACACAGAACATTTAGGAAAAATATAAAGAGTATGTGTATGTGTGTGTGAAAACGTGCATGCAAGCTCACAGTTACCTTTAATTCCATGTGTCTAATGGTGTTTGGAATGGAGTGGAAACATGATATATCTGTACACTATCACCTATGAAAGCTTCTCTCTGCGTGTGTCGCTTCCTATTGTGTGAACAAAATCCTGGGACTTGTTTCACAATCCAGAACTCAGTACTGGTACAGTGAACCGGCAAGCTTGGGTGGTGAATCAAAAGAAGTTGCCGTACATGTGGTCCAGAATACAGTCAAATACATCTCAGGTACCTTGTAAGGTAGCCATCTACACTTTTTTTTAAAAAAGACACTGGGATTCATCCCTGTAATCAGTTTCTCCACTGAAGAAAGGCCATTTTCCAGATCTACAAAAAATGATGAAACAGCACGTCCCTCCTTGGAAGATGCGCAAGGCCAGGCAATGAAGAGGTTGCCTGCCGAGCCAATTACAAGCACAGGCAGACCTCGGCCACACAATTATTGACTTCCATCCTCCAATGAGACAGGATCCTGCCTTAAGGCCCACTGATTTTGGTGGAGTACAGTTACATTCATGCTTGAGATTCCCAGAAAATTTAGAGGTGATCAACTTTGTGTAGATATGGGAGAAACCTTGCTGAGGTTCCAAATCCTTTGCAGCGTACATGTATACCCCCCTCTCTCTCTCTCTCTGAATGTGGGGTGGAGAGGGGCGGAGGTGTTGAAAGAGAAAAGTAGCTGGTGGGGAAGGATTAACTCTCCTCCTCTTGCAAGGGACATCGTATCTCCAAACCGCTACCCTGCAGCTGTTCGCAAAGCTCTGAATCTGGCGAGAAACCAGCCAGTTCTGCCAAGGCGCTCTCTCTGCTGAAATGGCCAAAGAGGGCTGAAATATTCTCACTGTCTTTTGCCCTGGGCTAGTCCAGAATTCCAAATTCCCAGCTGACATCTCTTGCACATCTTTGCTCCCTAAACAGTCTTGAGCACCCTTAGGGTGCTGGATCAGAAGACGGGAGACCATGTTAAAAAGACACCTTGGCTCTGAGGTTACCCTGTTTCTCCCTCACCTGCTGGTCTCGGAGGGAGTTCTCCAGTTTGGCCTGTCTTTCTTCCTAACTACAGTTAGAACTTCAGAGTCACAGTAGGTGCTTGGACGAGCCAAACATAATACAGGGATGAGCAAGGGCCTGTATCGTTTGCTGCGCTGTCTTCCCCTCTGTTCTTCCCCTCTGAAGGCTTCAAAGACACAACGAGACAGCGGATCAATGAAGGAACCTGCAGAATGAACTCGGACATGAGGGAGCCCCATGGCAAGGTAACACAAAGTTCATGCTGGAAGCACTTTGGGGGAAGCCCAGTATGCTGGGGGCCTCTGATCTGGGAAAGCTCATTATTTAGCAAGACCAGGCATTAGCAATAGCATCAGTTGGGTGCTGAATGCAGGAACACTAATCATACATTGCAGGCAAAATGCCAGAGGTGGGGACCAGCACACTGGTTCGCCTTTCCTCTTGGTTACAAACAATCTTTCTCCTCTGAGATTTTCCTTCAGTTTACAACCTGGTCCCACGCTGAATTATTCTCACCCCCCAAATCCTGGTGTATAAATCTAACTTTATTTTCCTGGTTCATTCTGTGACTAACAGATCATTGCCCCTGGGGATGAGGGAAAGAAATATTATCGCATTTATTGCCACTGAGCTTGACTTCGCTGGAAAGAGATGGGCAAACGGTAGCTACAGCACGAAGCACATTAAGCTCTGGATTTGCACGACTTTGTTGCTGTTATTAAAACCACTTGAATCCCGACTCCTTCATTGTTATGAAAAGAATTGCTACTTGGTCCTCGGCACTGCTTGAGAAAAAAAGAAATGCTCCTGTAGCGTTAAAACCATGCAAAAATGCAATGCGAAGACAAAGGCAATTCGAAGCACATTCCTTTATTTACAAAAGCTGGGTAAATTTAATTCATCGTGATGTTGTACTTAGCAGTGCACATTATTCAGATCCAAAGCAGTCAAGCAGCTCGCTCTACCTGTTGGCTGCTCCTTAAAGAAGCCGCAGCTCCCGACTCACACGGTAGCCGCACATGCGTGTTTGAATGAAGGATTCAAGGGAGAACACCCTGTCATGGCCTCCTTAACTTGAACATGTATTTTCTTGAGCTCATGCAGCTACCATGAGCCCCAGGAAAAGACGTGATTCATTGAAGGAACAGCCCACAGGTACAGCGAGGTCCCACACCAGAGCAGAGCCACGCTTGCCTGCTTTCGTACAGTTAATAGCACTGAAACTCCCTCTGGTGCCTGTGGAATTCCCCAATTTCCTTTGAGTATGTGCCATTCTCCAAGAGCAGACAGACAACGCTTATATGCAACCACTTGCTACGTCTTTGAAGGTCTTTTGCACCATCAGGGTTGTCGCTACTGCTATCTGCCTACCGTTCATCGCTTGCTATGAGCAGACCAGCACTCCTTCCAGCAGACGGATGGAAGAACACAAAATCGGAAGCTAGCCAGTGATGCATTCCCTGCCTTTGTTTTACCACTACTGGGTTTTGTGGCAGGTAAAAAAAAAAAAGAAATGGCTCTCAGTTTAAGAAACCAGGTAAAATGGTGGCAAAGCACTGTAACATCCTGACTTCAGGATTTTTATAAGCCTGGTAGGAGACTGGCCAAGCCCTCAATGCTCTGACTTCAGCAGGGAATGGAAGACGTTAGGAGCCAGGACGAATGCCAAGTTCCTTGCTTTGGGACCTCAACTGCCCTGTAATGCCAGTGTTAATGTTGCAAAGCTCTTGGACTCTGGTAGGAATGTAGGGATACAGGACCAATCCTGGGTTGGCACACACAATGTGTGTGGAAAGGGCCAGAATTCCAGACCTCTCCAATTCCAACGGCATTAGGCTGGGTGGGAGAGATTCTTCCAGCATCCTTTCCCCATGGCTCACCTCAAACACCCCCTGGTTCTCCAGACAGCATTCCTCTGACTGTTAATAGTTGATGGACAAAAACACAAGGGACAGTTGGGGTACTTCTGTCTTGGGGATGAGGAATGCCCACATGAATCTGAGCAGACACCACGGGAAACAGAATACGGAGTGAGACAGATCTCTGGGCTGATCGAGAGGTTTTCTGTGGCCTCCCTCCAGCCTCCAGAAGTCACGCCACATTGCACAGTCAGAAGAGGTGCAGGACTGAACGCTTCCTGTTCAGCAGCGAACTCCTGTTCAAAAACCCAGCACCAATTATGAGAAAGGTCAAATCTCCGCCTCTGAAGTTCAGCTTTGCTGAAGATTAACCTGTCTTGGCACTTCAGCTCCTCACCCTTCCCTTTTGGAGATGCTCCTCCTCCTGATTTTTTTTTCCTTTTTTTTTTGCCCAATACATCTTGCAGCTGGCAGGGGAGGGGGGGGGACCAGTCACCTGGAAAGTTCAGGACAAGAGGGGACTTATATTCCTATCTTCCCAGTTACCCCAAGTGTGCTTGGCTAAACTCTTTTTAAAATCCCTTCTATCTCAGTCTGTCTAGCTGTGCAGAATTAAAAGCACTGGCTGCAGGATTTCTAGTGTGGTGGGTCCTTGCCCTGAGTGGTTCAGTTATACTTTTATCCCCTATTTTTCCCTACAACAACCCTGTCAAATAGTTTTGGCTAAGAGGGAAGGACTGGCCCAAAGTCAACCTGTGAGCTTCTGTGGCTGACGGTGGGACAAAAACCGGATCTCCCTGATGCTAGTCCAGTACCTTCACCACTACTCAAATGTTTGGCATATCAAGAGTTGACTGTGCATGGCTTTCAAAATTATGGAGTTAACCTAAAATCCCCTTTATACACACACATGTGCACAAGCATGTGTAGGTGTGTGCAGGCATGCTGATACATACATGCACCATATAGGTAGTCCTCGCTGAACAACCACAATTGGGACTGGCATTTTGGTTGCTAAGTGAAGCGGTCATTAAGCAAATCCAACCTGATTTTACAGCCTTTTTGAGGTGGTTGTTAAGTGAATCACCACAGGCATTAAGCAAAACATGTGGTCATTAAGTGAATCACACGGTTCCCCATTGATTTTGCCTGCCAGAAGCCGGCTGGGAAGGTCGAAAATGGCAATCACGTGACCACAGGACACTGTGACAGTTTTAAAATCTGAACTGGTTGCCAAGCACCCAAACTGTGATCATGTGACTTTGGGAATATTTTGATGGTTGTAAGTGTGAGGACCGGTCACAAGTTGTTTTTTCCAGCACAGTCATAAGTCTGAACCATCACTAAATGAATGGTTGTTAAGTGAGGACTACCTGTACACACAGACACCTGCACAGAGCCATTTCCCCAAGATACCTTTGAGAATATCAAGCCACCAGCAGATAAAATCCTGTTTCTTTCCCTCCACTTACTTGGCATCCTGGTTCCAGAAGAGCAAAAGAGAAAAGTCAGTGTGAATGGCACAGCTGTGCACTCGTGGCATTCATGCACACTTTTGTGAATGTGCAACTTTATAGGTATAAATGTCACACATTTCTTTCACAGGCAATCTACGATATGTGCATCACCAGCATCCCACACAGGTGTGCACACCAACACATCTGATTCAACCAATAGCCAGCTGGGGTGGGGTGGGTGTTCCAGCACAATCCAATCGATTTCATTAAAATAACAACAATAAAAGCTGCACACCGTGCAACAAGGAAATGCAAGTAGAAATAAAAGGTGGCCTAAAAAATACTGAGTGAACTTTGTTCTGGGTATCTTGAATAGTGCCAGGGGCATCTCCATGAACATGCCAAGATTCTTGTCTTACTTCAC
The DNA here is from genome assembly GCF_035149785.1 of Candoia aspera. Classification (NCBI taxonomy): domain Eukaryota; kingdom Metazoa; phylum Chordata; class Lepidosauria; order Squamata; family Candoiidae; genus Candoia; species Candoia aspera. The sequence goes on from NC_086154.1 coordinate 257,971,520, forward strand.
AGCTTGCGTTTGTTTGCTCATGGTACACATAAATATCGAATGCCAAGGAAACATGTTACCTTGGGCCTTAGGAACGGCTGAGTTTAAACGTATAATCAAATGTCATTAACTCTAACCAGGAGCTCATTATAAAGAAAGATGTATTTGTTGCAACAGAAGAGCATTTGTATTTCATTTCAGATGATATACAGTAAACCGTCAGCTAACTGGACCTCCGTTTAGCAGACTCCAGATGTAAGGGACAAAGTCTGCTTGCCATTTTACACGTGAGTAATATCACATCTGCCATTTAATGGTCATTTGGGTCTGACCAACACACCTTCCCGGTGGGCTAAGACGCCCAGTAAAGCTGAGGGGGTGACCTGGACCTGGGTCTCCACTGTCCCCGTCTGACACCGTCACCAGTACACCACATTGGCTCTTGGGCTGGGAGAGAGGGACTGGCTCAAAGTTCCCCAAGAATCTTCTCTGCCTGTGGGGGTTCTAGAATCTGGGTCTCCCTGCCCCAAGTCCAGCAGCTTCACCATTGTTGGGTTGTTGGGATGAGACTTTGTACCTGGTCCAAAGTCACCCAGTGAGCTTCCATGGCTGAAGGTGGACTTGAACGTTCTCCTAGCCCAACCCTTTAACCACTATACCCCACTGGTACTCTTTCCTGTTGAAGCCTGATTCACTATTCAGATGTCCATGATTCCTCAATTTTTCAAAGAAAAATAGGAAGACGAAGCTTTAGGGCTCAGAAGAAATCTTCTCCAATGATAGCCATCCCTCCTCATGGTCTTCCTAAACTGGGGGAGCAGCTCCAACACTAAACAGAATTGAGCTCCCATCCTGTTGCCATTATCAGCTGCTTGCCACTGGGCTGATTCCCAATATTCTTGGCTGTGTTTGCTGGAGGGAAGGGATTTCTTCTGGCTGAAACTGAGCAGATGGGGTGATGTCCCAGATGCCAGACATCTGAGCATGGCTGGCTGAGACTCTGTGCTTATCTGCAGATGAGCTAGAACAGGCCTTCAGGTTTCTCCCAGTGTTACCAATTCAATAAATAATATGACCATTGCTGCAGCATTCTGGCAGCCTTGAACAGTCAGAATAGCTGATTCCAAGCCCTACTTTCTTGCCTTGAAAGGTCATAAGAAAGTTGACAAAAACGGCCAATTGCCTGGAAGTGCTCTTCATTATTCCTTGCTGTTGGATTTGACATAAAAGATAAACAGTATGAACTTTTATTTAAGCAACTGGACCATGAGAATAAGAGAGGTAAGGAAAGGCAGAGTGGAATGATGCGTATACTTTTCTCACCTATATTTCTCACTTGATTTTAGAACTCTAAATTCCGCCCAGTTTCAGAAATGGATCCCAAGGGCTAAGTGGCCATTTTTATTCTTTGCAGCAGAATGTGGGGGAAAACGAATGTGAAAGGACTATCTACCCATTCACCAGCTGGATAACTTTCTGAAAACTGAACCAAGTGGATACAAATTTGGTATGGAGGACAGAAGCTAATAAAAAAAAAAGACTGAGTTCAAAATGGTGCTGATCCTGCTAAGGGCAGCAGAGAAAAAAATCCAGAAAATATTCCTCCAATGCCTTCCTTTGACACAGATACTTGGGCACTGGCTTGGAGTGCTGCCAACTGCTCCATTCTTGAACACCTTTCCACATATAGACATATTGTATGTATGTGTGTGCAAATATATGCACCTTATCAATCCACTGCAGGATGAAGGTCTCTTTGTTGAAGGTTATGGATCATAATCTACTACAAGTAGTCCTTGCTTAAGAACCACAACTGGGAGCAGAATTTCGGTTGCTAAGCAAAGCAGTCATTAAGTGAATCCGATCTGATTTTAAACTTTTTTGCGGTGGCCGTTAAGCAAGCCACGTAGTCATTAAACAAACTGCATGTTTCCCCATTGATTCGGCTTGCCAAAAGCCAGCCGGGAAGGTCAAAGGGACCTGTGATAGTCATAAATGTGAACCAGTTGCCAAGCGCCCAAATCGTGATCATGTGACTGTGGGGGAATGCTGCGACAGTCGTAAGCGTGAGGACTGGTCAAAGTTCAGGTTTTTCAGCATTGTTATAAGTCCAAACCGTCACCAAATGAATGGTTGTTAAGCGAAGACTACTCGTACCTTAGCCCAGTGTGGTTTGGTAGACGGACATTTTTTGATTTCCTAGTCTAGGTCTGTGAGAGAAGGACTGACCCAAAGTCACCCTTTGAGCTTCTGTGGCCAAGGGAGGCCTAGAACCAGTGTCTCCCCACTCACAGTCCAGCACTTTCACCACAATACCACAGAGGCTGTCATTTCTCTCTTTCTCTCAATCAATCAATAAAGGATCAGAAGGGTGGAATTCAAGGTATTCCTGCTGAACTACAAGTTCAGTTGACCAGAAGACGCTTCTGCAGATCAGCTCCATAAAAGCTACCCAGTAGAATACATTACGTACAAAGACCCGCATTAATTCTCCATCAGAAGTACCCCAGTTATTACCCCAAACTATCTCACAACAAAAGCCCACTCAACAGTCCAAAGGAGGTATATCAATGTGTAATATTATGGAGAAAGGGATAGGCAAGGAAGAAGAAAAGGATGCATGTTCTTGTCATCAAATGCTCCAATGCAAAATTCAATGGGACGGCTCCTCTGTTCAGTGGGCACATTTTCTGCTTCTGAACAATCAGGAGAATGGCTCTCGACCTTTGTCTGTGTGTGCGCGCATGTGTGCGCGCGTGTGTGCATGTGGATGCATGCCTGTTGCGTATGTGTAAGGGACAGCAAGAGCTGTGAGTTCCAGAGAAGTGGCTCTAAAGAAACCGTGTTAGCAACCTGTGCATCTGATCGGCACATTCTGTCCTGGATTATGACATGTGATGCTTGCTACGGACATTACAATGTGTTCTAAATTTAGTCTCTGGTACAGCCAAAGCCAAGACTGCTCCATTAAGTCTGCTCTGCAGCTGCAGAAACTTTCTAGTTGGTATGACTATCTCTTCCTGGCCCTTTGACGTCAATTCTCAGGAGACAGACAGCAGTGAATGTATCATGCAGAAGGGAGCACCTATTTCCCTGAAGAAAACATATGCACGTTTGGGTGGAGACTGGGCAGATTCACACAACACCTTAAACCTGGTTAGGAAAATGTAACAAGCAATATGCCCAAATAAATACTCCATATTCTGGTTTGACTTGATGGTCAAGCAAGAGATTTTACACAAGATCTCCAGTGTACTGTACCTAACTCCACTTTAGCTTCATAGAGTGTGTTGTGTGAATGGAGAGTCTGATTTTTCTTAGGAGGGTGTAGGTGTGTGTAGGTGTCTTCTGACACCTCAAAAGTTAAGCAAATGATTATTATGTAAGCTTCTGTGGATCACAATCAGTTTCAGGAGATACAGGAATCCTAACAGTTCATAACAGGGTGATAATTTTCTTAGGACCAAGCAGATTAACCCACAAAGGCAGGTAACACTTTGGGGGGAATATTCAAATGGATGTTCCTCCAAGAAAGAGGAACTAGGGGACAAGGAAGCCATGATTGTATAAAGGTCTGTGTCTGTATTAAGATGCATGAGCCAATAACTTAACTGTTTGTTGGCTCTTCAGTCTCTTATCCAAAAGGACATCAGTGGTCCTTGAGAGCCAAAATACAGAGGGGGGTCTTAGGTTATTAACTCTTTTTTAGGTTTTAGAATAGCAGGACCATAGTAAGTTTTGGCACAGGTCTGTCCCTCCAGGATGTCACCTGGAGCCGAGACCAAAGATGGTAGAAGGTGTTGGAAGTCCTGGCAAATCTAGCATGCCTCATTTGCATGTGAATTAGCATGCAAATTGAGTTGTCCCACAGTGCAACTCTGAGGAAGCTGTTTGTTGCCACTCCCACTTTCTCCATATTCCTCTTTCTCTCTTCCTTCTTCTCCACAGAAGCAAGCGCATGGGTATGTGCTGCTCTCCTCCATTCTGGGCACCATGTGGTGGGCCTGGAATTCCCCTTTCTTCCACGCAGCTCTTGGCAGCTGTAGGGCTGAGAGTTTAGGGCAAAACTAAGTATTTAGAAAGGAAGGAAGAACTAAGGAACTTCATCTTGTCCACCAAGATGGATGTAGCAGAAGCAACAATAAAGTCAGTAAGAAATTATTTTTACTTATCTTAACCTAATCTGTCTAAGCGTGTGATTCTTTATGCTTGGGAGGGCTGAGTGTGAAGGATTAATAACCTGTGTTTCCCTGACATGCTCATTGAAGCTATCTAAGATAATACTCTTTTTCTGTGCCAGCTTCTCAGCTGTGTTATAAGCTCTGCTCCATTTCAATGGTTCTAGCAGGCCACTAAATTAGCTTCAGAAGGCAGAACATCAGAATGGAAAAGAGGATGGTTTCTACCAAGAGATCCATTAATCAAGGAAGCTATTCTTCACATTTAAAAAGAAGGCAACCCCTTATTGCTACTTCCCCACTCCTCAGAACACATATTCAACTATATGCTATCTCTGGATTCATAATATATTTAACCAGGTTGGTTAAAGAATTAATGGCTGCATTGACAAAAAGGTTCATTTTAATCTTGGTTAGTTGCTTATCGTTGTTGTTTTTTTGGCAGTGGGTGACTCCATGTATTAGGCAAAACCAGGCTGTTTGGCCAATGCCTTTTGCAGATGCAAAAAGACAGTTTAATTCAGTATAGAAGCAAAACTTGTTGGGCAAAACCAGCCTGTATCTGGAGAACTAGAGTCAGCAAGCAAATAAGGATTGTGCGCCTCTAAGAAAGCTGTCAAGCTGTTGCTGTTTGTTACATATGTTTGCACGCATATGAAAACATATGTAACAGAAATTTATTTATATTGTATTTTATATTTGCAAATTGTTTTATTTTTATAGGATTTTAATTGTTTATTATTACAGTTTTAATTTTATTGTAAACTGCCCAGAGTCCCTCTTTTGGGGGAGGTAGGCGGTAGTAAAATTTGAATAATAAATAATAATAATAATAAAATGAACACGTGTGCAAGTATGCATACACACAGACATGCTTTCACTCCAGAATCAGAGGGCTTCTATTCAGATATTTTGTGCAAAAACGGGGGAGCCAACGTGTTATAAATAACTGATCCCTCTTCACCGCCCCCAATTTGCAGATGCTAAGAATGATGGATTTCTTTGGTGGGATCCCAGGGTCAAAAAGATGCAGCAACATAATTTTCTGTCTAGCCTGCTGCTCTCACTAAGGATCCGTGTGAACTGATGTCTGGTTCCCTGATGCCTCTAACAATTTCACATTGAAGCACTGGCGGTTTACATGAGGCCCTTATTTAATCTCATCTTTCTTTGGCATGCCATGAGTAAATCTGCAAGCCTGGGACTCTTCTGAAAATCATGACACTGGAATGAAGTTGCATATACACATTCAAGATATGAAATGCCACTCCAACCTGTTTCCAAGAGAAGAGAAAAATGTAAAATAGAATACAGTACCATTTCTTTTTTTCTCTCTCTCTTGAGACCTCAATCCTTACTCAAAGTCAGTGAGTAAATTTGGGAAAATATTAAGGGTTTCACCTCCAGGGTCAGTTTTGAAAGAGACCAGGTATTCTGATAATACTGCATATTGTATCTCCCCTGAAGACTGAAAAGTAGGAAGGAAGTTCATGGACACCATTATACGGGAGCTGTTCAAATTCCATTTCATCCTTGCCCATTTTCAAGAGGGCTAAAAATAAGCCAGACTTTTCCAGCATGGTGGTACCTTTGATGATCTGAATTGTTCATATATTCCATCAACTCTGTGGTCTGCTATTCATTCACTTTTGCCTTGAACCTTCCACTTTTTTTCATGCTCCTAGAGGGAAGTGGCTTTCAAGAATCACAAGACCAGCGAATGACCATCATGGCAGAAACTCTTCCATTGTCAAAAATGATATGAAATTCCTTGTGTTACAAGAGAACAAATAATTACTTCCTTTGTTACCATTAGCCTTTTCTTTTATGTTGCCAACATGGAATCAATCCCCAGTTATCTCTGGATAGGCTGTCTAAAATATGATTTGGCTGAAAAAACACTGTGGAATTTGAGGTATTTTCTTGCTTCATTATTTCCTTGCTTTTTTTGGTAACATCTAAATAAGTATTCTGGAAAATTCAAAACTGGTACGGTTGATCCTAATAACAGGATTGCTCTATTATGAATATTTGATTCCCCCCCCCCCGAAGCAAAATGTTTCATTTTGATTTGTTCTGTAACTCATGTTTAACTCTACTTCATTTTTTTGGCATCTTCTTATCTCATTCTACTCTAAACATCTCAGGTATAAATATTAACCAGTGTAGGTAATGATATCCATCTCCAATTGCTTAATGTGAACTACTAAAGCGTGGGAGGTGGAAGGGGGGAACCTTTAGCCCTCTAGTATTGATAGATATTACTTGTAGAAATGGAAATTCCTTTCAGAAGAAGCAAGTCAAAAGCATCTTATTCTTGATTTTACTATGTTGCATTACCGATGCCCAGCAGATTTGAAAATAAATAAATCATTAAAATCCTCATACTCTCTTAAATTATACTTAAAGTATTATTCAATCTTAACTCGGAAAGATACCGTACATAGCATGGAAACTGGGTGGAGAAAAAAAGACCGCAATAAGTAATAGAGTCACTGGGAGTCATGGTGATATACAAATTTAATAAATCAGTAAACCCCAGACCTTTCCCCATCTGATGTACATGCCATACAGACACACACATCATGCAGAGGTGCTACCAAATTATTCCAGGGAAAAGAAAATGGAGAATCAGGGAGCAAAGGACCAGATCTTCTTCTTCAAAATTAATTCACTGTGACCAGCTTCCCTGCTAAGAAACCTCAATAAGGATGGCGTACTAGCACACCTGAGAAATCTCTCTGGATGGCTAAAAAAGACTGTATCACAAACAACACCAAACAAGTACACAGGACTAAGATTTTCAACTTAGACCACAATCTCCCAAGAATTCTGAAAGTAAGTTCTGTAAGATGCCTAAAGTCTGTTAGGTTTCAGGCGCTGGACCCATCTCATAAATAATTACTAAATAATCTTTTGGAAGTATCTCTTGGCTTCCTTCCTGCCCGATAAGCACAAAGCAATTGCTGAAAAAGAAAGGCATTCGGGAACGACACGCCTAACTTTTCCACAGGCCTCTCACTGCTCTGATTATCAAGCCAGAATATCTGCAGTTCCAAACATTTTAAGCAGCCTCGGGGTCTACAAAGCCACTTCTGCTCCACCCTGCCTTTTCCATTTCTGCTGGAGACTCAACTGACTTCTCAACCAAACAGCACCATGTTCTTTTACAGCTGGGCGAGGAAGGAACCTTCACCAGGCACGTGGGGGGTAGCTGGTCCTGTTTTTCTAGTTAAGCATTAACGTTAAACGAGATCAGCCTGCAACTGCTCGTTAGCCTGCAACACTCTGGCTAATTAATATATCACCAGGAGAAGTGGCCCAAAGAGCGAGCAGGTATGAAAGATGTTTTTCAACCTTCAGAAGCAAATGTAGCATAGGATTATTCAGGGGATTGGGAAGAATGGAGAAGAAGAAACTGTACAAAATGGCATAAGCATAGCATACTCCTCTATCTCTTTAACCCAGTGTTTTCCAAAGTTGGCAACTTTAAGATGTGTGGACTTCAACTCCCAGAATTCCCTGGCCTGGTTTAAGCCCATCCCAACTTGAGGTAGATTTGTTTTTCAGGCCGAAGTCTATGCTTAATGGAGCAGTTGGGAGTCCCATTCTAACCGGTGGACATGTTCAGTGCGAAGACACAGGCAGGGCTAAAACAAAATTAAAATCTCACTTCATTTACATGTAATTAAACTCATTAAAGGCAGTTGATTTGATTAGGTGATTAATTAAATTAATTAGTGAAGAATAAATTTATTCTCCCTTACAGTAGTGTAGGCTAGATGGGGAAGTTGAAAGGAGCTTCCCAGGAGAAAATGAGAGCAAACCACCTCCATCTTGGTGCCCAAAACACCACCTGGATATGATCACAAACCCACCAGGGTTGAGTTTGACTTCAAGGAGATCTTCATCTTTTGCTAACGGTTAAAATTCTATGGAAACTTTTTCTTACTTAAAAGCTCTCAGTGGCTGGATATGGCCCTCCAGCTTTAGCTAAGATTTACCCTCTGTAATCATTTCAATAAGCATGCTCATTATCAAAAGAGGATGCTTCAGTAAATATTGGGATCAATTTCTAAAGCAAATATAAATCCACTTGTCTGGCCAATTATCCAGCACCTGGTTTTTCTTTCCTTCTTCATGATCCAGCAACTTTCTTAGGCAATTCAGATGTGCTTTCCATCAGCTTTTGTTCAATTAACCTGAGAACAGGGAATGAGAAGAGATGCCTTCCAAGGTATGCCTTTATTATTTATTCCTAAGATTTATATCCCACCCAGGAGCAAAGTCGTCAAGTCAGCTTGAAATGATGAACATGGAACATTAAAAAATAAATAAATAACAGCCATGAAAACGAAGGAAAACAGTAACACCAACAGGCAATTTAAAGGGTATCATCATAAGCCATTAAGTCACTGGAATACAGGACAGAATTCACCTGGCATCTAAGTCCAGAATGAAGCCAGGTATGTAAGTCAAGGAGAGTTTCCCACAATGTGGGCACAACCACTAAAAAGGTCATTTTGGCTGTTGTTGTACCTTGGAGTATCCATGTTGAGGCCTTGAGGCTGGAAACAATGGCAGAGCTTTCACACAACCTTGGAAGTGAAGAGTTGGCCATGCCAGGCTTACATAGCACCCATGAATTACCACCAAATTTAAATGATGCGTTAAAAACAGGCCCAGATCTCACAAATTGCCAGTCTTGTAGGATTTCAGCCACCTTTAAAGTATTTTCTTTTTGACCTTTGCCTAATCAAGTGAGGTCATGTGAGAACAGGAGGTGAGAGAAATCTGGCTGTGACATCTGTCACCCTGCTGATTCCCCAACTTTATTTGGCTGATCTAGCTGGAAAGGAAGTTCTCTCTACTTTCTTCACTATTCTATCTCTCTGTCTCTCTTTCTTTCTTTTCCTGCCTATCTATTTTCCCCCTACCCTCAAGTTGCTTAATGGAAGAGAATGACCTGCCCTTATAGGGATGGACTGTTCTTCAGTCAAAGTATTTGGGATAGCTGCATTCCCTTAAGAGGACCTCCAAACCAACCTGAGACCCACATAAGATGGAGCAAAGCATCCACAAGGCTGCTAATCCTGTCTTTAAACCCCACAGAATATATTTCATTCTCACTGAAGGAATGAAAGATGAGATTGAGCACTGAGGGTACGTCTACCCCAACCGCCATAAAAATAAAACATTTGACTACACAGATGTGTTAAAGACATCCTAGAAATTTGCATGGTTTTCAAGAAGAAAGCATCATCTGCTCGGGAGCCGTCATCATTAGATGTGTCAAAAACAGAATTCAGATAAAGCAGGCGCTAGGAATGCAATCAAGCTAAAAAGGAACACCATGGCAACCATCCACTACAAGGAGGGCTGGGAAAGGCGTGCATGCAGATGCTGGCATTTTGCATCTTACAGATGTGGACTGAAAGAAAAGATGTACCTCTGAATATGCCAAAGGGGCTTTTATAGTTGCCCAAAAATGGTTTGATCCCCTACAGGAATGCAGTGCTGAATTTTGCAAGCGCAATAAATTATGCACGCTCAGCAAAACACACTGGTTTCTTTATTTGCCTAGTTCTGGATTTTGTGTCAAGAGGAGGGGCACACGGCTATGGAACCAAGAGGCAACGCCCCAACACTTCCCAGCCTACTTCCTAAGGTACTGGGTCCACCTTTTCTGCCGCCAAGGACCCCTAAATAAAGGTTTTGAAAATGGGGAGATGCCCGGTTAAATAAAACACCCTCCCTACATTTTTATCTGCAAGGGCATGGGAGCACATGTTTTTTCTGGGTGTGGAAGATAATGCAATTATGTATATCTGCCCATCTCCTCAATTCTTAAAGGCCTTCTTAAAGCAACATTTCTACCAAAATGTTTAATCCAGAATTAGGCATGCATTCACCACTTGAATTATTTTATGTCCTACAGGTCCTAATAGCAAAACCTAGCAAACTCTTAGCGAAACGTGCTGGTCCAGGATGTTCTTCATGAGATACCTCTGAGTATTAAGAGGCAAAGGGTTAGGGAATCTCCAGCCCAACAAAACCCCACTTTTGGCCACTGAATCACATTTTCCATTGACACCTTTCTTTTGGGGTTGTTGCACAGCATCAGAGTTCCACTTAGTATGACCTATGTGGTTTGCCCACAGGACGTCTTCCGTTTTCTAAAGTTTAGTATTCAAATAGCTACTTGCATTATCACCTGTATGCATCGATGGGCCAGTTTGCAGGCACTAATCCATTTTCACAAACCAGCTCATTAGAGGGGTGAATGCAGGAAGGCAGGGGTCTATGTCCACTGGCATGGCACACGCGGAAGTGGGGCCAAGGATGTGAGCATGCTCCGGGCACCCAACTGGTGGTGAATATGGGTAGGCCTAAAATGGAATACCTAGAGGACCTCCATTCAGCAATAGTACTTCATGACCACCGTTTGAGAATCACTGCCCCAGGGCTAAAAACATTTATATTTTTAAATTACAGGTGGTCCTCATTTAGCGACTGCCTCTTTTAGTGACCGTTGAACAGAACAGTGATGAAAAAGGAACTTTACAACCATTCGTCACATTTACGACCTTCACAAGGAAAGCTGAAGTCAGATCGTGAGCCCAGTTGCGGTTTCACTTAGTGACTGCTTCGATTAACAACTGAGTTGCTGATCCCAATTGTGGTCACTAAACGAGGACTATCTGTACTGTACTTATTTCAACAAGAATTTTAAAGTTAATCCTGATCCTCCCCACTTCCTCTTTTCAAAATGCATTCTAGCCTATGTGAGATAACTGTCCAACTCATGAGCAAAACGCAGAGCAAGCTTGAAACCTTGCTGTCAGTATCGAAAAAGACAAAAAGGTACCAGCACAAGAATGGTAGATTTGGACTCCTGGGCAAGGCCCCAAGGCTGGAATCGTACTGTGATGCTAGAGGTCTGTTAACTTGCGACTGACTATGCCCCCGGGGTGACTCAATCAGTGCTTCCAATATTCCTGAAATCCCATTCCAAATGCAACTTTAAATTGCCCTCGTCCCCAGTAGCAAAGACAAAGGATTCTATTCAAACCCACCCCACCCCTTGCAAAGCTGTCGCAGCCTGGAGAACGGGGAAGACATGACAGAAATGGTTTCTGGAGAGGAGGAGCTGGAAATCACGTAAAAAATGAGCAGCAAGGCAGGCAAGCTTGGGGCCTGTAGGACTCCCACCTAACAATTAGCCGGCAAAGCAATTACACTCCCTCTCCACCTTCTTCCACAGCCCCATGGCACCCCTGCACCCAGGAGCCCCATTAAGTCCTCTTCCTCTCCCTCCCCACGCAGAGAGGGCAGCTGAGCAGAAACAGAACAGGAACCGCTGCCAGGACAAAAAGGAAGGAGTAACAGCTCCAAGGTGTGATGACAGAAACGATTTCTTTGGAAATACCCAAATGCTGCAAAAGAGAGGAAAACACCTTTAACTACACAGAACTAGACACAACCACATTGGTTTGGGGGGGGGGGCACAGCTTCCGGCTGCTGACAGGGAGGAAAACACACCTGATCTCCAGGGAAGCTCAAAAGTTTAATCTCTTTCCAGGTGTGTACCCTGTGCTGGTCAAAAAGGTTAAGATGGCAGCTACGGCAGTGCAATCGAAATTCCACCCCTTTTCGCATGTGATGCTTTGAGTGGAGGGTCACGGCTGCCATCTTGACTTTCTTGACCCTTGTGAGGGACATCTGTCTGTTTCAAATAGTATGGAGTGCCCGAGGTTTCTCTAAAATGAGTAAAATTGGCAAAAAGATGAGGTGGGGAAACAGTAGGTTCCCACCACATTTGCACGGCTCGTTTGCTGACATTCACACACCACAAAAAGTCATGTGCACAAAATAATCCCACCCCTGGAATGTGTAACATGAGGCCCCCAGCTCCAACTGGACATCAAAGAAAAATTTCCTGCATTCACTTAGGACCCCCCTATAGGGATTATTATGCTTTATTTCCTTTTTACTTTTCTTCTTCTTTTTTCATGTTGAAGTGTCCCTGATTCACTGAACAACACACATTTTTATTTTCTAGGTCTTTTCCATCAAGTCTTCCTTATAAACTGTCAGCTATGGAGTAAGATCAGCCAATGTCTGGATTGGAACCTGGTTACTAGAGTGGTTTCAAAATGGAAGGGGACTTGGGGGTCTTCAGTTTAAGGAGAAAGTCAATGTTTGTTGGTCAGGTTAGGGAAACCAGGTTCACATATGAACTCAGCTATGAAGCTTGTTAAAAACTTTATATATAATGCAATATACAGGCAGGGATGGTAAACATGTAATTGACTGGTATGCACCATACACGCATACATACACAAAGACATATACAGGTAGTCTTCACTTAATGACCATTGATTTAGTGACGGTTCAGACTTACAACAGTGCTGAAAAAACCAAATTACAATTGGTCCTCAAACTTATGACTGTCGCAGAGTCCCCCTGGTCACGTGATCACAATTTGGGTGCTTGGCAACCAGTTCGCATTTATGACCATCACTGCATCCCGTGGTCTTATGATCACTATTTTTGACTTTCCTGGCCAGCTTCTGGCAAGCAAAATCAATGGGGAACCACATGATTCACTTAACAACCGCATGGTTTGCTTAACACCCACGGTAATTCACTTAACCGCCACCACAAAAAAGGTCGTAAAATCAGGTCAGATTTGCTTAATGACCGCTTTGCTTAGCAACCAAAATTCTGGTCCCAATTGTAGTCATTAAGCAAGGACTACCTGTATGGGTGTGGGTGTGTGGATACCAGCCAAATATATTTTGATCTTCCCTGCCTCAAAAGTACATTATCTAACTATGTGTTTAGATAACAATTATTTGGGGGGGGGAGCACCTTTTTGTTATTTTTTGTATTTTTTATTACTGATTTTTTTTTTATTTCAAAATACGTTTTGAAATTAGCATGAAAGAATTGCAAATAGTGGTGGAGGTGATCAGGTGAAGCAAGATAAACTTTTCTGTGACTCAATCTCAACTCCAGGGGATTTAATTAATGTGTCCAGGTAATTTTCTTGGCAACAGGATGAAATTTGTTTTCCATTCAGTCCCTCCAGAAACTTTGTTGAACTAGCCGATGTAGGTTGTGTCACCTCCAAGTACGAACTGAGTCCAAAGCTGCTTAGTTCTGGGCCCAGACAAGTTTTTAAAATCTTGGGCAGCCATTAATCCTCTGCCTAACCTCCTTCACAGAGTTGTTGTGAAGTAAGAATATGATTTTCAGAAGAAAAGGCCCTGGGCACAGACTCAGACACACTTACGGACACACTTCTTTGTTTCTTTGGAAGATTAATATCCCTCCTTTACATTCAGGAGTTCAAGGTGATATAAATAATGAGCCCTCCTCCCATTTTGCCTCACTATAACAACCCTGTGAGGAAGGTTGGGCTGCAAGAAAATGGCTTTCATGGCCAAGGATGGACAAGAAACTGGATCTTCCCACTTCCAGTCCAGCACCTCCACCATACGCCATATTGAAACATGGGGACTGCGGAGTCCTCTGGACTGTAATAATTAAGTGAAAACCTGAGTCCATGTCCTAGTACATGCTTCAGTACATATGACTGTATGCACAGCATTTACAGAAGCAAAATGGGGTCTGAGAAAGTTCTCTGAAAGCGAGCTGTTTCAAAGTTATTGGGATAAAAGGTAACAAAAACACAACCATACAGGACAGATGTGATTTGCCTCTCTAACACAGGCTCTCTCAACCCAAAGCCTCCCAACTCACAGGACTTCGAACTCCTGTAATTCACAATCAACTGGCCCACTTTGGCTCATGTTATGATGAAGAATTACTACTGCAAAAGTAGGAGTGGAAACTTTGGCTGAGACCTAACTTAACTCACTGAATGGCTTGGAGCCATTAGTTAGCATGTTGGAAACACGGATGGAAGTCAAACTCAGAACGTGCATGTTGGACAATGATGTATCCAACATAAGAAGCCAGTTCTGGAATCAGATCAGTGGTCCAGCCAGGAGAATGAATTCTGCTGGTCAGCAAAGCTGGCGGAGAAATGTGTCACCTGCTAACTTCACTGTGTAGTTGGAGATACCAAGGGCTATATTTAATTGTGCCAAGAAGGTATTCGCAAACTAGGCACAGTTCTTTCTCAGAGCTGACTTCAGAATGTTTTCTACCAATTGCGAATTCTCCTTCCAAAGAAGGAAATGTTTACTTCAAACCTGGTCTTTATGATCTCAGCAAAAAGGAAGAACTACACTCAGATGGGAAGGGTACTGTCCTTACTCCTCCCCCAGTGTTAACTATTCACCCACATAACTCCATCTCCAAAGAAAACTCACTCCAAAACAATTTTTCCCCTTCAGCCTGGGGCAACCTGGCCTTGTGACAGAGCTGGCAGTATTGTAAAGGCTGAAAACTAATCCTTTGATAACCTTAGTTTCCCTTCTTCCTTGTTGTATTCTAAGCATCTTTTCATTTGATGTTCTCTTCCTAAGCTAACCAGATAAAGAATCAGAAACCCGAAGCTACCAAGAACAGGGGCAGAACAGTCACGATGTGACAGCTGAAGAAGCCAGCTGCATTTCACTGACATACTCAATTGCTCCAGTAAATCAAGGGGAAGTCAATATACACCAACCCTGTTTTAGTGAATGTAAGTGAGAGAGTGAGTAAGCGTACACGTCCCTAATTCTTAATCTGTCCAGATCTTTAACTCTCCGTGCCTTTGCCTCCTTTAGGAGAAAAAGGTGGAAGTGGCAGTGACCATCTGGGATCAAGATCCATCTAAGAAGCCAACCATGCTTCTGAAACTGCCTTAGGCATCTCTCTGGATCCACCCCTCAGGGTTTATTTTAGTGTTTGGCAGAGAATTATTTTATGACATAGCGACTGTATGTCAGTCCAAGCCAAGCATTTTTCAGAAGATCCTCAAAACAAGTGAAAATAACCTCATGGAGGACATCAAAAGCCCCACAAAAAAGCCCATCCTTTTACTCCAAGAGGCAGCCCCATAGTTAGGAATTAGAGTAAAAAAGCTCTGTTGTGTATGTCTATGAAACATAACGGGAATGCAGATGAAGAACAATGTACATCACTGGTCAACCAGATCTTTCAACCTTTCAGATAATCTGGTCCGAAACAGTTCAACAAATGTCCATGGTATCATAACAAGCGTAATACAGAATTGAAAACCAACAACTAATTGGAATCGTAAAAAGTTCTAAGGAGTTATCTCAGCTAATTAAAACTGCTTCTGGAAGAGCTCCAGCGTAACTTACGTCCAGAAGGCTCAAAACCTTCAGGGCTAGTCTAATTTCTACGAGAAGGTTTGGCCTCAAAGCAGGGGAAGCTTTTCTTCCTGGCTTCAGCCCTCTGATTTCATGGTAATGGGGAAATAGAAACCCTTTTTTGGAAGACTTTTTCTTATCAGGTGGGCTGATTTTATTAGGTGGGACAAAAGTTTGGAACTATACAGGTCAAAACCAACACTGAAGTGGACTTAGTGTAGCACTTTCAAGACAGATACTACATGTGTATCAGAATAAACTCTGATGCTGTATTCGGCAATTGTTTTTAAGCTTTTTTCACAGGTAGAATCCCAATTCACAGCAGTTCAAAGCAGCAGTTCAAAGAAGGTGCTAAGGCTAGGATCATCAAGATCAGAGCCAGGCAGAAAGTTCATGGCTATATTATTATTATTATTATTATTATTATTATTCCAGCAACTTCCATTAGAAGAGTCAGGAACTTGTCAAATGGCTGGTGAACCAGAACAATTAACAGTGCTAAGATGCTTCCTTGCTCTTCCCTTTCTGCAGCCAGTCAAATAAAAGTTTTAACGCACTTTTAAAAACCTTGGCCTTTAGACTGCATGAGTTATAGATCTAAAATAGAATGAAAGTAAATAAATAAATTCTGGAACTTATAGCAGAGGCTGTAATTTCTCACAAAACTTTGCCAAAGAAACAGAAGAGATATTTACCAACGCCCATCCAGCAAACAGCTGAAGTCACCCACAGGGAAAAAAAAGGGAAGGAAGGAAGGAAGGAAGGAAGGAAGGAAGGAAGGAAGGAAGGAAGGAAGGAACCTTTTCAACCAACTTCAGTATTGAAGAAGAATAACCTCCTTACCAAAATCAAGGAAACACCAGTAAATAAATCTGGTATGGCTGAATTGGCAAAAGTCAACAAATGACATTGGCCAATGCAGCTGCATGCTTACAATTAACCACTTCTTTGGTAGGTATCCATTGCATCTGATGACGGGAGCTATAGCTCACAAAAGCTTGAACTCTTTAATTTATTCATGTATTTATTCACTGATCATATTCACATGGCCACCCATCTCATGAGAGTGACTTTGGGCAGTGTACAACAACGCAATAAAACTAAATGCCTAAAATCATTACTGAGAGACAGTAATGATTTTAGATATTTCTAGCCTGTAGCCAGGCAACAGGCTAGAAACCAAGAGACTGTGAGTTCTAGTCCTGCCTTAGGCATGGAGGGTCGTTGGTCTAGATGGGCGGTGAAGAAATGAGATAAATAAATAAATAAATGAAAGCCAGCTGGGTGACTTTGGGCCAGTCACTCTCTCTCAGCCCTAGGAAGGAGGCAATGGCAAACCACTTCTGAAATCTTTCCAAGAAAACTGCAGGGACAAGTCCAGGCAGTCGCTGAGGATTGGACATGGCTGAACGACGACAACAACAACAACAATAATAATAATATCATTATATAATAATAATTAAAAATATATAAAAATATAAAAACAGAACTAGAACAGAAAAGAAAATTATAGGTGAAGGAATGTTAATACTGGAGCCACCTCATTTTTTGGCTACCAGAGACCAACACTGGCTCTCCACTTCGGATGCCAAGATCTCACTTCTCATCCACCCAGCCTTGGGAAGGGGCGTCCCTGCATCTGGGGTTATGTCATTTACAACTGCCTGATTGAAGCCACCATCCCAACATGCTTCCCTCACTGAATGTGGGCTGGAATTTCTAAAACAAAATTAAGCTCACTTCATTTATACATTAGAAGTGAGATTTGGGAGTACCTTCAAGATACTTTTTCCTTCAGGTCCCACCTCGTACACTTAAAAAAAATAATAACCTGTGGTTGCTCCTCAGTCCTTACGTACAGTTTGTCATAGACCAAGCTTGTTAGTATTTTATGAACTGTCACGAAAACCCCCTTTTTGGGCTCTATTTTTGTCCTTCTCTGCAATTCCAAAATTAGCTGCTAAGAAACTATTCACTGAGCCCACAGGGGAAAACCCATCATAAACAATGAGGAAAAACAAAACATAATATAAATACACGCCACCCACGTTTACGGTGACTTCATGCGCAGCACAACAAAATTGCCTTTGGCATGGGGCACTTATATTTTAAAAAATAAGCTTACATCAGATAAAGCTGCTTTAAATAAATCCGCATCAGAAATTCCCATGACAAAGAGTGAAATCAATATAATTTCTGAAACGGTCTTGGGAACAACGCATTACCTATTATGTTAATCAGAGCAGGTATATGCAAAGCCTTTAATGGTGAACATAAACTGGTATAATGTTTTCTACTGATTCTTTTTTTACTGATTCACCTATCCCCATTCATTGCTGAATCTGGCTTGCTTTACAAAAAGAAACAAAGTGGATTTACTAAGGGTTACTGTTAGGTTAAGTCAACCTTCTTCGCTATTTGATGAACTCAGCCACGAGGTGGTAAAATTTATCACGAAAGAGCAGTTGCTATAATGAATGTAACACTTCAATCGTCGTAGGATGAGGAAAATGATTTAGGGTATTGAAAAGGGAGAAGAGACTGAGATTCTGAGACTCAAAGAAGTTCACTGTAGTGTCTCAGTATTTAAGATGTAAAACCACAATAGAAATCCATATTCTGCTCCTAAAAAGTGTGTCACAAATCATCTGCAGATCCATCTTTCCCACTCTGCTGTACAGAAGACAAATTCAAATTCCAGGGCTTATGGTCCAAATACAGAGAGACCAAGATGAGGGCTTGAAGTTCTTACAAAGGACTTTTGTTTCCTTCCTAGTAAAATGCATCAGCAAATTGGAGAAGGGGGCTTTCCAAAAGGGGACTACCTCTAGAAGACATCAAATCTAAAGGGTATTAGTTAACACTGTGCCAAAATCTCTGTTGGAATTTCCCAGAAGTTATCTTCTACAAGAGGCTTCTATTGTTCTACTCAATGCTCAGGTTGCTTGAGAAAATCAGATTTCTCTTACCTCTATTTCTGACCTCCCTTTATTGCTGGAGGTGACAAAATATATAGGGGTGACCACATCTGGACTACAGGACTTCAGAGGACCACTAGAAAGATACAGAAAATTCTAACTCTTTATGGACATCTAGCTTTCTCCTGGAGTACTGCAGCCCAAATACAATAGTCCTAACTCTAGTAGGATACTATTGCTGCTGTTTGCCGCTTAATAATCATTGTGTTGAAGCCTCCCATGGTTGTCCATACCTCCCAGTCTGAAAAAAGCATGAGGGGTGGCTTTTCCCCTACCATATCTTCCCTTGAGATTTATGGACATATGGGTAGTCAAAAAAGATGAAGGCTACTGAAGAGATGAAGAATTCCTAGTTGCAGCCTCCCAAAGGGTTACCGCGTGCTTCCACCTCTCCATCTTTTTGTCCCTCACTCTCTGGTGAATTTAACTCATTCAGAAGAGCAGAAGCAATGTCAAGTAGGAGAGGTCTCCACCTAAAGCTGTCAGGTGGGCTTCCAGCAGTATGACCTCTTGAACTTTCTGCGCTTCAGGGATTTTCTTATGGACAAGTGGAAGAATGACAATTCACAATTAGGAGAGCGTGGCCATGTCCTTAAGTCTTCTCTGGATGTCTTGTTCATCTTCAACAGAGAGCAAACTGTACTACACCTGCTTGAAGAACACACAACCTCACTGCCCCTTTGGCACTCAATAGTTAGCTATTTAAACATCTTGAGATGTTTGCTTAAGCATCCCCTCTCCTCCCCTCAACCTTCTGTCCTTTATGACAAGGGGGAAATTGCTTGTTTTCTAGCACATGTAAACTTGTCATTTTTTAAAAAAAAACTATCTGAATTAGGTCTTTGTCCGTTTTGTTTTTCTTTCCCCTACTCATCAATACACTCCTTCAAACATCAAGCAAAATGATCCTTGCACAAACTTTTGTTGAGACAAAAAGTTCTAGCAGGCTTGTTCCACATCTGTCTTCATCCCAAGTAGACTGAAGTGTTGAGAAAATAAAACAAAATAAAATAAAACAATCACCTTTCATTACATTCCTTTTACTCCGTTTTGGAATTTGCCCTGCTTTAACCAAAGGAGAGTGTTGTTTTCTAGATTCATACTGAGCCCCATGAAGTTAATTTATAATGTAATTAAGGTTTTAGGTTTGTGGTTTATCTACGCTTCAGATTTATAATACATTAGCTGGCATGGGAAGCAGTAAAAAAAAACACTGCCATTAACAAAAGTCTAATGTTCCTTTCTTGCTTTTTTCTTTTCTTTTTTTAATCTCACATAAAAGCTGCAGACAAACTTCCAGGAGGATAAACAAAATTAGATTCTTCTCAGGAGGTCTGAAAAAAAAAATAGCAAATGAGATGGGGAGATGGGAGATAGCAGAACGCAAACAGTTTTTGCCAAGATCTCTTAAAATTATCAACTTCCCATTGCATTATAATAATGGGCTTAAGGGCAATTACAGGAGCACTTGAAGTAATAATTTTGAAGAGAGAATATACTTCATTTGGAAGGAAACCAACTTCAATCAAATTCATGTTTAGAGAGGCGTGAAAAAAAAAAGTCAGTGTTAGTTCAACACTGTCCTAGAGTATCCAGCTAGGTCCTATGGGAAGCACAATAGCAACACTTAGGTGAGATAATAATTTTCTATTCACATTCTCAACAACTTCTACTAAAATCCCACAGCTATGTTCCAGAAGGTTGTATATAGGCATCATGACCAGCTATCACTGATGGTCTTCTGTTTCATGATTCTTCCAAAGATTATGACATCCAAATTGGCACCATGTCTCCATTCTGAAGAAGTAATACTCTTAGTTTATGTCTGTGATATACTGCATTCATCTTGAGTGTCCCATCATTGGCTTTACTGGATGATCCTGAGATCCAGTTTTATGACAAGACATAAAAAGACCTTTTCTGTGGGTCAACTTTTCAGCTCAGGTCTGCCCCCTCCCCTTCTAGCAGGTGATTAAGAGCAGTCTTGTGGTGGATTTCAGCAGTGCTGCTGGTTCTCAGGAAGGAGGGAGCACATTCCAAGGAGGAGGGCAAGATAAAAGGAGACACAGTACAGAGAGCAAAGAGGTTCAGAATAACCCCGCCCTGGAGCCTTCCCAGGTTATTTCCTCTTGGGTTAGGTAGAGTAGCTTTAGTCTGGCAAGATTCTGTCTATATGGTATGAGCAATTAAGAACTGAAAATTGGCTGGATTGATTCTCTGAAGTTCTTGGGCTGGGCCTGACAAGTCTACTTCACCACTCTAGTACACGGGCAAGTCTAAACAGTAGGCAAACTGTCAAATGCTGTATTTGTATACAGTGCAAATTATATTGTAGGGGTTGCTCCTTTTCACCTCAGGTATCCTATCACAGTTTGGTGAACTATCCTACCTGTGCACTAAATATATTGTTTTCACTAATTATATATGGGACAATGATTTGGAAGAAAATGCTTTCTGTTGAAACAGTGTTTGGAAAAGCTGGACCAAGTGAATTTGTCAAGTAAATGCCACTCACTTTTCTGAACCTGATGAAATCCATTGCCACCATGGAGAAGACATACATAGAGTCGTCAAATTTTATTATGGAGGAGGAAAAAGTGCCATACATTACAGTGAATTTATTTAGAGCAAATAACAGAGATGGAAACATAACACTTTGCTTCTCCGTGTCCAACAAACATGATAAATCTACTGTGTGGGGTCAGCCTGCACCAGGCCACTCAAGGTCATTTCTCTGCCTGGTCTTTCAACATTGCTTCAGATGGCCAACAGGAATCAGAGTCAGTATGATATACTATTTCCACGTCATGTAGATATATTTATACTCAACAGTCCTGTATTATGTCAACACCACAAAAAAGCCATTATGTATAAGACTTCCATTCTTTTTTCTGCCAGAGATGTCGCACATATGGATCTGAATACCATTTTCTCAACTGATGAGGCCTCTAGACTACAACCCCATCAATGCCAATCAGCCTTGGGCCACTTTCTATGGAATGATGGGAACAGAAATCAATACATATGAAAGGTATCACACTGGAAGCTTCCATAGCTACAGAAAGCTTGTCCTTAATTATCCACGTTACCTCTCAAAAGCTAGCATTCTTTTCAGCACGTTGGCTCTAAAAATAATTTCTGTGCTTATGTTTAACCAAGTGTTCCTCCATCTCTAGCTGAAGAGACCCAGGGCAACTAGACAGCTGTCCGGCATTAACTAATAGTGATTACATCTTAATAAAAGATATCACTTAAGCCTAGGATGCAGTTACTGTCAGAAGGGTCATGGTTAATAATGATTAATCTGATCCTCATCAACACAGGCTGTATCCACCGGTCACTAAATAATTGCTCAACAGACTGAATATCATTTGCCAGGAAGAAAAGGAAGACGGAGCACACATCTATCAGGGAAAATTAAAACCTCAAAATAAAGCACAGTAAAAGAAGAAGATCTTCAAGGATGCCAACATCCTGGTGAGAACCGAAAGAAAGACAAGAGACAAGTGGAAACTAGACAAGAGGTTTGGGGGGGGAAGGGGGGAGTCACATAAATGAGCTAAACATGCCACCAGCTAAAACTATGTTGTTTTATTTAACTAGCATAGACCATCACACTGAAATCTCTTCTCCTATGTAATTAATGTCAAATGGATCACTAATGGTGAGCATATAATCAATGTATTCATTATTCCTATTTAATACCACTCTATTGAATTAGCTGAAGGTATACTTAGCATATTCAAAAAGATCAAACCCTCTGATGACTGAACATGTATGGATACTATTGATAAACCACAGTGCTATCTTTGTTTCCTTTCTTCCTTTGTGTGATAGAGGATGTGACTTAAATGTCATCCTTCTCAAGGTCCCTTTGATCTCATAAACAGGACTCAAGAAAGTAAAGGAAGGATACCAGGAGTTCTAGCTCACCATCATCTGGACAGCCACGTGGGCCTATCCTGGAAAATCCATAATTTGAATATTCCTGAGAGATTGTGCAAAATATTATTGTTGGCCAGGTTTACTTGCATTCAACCTTCAGAACGGGGTTGGCTACACACTCAGAAAGAAGTAGAAGCATAGCTGGATTTTGCAGCTAAACTCTCCCAGAAATAGAAGTCAATCCATGTCAACCTGTCTCCTTTCAATAAAAAGCAGGAGTGGAATGGAAATAGAATCACCATCTGGAGAAGCTGAATTGGGCTGTCATGACTGAAAATAAACTTTGATCTAGTCCTGATCAAGCAACTAAGCTATTAGAACTCAGTATTTTTAGGAGACAGATGCTGTAGCTGTGCCAAAGTCTTGGAGGACCGATCTGATTTTTATAATCATCCGGAAAGAGTGCTCTCCAAAAGCTTGTTTAGCACCTACCATCTGGGGCTTTATTTTGGGGGAGGGCGGTAAGCCACCAAGGGCCTAACCTCTTTGATTCTTGACCTAGTCAGGAGGACAAGGTCCACTTAACATCACATAGCCACATGTCCCATGCCTTTTGTGGGCTCTGGTGAGTCAAAGCATGAGACTATCTATAAGGGGCCGTTGCAGAATGACAAGACCAGAGAGACTGCGCTTGCTTTGTAGAGGGTGGACTGGGCAAAAAAGTGAGATCCAGATTAATATAGGGAGAAAAAAGAAAAGAAAAAGAAAACTTGGCTTGGAAAAGGTGAATGAGCTTGGCAAGATGGAAACTTGATGCCCCAGTTGGTAGGGATCGGAGAAGACTCCTTGAAAGGAATTGCATCAATTACTCAATGTCCAGCAAGGAAAGAGGTGAACATTTCAAGCTGGAAACACTTCACCTTCTGGAACCTGGCAGTGGCCCTAAGTTTACACAATGTCCCTTCTCTTCATTTTATTTTTACTTCTGGGTCTCAGAGATTGAAAGGACAATCTATCAGAGAGACTGGGGCAAAGAAACTGTTATCTGGATTCTCTCCATCTTAAATTGAGGTGCAAGTTCAAAATTTGAAAGGGAGGAGACAGATTTGGAACTTCTACACTCATGCTCCAAAGAATCAGCAGGGCCACCCAGAACTTGTGACCAGAAGCTGACTGGTAAATATCCATATAAATCTATCAATAGATGCATCAGCTGCCCTTCAGAGCATGCTCACAAGGCAGCAGAGATTTAAAACAGCAAAACAGTGCCGTAAAACTTCAATGTTCAAATAAGGTACAACTGGGAAACAAGCAGCGTGAAACTAATGAACTAAACTGAACCATAAACCAAGCATATGAAAATATATCTGGCTTTATTACCCTACCAATTGAAAATCAGATTGGCCTGTTTTCAGCTATGAAGGAAAGTTACATTTAAAAGAAGAAAGTTAGGAATTCTCCATCTCAGATGCTATCTTTCTCTTTGACTTTTAGTGATGTGCAATATTTGCAATCATCCTGATTTCTTTCAATTTTCCCTGAAATCTGAAAAGGAAGCCCCATCAAATGATTCTGAATTTTCTTACGGGTGAACATTTTGGCTGCAATACACCTGTAAATGGCCCATCCAAAATTGGGAAGTTGCTGTTGCCTTTGACTTCAGTATAAAGCCATTTTTAGAAGCAATCAGACTTAGACTGCTCTCTAACATGAGGGTGCCTCTCCCCAGTCAACTTTAAAAAAATGTTCAAACGTTAGCTATTCCTGCGCTAGATTTCATGGCCACCATCTATTTTCATTTGGGAGGTTGGCAACCAGCTCACACTTACAATGGTTGCAGAATCCTGCAGTCACATCATCACCATTTGCGACCTTCCCTGCCAGCTTCCCACAAGCAAAGTCAATGGCGAAGCCAGCAGGGAAGGTTGCAAATCGCTCCTGTCAGTTGCTCCCACTGCTTTTTCCACCGCAGAGACCGCCACAGTGCATGCCCACCTGCAGCACCCCCCACCCACACTCTGTAGTACACATGGACACACACACCTGGCCACATTTGTGCAGCACCCCTCCCCCGACCAGCTGCACTCACACAGTGGCATGCAACCTCTCCCCCTCCTGGCCGCATGTGCGTGATGCCACAGCGCCCCTTCCATACCTGGCTGCACTCACGTGGCACCACAGCACCCCCTCTCACATCCTCCTGCTCTTGCACGGCACCGCAGCACACCCCCTGCCCAGCCACACCCACACAGTGCCCAGCTGCCTTCCATCGCACTCACCTGCCTGCTTGCAAGCTTCCTTGAACTTGCAACATCCTGCTGGCTTTTCCATTCACTTTGCTTGTCAGAAGCTGCCAGGAAGTCACAAGTCACACTATGTGAGGTCCTCGCTTAATGACCAGCAATCCTCGCTTAACAACAGTAACAGGGACTGCCAGGATTGCTGCCGCTAAGCGATGCAGACACATGATGTCACGTTTTACGAACTCATTGCTTAGCAATGGAAATTCCAGTCCCAATTATAACTGTCATTAAGCCTCAGAAATGCTTCCCCAGTATTATTTTTGCTTCTAGCTACATTCCTCCCTCCTTCGTGGAGGGCTGTAAAACAAATGATGATTTAGACTGAAAGGGGGAAGACTTGGAGGGCTCTGTAGATGGAAATGGAAACAGCAACTTGATCTCACAGGAAACTAAAATCTTCTCCATCCATGCATGGAATAACCTGGCCATTCATATTCTTTCTTGTCCCCTGCATCTCTAGCTCCCTGGGCAATAAATGATATTGACATAATGATCCTGGAAACGGGAGGGTCAAAGGACAAAATTATATTTTGCACCATTTAAAAGAGAAGTACTGGATTGGTTTAGAGCACATCCAATGAGATCAGAGGGAATTCCGGCCTATGAGGTATAGATAAATGAAATGGGGGACTTCAGCTTATAGAAATCAAGTTTCCAGAGTGATCTGTTTGGACAAAAATATGTGTTTTTTGGTCCAAACAGTAAGTGAAACAGGAGTATTCTGGCCAGGAGTGTTTTGTGAGAGTGGGAAAAACCCAAGGAAATCAGGAGTGGTGAATAAGGGGAAAAAAGACCACAGGAAGGAGGGTAGATAGAGCTGAGTTCTTGCTTTGTTATGCTTGCCTTGTAAGATCCCCCCCCCCAAAAAAAAGACACAAAGACATTCCAGGTTGTAGTTCTACTGAACCATAGTGTCATGAGTAAGGATGGCGAGCAGGGGGCTCCCACCCAGACTGTCAAGCGCATGCGTAGCACTGAGGAACTGTTCAGCCATTCAAAGAGACACAGATCGGGACCGCCTTAAGCCTTGGGGTTTATATGTCTGGGTTTTTCCCACGCTTCCTCAGTTTGTTAGGATTCTTGTTAAGTACTACTAATAAATATTAGAGACCAAGTCATTGTCTCAGTGTGTTTCTTGGTAATCAGGACACATAGCCTACCTAAAAGAGTGTTGGCAAAACCTAATACATTGTGGTTTTTTTGGGGAGGGGTTCTATAAACAAAGCACACTTCCCTTTTCGTGCACACACCTACATCAGGAAGATATGACAGTGGTCTACAGATACTTAGAACGCTGTGGACCTGTTTTCCTTTGAAACCGAGACCAGTGCAAGGACCAGTAGATTGAGATGAAAAGAAAGAAGATATGGGCTGAAAATCAGGAGGAATTTCTTGGCAATAAGAATCATTAAACAAGAGAGTAATCTGCCTAGGTAGCAGCTCCCTTTGCTGGAGGTTTTCAAACAGGAATGAATGGCCAAATACCTGGGGTGGTTTAGTGGATTCCTGAGCTGCACAGATGGTTGGGCTAAATGACCTAGAAGATCCCTTCCAATCCATATATTCTATGGTTCTAAGTTAATCATGACTAATTTAAGTCATATTGAGTCTAATGGTCTTATGTTTAAGTCTGACTAAATCTGACCCTAATCTAGTATGTATACTAGTATCCCCCAGGTGCTTTTAACTATCTCCTCCAATAAGCCTCAACCAACATAAATAATAGCTAGGAATTATGAGACTTGTAGCTCCAAGCATCTGGAAGGCAAGAAGCTGCATATCCCCGATGGATATATTATTTTAGTATAACAACCTCCCTCTCCCCCACTTCCTCTGTTGCCTACAGACTTCTGTCAGCTTCACTAGAAGGCAAAATAAACTCTCTCCATTTGTGCACAAAACGAGGCTAACATTTTCACTATACCCCTTTCAAGTGTTGGTTTTCCTATTTCATTGATTGCCTCCAAAAGCGGTTTCCAAACAAGATCCTTGGTAACCCAGATACTCCCATCCCTATGGACTGGACTGGAGTGTCCCACAGCCAAACTGGTGGTGGGGTATATGCTGTATGTAGGCTCCATGCATCTCTACACAGGACAGAACGCCACAGAATCAGACCCGTACGATTTGCTGATCTCAGGTGGCAAGCGGGCCATCATTTCCTGCAACACTACTCCACCCACCCTGAGTAGCTCTAAAGCCATTATCACATACCCATCACGACATGCAAGACAGACTTTTATTAGAGCGACTGTAGAACCTCTAAACCAAAGATACATTCTTCAAAAATATATTTCTCTGTGCTGTTATATAATGTTGTAAGTTTCATTTTTCAAGTTCAGCGGTGACCTTCTCCAAGTGAGTTCTCCTGGAGAGTATCTTTTCTAGAATCTTATTTCCTTTGATGCTTTTTTTTTCGGGGGGGGGTGTCCCTCTCACTGTCTTGACTCTTGGATCCTAACTGTGGCTGGCTTCATATCATCTTCCCCATATATGCAGAAATAAGACTTTTAGTGACTACTAAAAACGGCTAAGCCTCAGGGTTACACACACGACTCAAAAGCTTCTTTGATGGTGATGGTGGATGCACAGTAGCACAATATCCTATCACTTGGGGACAAGAAATACAAGGAAAGGGTCACCTAAGACACCAGGCGTCACTGCTTCATCCACCGTGTCTCACCTTAGCTCTTAAGGTAGCCCACTTCTCCTCAAGGTGAGATGGGTTTTCTGAACAGCTCCAGTGAAGAGGCTGTCCTGAAGCTGCTACAAAACAAAGGTACGCACAGACTGCAATGCTACTATTCCCCAAGGAATCCATCATGTCAATTCAGTTCTGAGGTTAAGGGAAACGCGGCAAGAAGAAGGGTAGCTTTCAAGTTGTGTGAATAGTGAAGTTATGCATAAGAACAGAAAAAATTAGGAACAGAATTTAGGTCGCCATCTGATGGATGAACTTTATGTATGTGTTTTCATTTTCCACAACCAGGAAAGTTAAAAAAAAAACAAGCACCACCCTAACAACTTTTTGGAACATTTGAAAATAATGCATATTGATAAATATACTGGAATTTATGCCATTGTCCAATTCCTTCTACTTAAACAAGGATTTCCTTCATATATTTTTTATAAATATTGGAGCAAAAATGAATTACATATTGCTAGCACGTGATATAACTGCTTTAACGATGTCTTAATATCACACAAAAGCTACTAATTGAAAAATCAATCAATGGTTTACAACGCAATATATTAAAGCCCATAGCTCAATTCCCCGACCCACGCCATGTTTCAGGCTTTAGAAATTCAAGTGATCATTAGAACTTAATCTGGCACTGACAAGAAGGCAAAGAAATTACAAGATTTCTAGTTAGAAGAACTCAAATGAGTCTACCTTGATCTGTCCAAACAGAAGCCCATCTCAAGTAATTCATTTCTGGGAAACGTAATGGAGAATGAGGTGGTCTTGCATTTCTATCAGTATGAGACTGAACATGTAGACCAATTTCAACCAGACTTTCAGATGAGATAAAGCATTAAGCTTTGATCACATCAATGTTTGATCTTTGTCAGAAACTGGATGGGGTAAGAAAGCTCTGCTAATACTTTTGGACTTTTCAATAGCTTTGATACCAGTAATCATGCTAACCTTCTAGATTGTCTGGTGGGACTGGTCCTTAAGAGTACTATTTTACAATGGTTCTGGTCCTTCCTGTTGGGTTTTGAACAGGAGACAACTGTTTAATTCCCAGGCTTTTGGCTTATAATGTCCTAAAAGAGTCCTTCTCATATGTCATGAAACTGCAGATGACCTGGATTTCTGAAGCAGGATGCTGTGACTGCACTGATGATATTCAACTCTATTTCTCCTTATCATTTGACTCAAAGGAAATAATTGACACCCTAAATTCAAATAGGCTGGATCAGGGAGGACAAGTGAAATCAGATCCAAACCAGATGGAAGTACTGTTGTTAAAAGAAATCTGGACCTCAGGATGCAGGTTCAGTTTGTCTCAGATGGGGTTGCACGTCTCCTGAATGAGATGATCAGCCATTTAAGGGAACTCCTTGTTCCTCAGCTGCCACTGGATTCATAGATAATGGATGTGGTAAGGAGAACATCTGTACTTCTGCATGTAATATACCACCTGCTACTCTAACTGGGCCAGCTGGACTTGGCAACCATTATTCATCTATTGGTTACATCTTGATAACTGCATTGTAGTCTGCATAGGGCCACCAACTGGTGCAAAAACAGCATCTAGGTTGCTAACCAATGCAAGATATAGCATTCATTTGATGTCTACACTAGAAGATCCGCACTGGTTACCAGTTCCATAAAAGTGAAGACTTTCTTGACTCAAGTTTGACTCCTTGTGACCATGTGGTCATGCAAAGGTAGTTGGTTCTCCATGGCTTTCCTCCAGAATATTTCTTGACTTCTCACTTGAGCCTATGGGCTGGGGATTCCCTTGTGGTCTCCCATCAGATCAGCACCAGCTTACCCTTTTTTCAGGATCAACCAAGATCACTTTGGTGCTGCCATCTATTAACTGCTCACCAGACAGAATTTAAAAGGTTGCCATTTTATTTATTTTATTTGCACTCTGCCACAATCAAAAAGGCTCTTATGTGCATCAACAAAAAAATCAGTAAAACACCCTGGATAAAAGCAATTAATCAAGGTCAAAAATCAGAATCATCTGTCAGTTAGGGTCTCTGAAATAATTCAGTGGTCATTAGCTCATGGAACATCAACAAAATGGGGCAGATCAAATTTTGAGGCGGCGGCTCTTCCCTAGTATAGCTGCATCCACAGAAAAGGACTGCCTATAAACTCCACCCCCTGCCCCAGTGCTATCTCAAGAATGTGGGGAGTCACGAGCAGGTCCTCCAGGATGTCTAAGTTGAGTGGATCAAAACTGGGTGCAGAAGGTATTCCTGTACGTGCTCCAGGGCCAAGCCACATAGACCTTTAAAGGTGAAAAATAGCACTCTGGACTGCCCTTAGAAGCTGCTAGAGAGCCCAAAGCCGAGGTGCAATACGCTGATGTTGGCAGGTGCCTACCAGCAACAAGGCTCCTACATTCTGACCATCTGAAGCTTCTGAATGGTCTATAGAAGCAGCCTCACGTAGAGTGCACTGCAGCAGTCCAGGGGAGTGAGGATGGCATGAGTGACTGTTAAAGGTCCTCTTGTATAGGTAGGGCCACAGCTGGTGCACCAGCCAGAGCTGGGCAAAGTCCTCCTCCTGCCCATCTAGCAGTGGCCATGAGTCCAATAGGGCTGCCAAGTCATGGATCTGCTCCTTTAAACTTCTCCATGGCTTCAGACTTGGCTGACTGAAGGTCCACCTCTCCCATTACAAACCTGTAGGGGCAAGAAGGTCTCCAAGAGAGGCCCTTCCAAAGGCTCATTCATCTATCACGCAGGCGAGGAGGTTCTCCAGGCTGGGCTTGGCATTCAGGGGAAGGCCCAAGCTGCATCTTTTCCCCCAGGCCCCATTTTAGAATGAATTTCAGTTAGGGCTTTCAACGGTGGGGACTTGGTTTTTTCCTTCATTTCCTCTGCTGCCTTGACGAGCAACCTAATCCTTGCTCCCCCTTGCTGGAGGAGAAAAATGGGGCAATATCCTAAATCAAACAAAGACTTAAAACAGTGAATTCTGCCTTCCTGTTTGTTTGTTTCCCCCCTCCCCCCCCTCCTTCCCTTTCAGCATTTCTTCCCCTTGGAAATCATTTCAAAAGATGCGGCCTTTTCTGGATTTGGAAACCTCGGGATTCCCGCCGTCGCCTAGCTGGGCCAGGAAGGCGAAGGGGGCTGGAGAGATCCTAGATAGAGAAGTAGAGAGCCGCAGCAATGCCACAGACAGCTGGTGTTTGGGTGGTGGTAAATCACCCTGAAACGCGCCTCTTCCCTCGGCTCAATGAGGCCTAAATAACAAAAGAAGGCACAGCTTGGAGCCGGGCAGCTTGCTAGCCAACCCCTGACACACATGACAGCTTCATTCAGCCACTGAGAGTCCACACAAAAGCTTCGAAATCAATCTGACGTCCCGCTACCTCGGACAATGGCCCAAATCTTCTCAGAATTGGAGCCCCAAATGAGGGGGACCCCATTCACGGGAGATCAAAACCGAAGGCTTGCCTTGAAAGGCAGCTCCAGTGAAATAACGGCCCTCTTTTCTTTCTTTCTTTCTTTCGAAAGCAGAGAAGGCCCTTCGTCAGGTCGCCGCTTCCAAAGACTAAGAGTTACAGCCAGGGAAGAAGGGCCTTTGCACACTTGGGGCAGGGAGTGAGTTCTCAGTGCAGAGAAATTCTGGGTACAGGGGCACATGGGGATGGGCACACACACATATGCATTAGTACATTCCTCTTTTTCTCCCAGGAGTGGCCTGCAGTTTATTCGCCTACCCTAAATGTGGAGTCTCCTACAGCCACCCAGTATGGTCTTTTGTATTAGTGAAATGCAGGCAGCTATAAAAGCATTAAGGTCCCCCATTAAATCTGTCAGATGCACTCGGACCCCTCCAAATATCCCCCTTTTTCGGCAAGCAGCATTCTGCACAACAAAGGAAGGAGAGATGATAATACAAGGACAGGAGACACGGGTAAAACTAGTTTACCCTACTTTGTCATTCACTACCCTTGTCGGTAGCTTTTTGTCCTTGCCAACCATCCTTGTTTCTCCCGCATCCAGGCACCTTCGTGCGCTGCCTGCTGCTCTTTCAACGGATCATACACAACGGAACAAGCATTCAAGGTGTGAAACCCAACCAGCTACACTACCCATAATGCAATTTGGCTCTGGTCTGGGGCACTCCCTTGTGCAAAGGATGAGCACTCCTAGTCCTGTTGGCTTAAAAGAGACTGACTTGTGAGTCTCACCTTCCCTTTGAAATAAGTGTGGCTAAAAAGTAGTGCAGCAAGTAGAGCCTGTTGAGCCAACAGCCACACATGTAGGTTCAACTGCACACCAAACTGGGTATCTCTCGGTAGGAAACCGTGCCAGATGTTTTCATCTGCCAAATATCACTGAGGTATAAATAGAAAACACCCTAAAAAAAGTAATAGTCCTCTGTGCTGACTCTGTGCCTTTGCCTGGAAGAACCACTCTGGAAGAAAAGACTATCTTTCCACCTCATTTTCTTCTTAACACTTTTCATTCTCACATTACAGGTAGTCCTCACTTAACAACCACAATTGAGACCAGAATTTTGGTTGCTAAGTGAAGTAGTCATTAAGAGAATCCGACCTGATTTTAAGACCTTCTTATGGTGCCCATCAAGTGAATCACCATGGTTGTTAAATGAACCATGTGTCGTTAAGTGAATCACGGGGTTCCCCATTGATTTTGCTTGCCAGAAGCTGGCTGGGAAGGTTGAAAATGGTGATCACATGACCATGGGGTGCTGTGGCGGTCATAAATGAGAACCAGTTGCCAAACACCCAAATCGTGATCATGTGACTAAGAGGATGCTGCAACAGCTATAAGTGTGAGGACTGGTCACAAGTCGTGGGTTTTTCAGCACCGTCATAAGTTCAAACCATCACTAAATGAATGGTCATTAAGTGTTGACTACCTGTATTGCAAAGAACACCCCTCGGTTTCACGCTCCTGGTGCAAAATTTGCAGAATCGGGAACTGCGCATCTCCTGCCCAAAATATTAGCAGGAATAGATCCTTGGTTGGGTGCAGTCCACCAGATTGACTTTGCCATGTTAAAATTCTCTTGCTCAAGAAAACACAGTTTCTGCAAAAGGACAGGAGCTTTTTTTCCCCACAGCTTTTGTATAGGAACTGTTCTATGTTACATTTGTTCTATTCTTCAGTTATTCAAAGAAACTCTTCTAAGAGGTATAAAAGGTTTTCCACTGATAAAATATCATTAAACACACACGCAGAGACACTTATCCTTATTTTTCTTGTAAAACACCTTCAGTGAAGGCAAGCGATGCAACCATTGTAGAAAACACTGTATTATTTCAGTCAAGAATTGTTATAATACCCTCTCCTTTGGTGTACCTAATCGATGTTCAAGAGTAACTTATTTCTCCACTTAAAAATCACAGACTCAATAACCGCTATTTAAAAATGTCAGTTCTTCCATGCACGATCAGATGTTAAACAGTGCCATTCAATACAAAACCTTTTGTGCGTTAGCCACATACAGTGGCCTAGTTCACACATACTTGTGTTTTCTATTTCTAAAATTAATATTCTGTCCTTCAACATGTAACCGTAAACCCTGATAATGTCTGATTTAATTTTGGCTTAATATGACGCATGAGCTCAGTGCCGTAGATGAGTTAAACCACTGTGGCGTGTTAGCAAACAATGGTTGGAAAACACATGGCTTATTATGTGTCAATGCAGATGTACTATTTAACCAATCTGCACATAGAAGTTGTTCTTTCAGAACAGGAAAATGGCGCTTTGCTTAAAGCACTTACACGCTATCGCAGCTAATGCCATTCTGCAACTGTGGGCCTACATCGTAGAGTTCATTTAAGCTTGGTTAATGCTAACCCATAATCACTTCCCTCTTCCTCCCATTGTAAAAGAATGAATGAGTTGATGGGTGAACCCACTGTTAGAGGGAGAGAAAGAAGGAGAATCAGAGAATGCACAATGCTTTGAGATGTAGGATCCCATTCCAGATGCTATGACAGATTCAGAAACTTGGGAAAACCTTGGCTTAATTCATTAGACAAGACAGAGAAAGCAATAAATGTCACTGAAATACAAAATATCTTGGATGTTCTGGGAAAAAAAAGGTAAGGCAGGAGTTGAAAATCAGTCTTTCTGCATTACTGCATACCTTTTTAAAAAAAAATGCATTTCTTGGCTTAATACTGCACATTTTGACATGATGATTGGCAAAAGATGCATTTAAATATGTATCTGTATATCGAAGAAAATAAACATCCCAATAAATATATTGAGGGTTTTTTTTTAATCCTACAGATACTAAGTGGGGAAATACAATGGGATAATGGGGAAAAATTCAAAAAATGGCATGCTAATAAACAGATTTGCCCATCCATAGGTACCCTCCTTAATTTCAAAAACACTCTAGAATTTGTGGTTCATTCTAATGGTCTTCTGTCTCTTCCTGCCAAAGTAACCTCTTTGGATAACCATCCTTTAATAAAACCTTGATTTTTAAAAAAAAACATTTTAATGGTTAGGGCTGATCAAATTCAAAGTTGGTTTTGGAGGTTTTCTGGTTTGCTTGCTGAATTGCCAGTGGCTTTATAGGCACAAGCAAAAATGACACTCATATCTCAATTGAGAGATGATCAAGTGAACTCTGCCATAATTTATGGGTCTGGGGTAGACCGATAGGGACAGAGAGCCCTTGAATGTGAAGAACTCGATTTCTATCAGCATTTGTGCACCTGGAAGAAATTACCATATTGGGTGACCAAGTTATGCTGTAGTCTGGGACCGTGTTTCCTAAGATGGCACTGTTTCTTTAGCACCCCCCTCCCCAATTCTGTGTTAGCCACATCACTACAGGAATTATCTCTCAGCTGTGATCACCTTAATTAGAGCATCTGCAGTTGAGTCCAAATTAAACCAGAAGAGCATATGTAAATCCTCTTTGGCACTTTTCCCTACAGGGCAGGTGGTGAAAGAAAATAATCACTAAAGGATCAATGTAATTTCCTAAAATTACTACACGTTGGTTAGAAACCCAGGAGCGGCAGACAAGGGGAAAGAGAAAAAAAATAAATAAGGCAGACATCTACTTGCTTAGCTACCTCTCCAAGGTGCCCCCTGGCCACAGAGAAAACTTCCATTCTTCTTTTCTGTTGTGAAGATAGTCAATGGTGCTGCAGACTGAAAGGCGTTCTACAGAATCCAGTTCATGCATGCTTCAAATTCCTGTTGGACTTGCACCCTATTTGTGGAGGAAACAGCTTCCCCCCATCATTCTTCTTCTAGACGAGCCAGATTGCAACCAAACTCTGATTCTCCCCTCTGCCCCTGAAATGCATCTTCCGTTCCCTTTTATTCCTTCTCTACTGTGGTGCTGGAGAAGACTCTTGAGAGTCGTTTGGACTGCAAGGAGGTCAAATCAGAATCCTACAGGAAATCAACCCTGACTGCTCGTTGGAAAGACAGATACTGAAGCTGAAGCTCAAATACTCTGGCCACCTAATGCGAAGAGAGGACTCACTGGAAAAGGCCCTGATGCTGGGAAAGACTGAAGGCAAAAGGAGAAGGGGACGGCAGAGGATGAGATGGTTAGGTGGCATCACCGATGCAATGAACATGAATTTGAGTAAACTCCGGGAGACAGTACGGTCCATGAGGTCACGAAGGGCTGGACACGACTCAGTGACTGAACAACAAACTTTTTTTTTAATGGAAGAAGCTGACTTCATTAGGTTTTGTGTCTAAACTTTAGACACAAAAGGTCAGTGGCAACCACATTTCAGGCCTTTCTTCGTGTCAAGGTCCATCATCAATACAGTAACTTCATATTAGGCGGATGGGAAGAGAAAGTGGAAATTAGAGGCTGGTGGCCCCACATTCCTTCTCCTGCTCTGCTGTCACATTTTAGGCAGGCAGCTCTGTCTTGACTCTCTCCACATGAGACACAAAGAAAGGAATGGAAATTTCTGCTTTCCTAAACACTTCCAAACCTTGGCCATCATCCCATCTGAGTCATGGTCCAAAGAAGGGTTGAAGGTAGGGGAACCCTATCTTCAACCAAATAGACAAGCTGGATCACCAATGAAACTAGCAACTGATTATCCTCATTGCTGAATCTTATTCTAATGTTATTGTATTTGTTTGTTACTGAAATATGTATTTATTGCCCAGCCACTGTTCTAAGGAACAAAGGGCCACGACTCATTAGATGCATAAAATTAAACAATCAGACAAAATAGACAAGCCTTAAAAATATATGATGCTTCTATATTCTACAGCAAAATTCCCACCCATCAAACTCATTTTTCTGGGAGTGGATATTCTTTGCTTATTCTTTGTATTCATAATTTTATTCATTAATTTGACAGATTTATAACCTGCTGTTCCTCTAGAGTTCAGACTGGTATATACACCGCTCCCTCGCCTATTTTTTCTTCCCCCAACAGCAGTTTTATGGGGTAGATTAACTGACCAAAGATCCCCCAACAAGCTTCCACAGCTAAGGGCCCACAGGATCCTGAGCACGCAGATCTCCAGTTACAAAATCAAGGCCAAGAGCAGAAGACCTTTTCCTTCTTTCTTTCCTCAACCTCCTGATCCCATAAATTCATAATCCGGGAAAAATCAAAAGCTAGAGAGGATGGATGGAAGCATCATTTCAGACGTGCATATTGCTTGCAGGTGGGCTGAATGAGGTCGTTGTTGAGCTTGGCTGGGCATTCAGAGATTGAAACCAACGCCAATACCTTAAAATTGCCTTTGCAAACTTTCTCCTCCTTTCCTGCAACACCCAACAGGCGCGGGAATTAAACAGGCTGCCCATATGCCGTGCTTCGCTTGTTCGCGGCTGCTGCGTGCCATCTGGCCTCTTTGATTAAGGGGGAGAGGGGAGGGGGAGAGGCGGAAATGGAATAAGGAGGAAGATAAAGTTGGAAACAAACAAAATAACAACAACAACAACCATTTTTTTAAAAAGCAAGAGGAGGAGAGGAAGAAGAGGGAATAGAGGAGATGCTGCTGTTTCCATCTGCTCCTTGGCTGGACTCCCAGATAGATCTGGTGGCAGCAGTACGACCCCAATGACAATGAACCAAAACAGAGTCCTATTTATTTAACCTGCTCAGAGAGATCTGCTCAGCCATGGTTCTTTTGGCAAAGAGGCCAAGCTTTCCTTCCCCTTGACAAGGAGCTTCCCACAGTGGCATTTTTGGCCAGACAGGGAGAGGCTGGGCAATTTCCCTTTCCTCCAGAGGAAGCTCCAGCCAGAGCGACAAGGCCCCGCTGGAAGGAGGGTTTTCCAAGGGACAGACATTGGGCAGGCACAGCAGGGAAGGCATGACCCCTCTCCAGAAGGGGTGCCGCTTGGCACCACACTCTGATCTGTTTAGGTTATCTCTTGCACGTGCAAAGAAGGTGCAGGCGAACTCTCAGATTTGGGCTTCTATAGCTGGAAAGTTTCACTGCAGGAGAGAGAGGTGTCAGCTAAGCTTGACTGTTCTTGTAACAAGGGGTCATTATATCCTAGACACAGAGGGTGCACCATTGGTGGAGGGACAGTCCGTTAAATCTGAGGGGCCTCAAGATCTGGAAATGACAGGTCCAAGTACTGCAGGACACAGTTGGTCCACTGCAATGTGCTGAACCAGGCCATCGTATTAAAGACCCAAAAGCTACATTCCTAGAACATACTAAGCTTATGTCTTGGGACCTTAGCACGTTCACCAAGCTCATCATGCTTGGGTTTAACTAACAGGGCTTAGCATATTAAAGAGTCCCCCTTTTAGGGGGAGATGGGCGGTGATAGAAATGTGAATAATAAATAAAAAAACAAAATAAATATTACGCCAACCCAGAAAATGACTTAGTTCAGCAACTGGGTTAAAAGTGTTGTGTAAATGAAGCCACTGAGTTAAGATCAGCTGAGATTTACCAAGTCACTTTGAGGATGAAAGAGATGCTCATAAGCGCCTTTCCTTATTATGACTTCATTTGTTCCATTTATATTCCTCTTTTCTTCCAGGTGGCATATGTCGTGTGCCCTCCTCCGATTTATATATCCACAACTACAACCCTATGAACAACAGGGCCAAAGCCATTCAGAGTGTTTCTATGGGTGAAGGAGAATATGGAACAAAGTTTGCTCCATTCCTAAACCAGAATCTTCACCAAAGGATGGGTTAACAGAGCCTCAAAAATAAGATGCACCACTTTTTCCAGACATGTTTAGGCAAAAGCACTAAGCTATCATTTTGAGGAAAAGGGAAGGGCAGCAAAAGATGATACCTCCTTGCAGCAGAACAAGAATTTTGTTGGTTTGGGGACTTTTTACAACAGAGCTAAGGGAAAATGCAGAGAATTCTTAATGAGAGAGTGCTTACTGCCAGCTAAGACTTTGTGGAAAATCTGCCAACTTCCTTCAGATGGGACTAGATTCTGCAGAAGTTCCGCGTGGGATTGGTGAGAAAAAAATGTACCCTGTGCAAACTGAGAATTATTTTCATATCTCATCAAGCCCTTTGAAGGAAGAGCACAGCTGAGGACTGGCATGGAGAGGTTTTAAAGGGAGATTTAGACAAATTCTACGTGGATGTTTCCCTGGGCAGTTAACTAGGGAAAAAAGGGAGATGGAAAGAGGAGATAAAGGAGATAAAGACAAAAGGAGGATGATTAGGAATGGGGTGGGAGGGAGAGGGAGAGAGCGAGAGAGAAAGAAGGGAGAGAAAGTAAATCTTCTTGTTTGCTTCAGTAACTTTTCAGAGTCATCCAGGAGGGAAACCGAGACAGACATGAAGAACAGCCCGGCTGTGTCTCCTCCACTCTGGATGGTGCCGAGTCAGGACGCGTGGAAAATTGCCACTGAAATCCCATCAGATCACGGCAAGGGACTCCTTCCCACCACGTATCCAGCAGCTGTGGTTTCACACATCCTCTTGTGCCCCATGCAAATAAGCCGTAGAGCAGGTGCTGCCTGTCTCCCTGTGGGACCAGCAGACCTGGGGTGGAGACGGTTGGGAGGGGGGCCTGCACAGGCAAAAGAGGGCGGCTGCACGATTGCAAATGATGCCGCACCGTTGAGATGCACACTATGTGAATGAGGAGCTATGAAATCAACAGCATGGCTTCCCAGCTGGGGAGAACATTATCAGAAAAACAGAGGCAATGGGGAGAATGGGTCTGCGGTTGCTCGGGGATGGTACATGCCCCTCACTTCTGCCCTGGAAAATAACCTCTCCTTTCTTTGCAGAATAACCCGGCATTTCGGGGAGGGGGAAATGGGCAGCTTTCTGTGCAAATTTTTAGATGGGATGCCTCTTAATAGTCTTGTCGAAGGAAGAAGGCTTGGCTGGCTTATACCATCTTCCCATCCTTAATGGATGTGTCATGGTAGGGGGAAAGACAACAAGGAAAAGCAAAACATGCAGAAAACCCTTTTATTGTGCAGTTGCTCTGTTCCTTTACAGAATTTTATTTTGGGTGGAGGGTGGGGTTCCATCTATTGGTAACCCTTTTGTTTTCTGCCCCCTTATTAATCAATCACCTCTGGGTCAGACTCCCATCAAGATGTATCTGAGGTTGAGATAACATTATCTTGCCTCCCAGGAACTCAGGGGCTTTGCTCATATATTTGTCTATTAGAATCTCAAGTGCTTTGGATTCAGTTCCCCACAAATACTTTGCAATGTCCTCGGGTGAGAACACAGCATCTACCTGAAACTCTTCAAAGCAGCCATGTCTTTTCCAGGGATCAAGTGCAGCCGTGTGATCCAGGGAAAAGACAGCTACTTTAGAGAGTTGAAGACAGGTGCTATGTTGCACTCCAGGGCAACCCAAAACACCTTTTTGGAATCTGATCCGAAACTCCACACAACCCAAATGCTTATCCATGACTACATAAACACCCATGCATTTAACTCTCTGGGTTCGGTAGACACACTGAATTATAAAGTAACCACATGGATTCGGTTGCACAAAATACTAGGTTAAAGAAAATTTGGCAAGCCAACAATTCATATGTATGAACTACCCTGCAAGGTAGTTAGGTGTTAGGCTGTGAGAAAATAATTTCCCAAACCCAACCAGTAAGTTTCACGAAGAATTAGGGATTTAAACCCAGTGAGCTGCGGGAACATGGGCCAGTTCAAAATGAGCTCCAGCAGGGGGAAAAAAGTAGCACCTTGAAAATAAAAAATCAACAGTTGTGCCCACTTCAAGTCAAGCCACTACACCAGATTTCCTGAGACATTTTAGAAGACTCTCTTTAATGCATTCTTCTAAGCTGAAGTTACAAGCATCAAGTCATAGCATGAGAAGAGCTGAACTCTCACCAGGCTAAGTGTGACCAAATATGTTGGCAATGAGTGATCAGAATTACACATGGCACACTGTATGCAAGGAATATGCTCTAAATAAGCTTGAAGCACTGTTCACTGATGGTGTAGGATTGGTTCAACTTGTAGGTTCAATTATGGCAACCACTGAATGGCAATCATTTTGGTGCAGTGAAACCAGGGCAGAGAAGATCTCACAAAGGTTGTCTTCTTCTCTCTATGATGCACCTAATATAATACATGTAAGTTTTGGCACCACATATTACATTAGGTGCATTACAGAGAGAAGAACACAAGCCTTATACACTGTGAACTGGGTCTACAGCTCAGGCTTAACTTGGTGACTGAATTAACTCAGTTTATGAGTCTACTCAATACACCAAATAATAAACTAACTAAACGTTCACATAACATGCTAAATTGCAAAACATGAACCACAGTTAAAACTAAGCACACTTAACATGTGGTCTGAATGCAGCCATCAGGTCGCTAACGAAACAGACTACGTGTGTCATAGATCCCAGCTCACTATTTGACCTGATTGCTAGACCAGGTCAGTAGGCTAGAATAGTATGTTTTTTGAAAATGTCTTTGTTGAGAATAGGGTACAGTAGCTTTTGGAGAAGAGCTGTAACTTCTAAACTACATGAACTAGATGTAAAACAGGTCACAGGTTCAATCCTTGACATTTCCAACTGCTTGGGAAAGACTTGAACCTAAAAAACTAAATGATGCTGCTCACCAGGTCAAAGAACACTTACCCAGGTATCTGGAAGTTTCCCGGGATTCTTAATGAAGAGGATAACACGGCGGATCTTTTTTGAGAATTCATGAAAATGAGCCAAACCAGATCAAGCCAGGTAAAATGAGAAGAAGGGATTCACTTTGATTAAGTCCATGCCTACAGCTCGATCTGGCTTAAAAGGCAAGACAAATAGCAATTTAAGATCTCCACCTACTCAGGTAGTCTGTTCCTAGGTGTAAGTCTCATCCAAAGAAGACAGCCTTGGAAGGCGAAATAAAAACTTTTGTGCTTCCTTGTCTGAAAGCAAATAAAAAAAGGAAGCAGATGGGGTGGAAGGTCATGGAATCAGGTGTGGCTTTTCTTTCCTTAAAAAACATATATAGCCTACACATATTTTCCAATCACTGTCATCTCTTTTTCCCACCAGGGTTACACAAAATTCAGAAGATTGAGGAATTTGACCTGCAGGGTGACAACCGTCTGGGATACAACTACTCAACTGTTCTGGGAATACTTCGGAAACATGGCCGTAGTAATAGATGGTTACTGGGAGCTATAAGGGAAGAATCCCATGGCGGAGAAGAACTTCTGATGAGATCATAAACCACAAAGAATAAAGGTGGTTTACCATATCAGCAAATTTCCTGGATGGAAGTGAACTCATTTTCTCAATCATTTATTTGTTCCTTCTAACCCATCTCCTGGCCTTAAATAATAGAGTGCTGACCTCAAACTGTCAGCTCCAACATTTTGGAAGTTTGGTCTGGGAACAGCACCAATCAGCTGTCCATTCTTTTTCGAAAAGTTGGTTTCCAGTGGTGATATTCTGACTTATTTGTACCAATGCTCACATTTCTTGCTGTTGGTTTTTGTCGTTCTTTTTTTTAACAGCTTCACCATAACTCACTTAGAAGAATTAGGAAAGAAAACTCTCCCCTTTGGTCTACCTCCCTTTTTGTTTTTTAAATTAGCAGTAACACAGATATTACATTACTTTCCTTAAATGGAAGAAGACTACTCCATGGATGAAAGAAGACCAGAAAGTAAATATCCAGGCTCTTTTTGAATGACTTTTTATACAACCTGAAAACTACATGATCCCCAATAGCTAACAAGAACTCTCTTGAAAGGACTGTCCAATGTTAATTATAGCATTATGAGTTATAAGATAGCAGTGGTATATCATAATGGTTAACAACGTGTATGATGTGCTTATGAGTGCTCAAAATATCCTTTTTGTAACCTAGATCAGCATTATTCCCATTATACAGATAGGAGACTTAAGAC
Source organism: Candoia aspera (assembly GCF_035149785.1). Classification (NCBI taxonomy): domain Eukaryota; kingdom Metazoa; phylum Chordata; class Lepidosauria; order Squamata; family Candoiidae; genus Candoia; species Candoia aspera. The sequence goes on from NC_086154.1 coordinate 258,013,159, forward strand.
TAACGGGCAATGGCTACTCTAGTAAACAATGGGCAACAATGAAATTTGAACCAATCTACAGCTAAGACTCAAGGGCTCTCTCAATTCAAGCCACATGCTTGTTAGTATAATATTGTTTCAACATTACTTTTCCCCAATTATTTGATGTCTTCTGCTTGTCAATTTTTTTATTTGCTTTTAAAATAACAAGAAGGAAACGAAAAAGAAGTAAAACACAAAAATAATTATAATGCAGATATATACATTCTCAACAAAAGAAACAACGCATAAAAGGTGCTTTCAAAAATAGTGAAAAAGGAAAAAAACAGAAAAAAAGCAAAGTATATCATTAGAAATAGTTACAATTCTATGTATACTTATCTAATGTAAATATTATTCAAGTACATACATATTTATTTCTAATATATTTATATAACTCTCATTTGTCTTTAACCTACTGTGTTTTGTATAAATGAGTTCCATTTTTCATTATACTTGTCCATACAAAGTCTATAGGCAATCCGCTCATAAGTGGCAAGTGTAATCAGGTCTTCAATCCATTGAGTGAATGGGGCCATTCATTTATCTTTCCAATGCTGCAATATCAATCTTTTAGCCATAGTAAGGGCAAGGAGAATCTATTTATGTGGTCCAGTTGTCAATTTCCATGTAATGGGTATGTAATTGAAAAGAATATTATCCTCTGAAAATTTTATATTGGATGTTTTCTACTTGATTTTCACATGCAAATTACTTCAGACCTATCAGCTTGAACAGATCTTAAAAATCTGACCCTTGTTTTGCGAACTACCAAACACACTTACAAATTAACATGTCCACTGCTTGTCTAATTTTAGAATGTTTGTTGATTTCAGTCTCTTCTAAAATTTGGCATCTTGGTTAAACTAAGCAGATTTAGCCCAGGTCAACAGCTGGATTAGAGATTACCTGGGAAGTCCATGAATGCTGCCTTGAGATCCAGGATGGTAGGAAGATTGGATATAAATGTATTAAATAAATCTGGGATAAATCAAGGAAGAATCTGCCCCTCTCCTTTGATTGTGATGGCTATATTTGCATGATATGCTTATCCATGGTTAACTTAATCAAGATCTATCCAATTAAACCACACATTAATCCATCAGCACTGAGCCTCAACTAGTCAACAGCACTCTGACGAATGTGTAATAGAACCAACAGAGAGCAAATCCCGTATTTAATCTTGTCAAGAAGGGGAAGGGAGAAGGGAGGGAAAGAGAATGGATGGATGGATGGATGGATGGAGTCAGCCTTGCAAAGTAGTCCAGACAAGAAACACACTCAGAAGTGCTAGCAATAACTTTACTGTAAGATTACATTAACAGAATCTTACAAATCTAAAAGTACCCCTCTCCCCCCTCTCCTTTACAGTCCAAGAAACTAGGGAGGGTCCCTTCTGAGATGTTTGCCATACCCCCATTCCTTCTGTGGACTCAGCTGCTGCTTGTCTGACCGCTGTCTAGTCTGTGGCTTTTCCTCCTGTCTCCCAAGGTCATTTCCACAGACCATTACAGATGGATCAATCATAGGCAGGTAGGTAGGTAGGCAGATATGCAACAAGGGTCTCTATCTTGTACAATCACTGTCTACACACCATCAAAATGAACTGGGTTCCCTGTGGATAACCCGACAGTCTTTGCTGACCTTCTGACCAATATAAATAGCTTGAACAAGACTACGCTTGACCCTCAAAGCTTCTGAGTTTCCCTGGGATATTTCTGAAAAGCTAAAGGCTGCTGAAATTCCAGAAGCAACTGTCTGTGTGGCCCACAACCATTCTGGCTTTTCCCCAAAACATTTTTGCTCTTATAAGCAGACATGGCATTCGGCAGAGAAGGTCGTCCCAACCTTGTCTGGGGTTTTACGAGGATATTCTAGCGGAGAGAAAACCCACCCAACCACGCCATCATGGCCCACCATTCTTGCTTTACTACCATTCTCTCTACCAACTAACCCCCTGACAGATGTTTAGGCGGGCAAGAAACTGTCCGTGTTGAAATTTCTGAAGATCTTTATATTGGCTTAAATCAAGAGAGGGTAGTTTAGGGAAGGGACATCTTTGTGAAAGTCTCTGACTCATCTTTTCCTAGAGGCTGAGCGTCAGAGATCAGAGCGAGAGATGTTTTGAGAGATTAAGGTGACACACACACACGCACTCAGCCCTGAATGAAATTTCCTCTGCTTAAGATGCTTAAACAGCTTTGAGTGGGAGAGAAAAAGAACAAGGTTTAGGCTAAAAGGCAAAACACACACACACACACACACAATAAAAGCATGCTGTTGAGCTGATGTAGTGATGCGTGAGGAAAGCTACACTTCCTTCTAGACCTCTCATTTGCTATGATCTCATAAACATTTGGCCTTCCAGGCTTAGGAGAGCAGATGCTATTTCCTGGCCACTCAATTTCTACAGCTCTGGGCAAGCTGGAAATTCACCATGGTAATGTACCTCCTGCTGCTGAGCTTCCCAGGAACCATTGCCTGACTTTAAGCTATGCAGTTTCCTAGACCTGGGAGATACGCTTCCTAGAAGATCAGTGGAAAGAAGTCGAGTCCTCAGCAGGCTGACCTGTGCCTGTAAAGGGCGAGAGAGAGGTCTCCAGCTAGTATCCAGCCCACGGGGAAGGTTGGCTTAACTGGTGAACCCCCAGCGTTCTGCCTGAGGGCTCCATCAATCGATCCTAAGACCACTGGCAGCTGCTTTGTACCAGCAGACTGTTTCTGCATCTAGCTTACTGATGTCTTCTCTAATGAGCAATCCCGGATAAAAGGTCCAACTTCCAGGTCCTTTCAACTGGAAATTCTGGGGCCTCAAAAAGTAGCCTCTTCTGGTTGGGTTCTTGGCATTCTGAGTTGGGTGGTTTGCCTGCCGACGTTTCATTGCCAGGCTAGCTAACATCATCCGTGCATGGGGGAGTGAAGTTTGCTGGTGGTTTACATAAAAGAGCTTGCCCTGCCAGTCTTGCCTGGGGTTTAAACAACCAGCAAACTCCACTCCTCCATGCACGGATGACGTTAGCTAGCCTGGCAATGAAACGTCGGCAGGAAAACAACCAAGCTCAGAGAACATCAAGAACCCAACAGTTTGACCCTGAGCTACATCTGTTCACTACCATTCAAATTCCTCTTCCCTCCACTATTAATCTCTTACCAGTAAACTCACTCTATCAAGACCAATAAAGGTCCGTTATGTCAGTCTATTAGGACAGTCTAATAGATATTTTTGGAGAAGGTCCCACTTTGATCCTGGGATAGAAGGGGGAAGTCAACAAATACTTGGCGTATAATCAATTTCATTTTAGCCCAAGAGTCAATTAAATTCATGTTTAATTAAATCAAATGTAACTTCTACAAATGCTATATAATTTTATCAATGTCTCTCCCCGGGAGCTACTTCAGGAATGACAAAAAGTCAACATGGCCGCCAGGACTGCAAATGAAGCCCTGCCCCGTTTTTACACGTGTTGCACATGCAACACACGACAAAGGGGTGGGTTTTTGTTCATGGGGTTGCAGCCATCATCTTCTTGACTTTTTTAATCCTTTTTTTGCCTGGGCCCTTTGCCTTTTGGCTACCGTAGCAGCAAATTAAAGTAAAGAAACCCCAACGGTATCCGCTTCACTTTCCATAAGTGAAAAATAGTCTTATAAGGCCAATAAATAATCTGACATTGATAAAGCTTCTGTAACGTCAAGGCTTTAAGATAAATTGGCTTAATGAAAGAAAATGTTTGAAATGCTTGCCCTTGGTTTATTCCCCCACTAGGCATCACATCTTTCTTTCTCTCTGACTTATTATGCAGTCTGCCTGAACTGCTATATTTATATTTGTGTTTATAATTTATTTCTTATTGTCAGTTAGGAAAAAAGCAAAAAACAAAATTTGCTACTTGTCTGCCTCCATTCTGCTGCCTGTCAGTGTCCAGGAAATATTTTAATCTCAGCTTTTTGCTAGCTGTTAAATGCTCTTGTTTAACCTTTGACCTTCTCCAGGTCTAATCCACTGGCCTCTACATTCAAATCTCGGCAGGCACAAAATGACCACAGGGCATGTTGGAGGGAAGTTCTGGTTGGGCTTTAAGACTGGCTATTTCAGATGGAGGAGCAGGTGAAGGGATGTCTCTTGGCCAGTTCTAACAGCTCAATCAGATCCCATAAAGGATCAGTGGGGGGTTTGTGGGCAGGTTCCAAAAAAACAAAGCAAGGAACTTCACAGATAAAAAAAGAAGTTATTCTTTTACGAAAAGAAATTTGTTTCCACGTCACCATCTGCAAGTGAGCGGTCAGTCAGCTCTGAGAAACAGCTGAGATTCACTGAACTACGTTCTTGCTGAAGCCAAGGAAGCCAAATGCCGGTGATGAGGATATTCTGAACGTACTCTTGGATGAAAACGCTGCTGAGTTTTACACACACATGGAAGCCTATTAGTCGATGAGGACTTTGTAAGAGATGGAAGTTATGAAAGAGAGGAATGCTGGGATAATGAAGCACTGACCTCAACCATCTGGAGTCTCCTTGTAGAGATGGACGCTCTACCAAGTATCTCCAGCTTGTTGAAAGGTAACATCTGTAGTTAGTTCAAGAGGCTACAAGATTTCTGGTTCTCTGAAAGCTTTGATTATAACCATTTTTAAAGTTGAGCAATATTCTGAGAGGGACAAGTCCAGATTTCACAAATTACGTGCTCCATCTTGCTGTAATGGACCCAACATTCTGCTTGAAGATAAAGCTGTGATGGAATTATTTCACATCGCTATTTCCAGGCACAATTAAAAATGCCTATTAAGACTCACAAAGGCCTATCTGGCTTGGGATCAAGCTAGTTGAAAGACAGCATATTCCCACATGAGCCTGTTCATGTTTTAAGAACAGGAAGTCTTTGCTTCTGCCCCACGAGCATCAGAGGCACATTTTCCAAGAGCACAAATGATGGCCCCTGGAATTTTTTTGCCAAAGGGCATAGTTTGACATCTGTCCTCCTTCTGCTGGCAGACAAAGATATTTATTTTTAGTCAAACTTTTTGCTGTTTGCCTGATGTGCTTATGAATTTGCCTTTCATCTGGTGGATGTCATTATTTGCTGTCTCCGAGTGTGCTTGTTTAATCAAACAAATTTCCATAATGGGTCCGTTTTGATCTTAGCTTTTATGTTGCTTTTTTTCTCATTCCGCTTTTCATCCACTTGTGACGGTGAGATAGAAATCAAATAAATACATAAGTAGTGTGGTGTGCCTTGTGTTATCTTTATTTTTATTTATTATTATTTATCACTACAGGCGATAGACAACTCCATTTCCGAGACTCTATGTGGCTTACAGAATGGACTCCTTACTGGATGTGGGGACTAGCGGATCATCAGAGGAGCGGGAGGAGATAGTGTCTTAGCTCATGTTAAGGTCATCTACAGAACTCACGGGAGCAATCTTCTCCTCGTTCACATCCTTTGGCAATTGTCTTGGATTTTGGCCGTTTGTAACTTCTAAGCCCCAAAGCAGAGACATTTGATTTCCATCTCATAAAGAAAACCTCCATGCACCACAGGGCATGGAAAATACTGGATTTTGCTGCCCTATACTGAGATCCTACACCAGACAAGGAGAGCTTTACAACATGTCATGTGACTGGGATTATTTGACTCGAGGATCCAATCCACCCCCCACTAGGAAATCTTACTTCATTTGCCTGACTTGACTTTTGTCCCCTTGAATATTAGTCCAATGTATACCCAGCTTTGCTAATATAGATTTCTAGTTGATTTTCCTTCTGTGGATACCAACCAAGAGATCTGTGCATCTTAAAAGATTGGAATCAGTTTTGCCTTTGATATTTGGGACTTAACAGTTGCAGAAACAGAGAATATAGAAATCTTGTTTCCCTTTTCTTTCTCCACAGCTTTCAGAGACCCCTTATCATACCCTAACTTCATTCTTAAGACCTAGCTGGCAGAATCTCCCTCTTGCTCTTCAACCATGTAACCTGGAAATGATACTGCTCTGAACTAGGTTTTTTCCTTGGTTTTTCCTCACTTATTGGTGAGGAGTCCTTGAAATTCAAAACCCTCCTGCAATTTTGTACCATTTCAATTGACCTAGTAAGAAATAAGACCCCTATGTGGTCTGGATTTTTTTTCTCCTCATAGCCAACACAGCTATGATTGCTTTTTGCTCTGTAGAGAAAATACTGTTCCTTGCTGCTCTTAGGCAGGGGATTCAAAAGCAAGTTTGTTGATGCTTATTTCTGAATGGAGCATCCAGCCTTGGATGATCTTTCTGCCCAGTTCCACGTTTTTACGAAGAGCTGGACAAGCAAGCAAAACTCTCCTTCCTCAACAGGTAGAATTTTGCAAGCCAGGTGGGCTGCATGGAAGAAGGTTTTAGATCACCCTCCTAGGACCAGTAAAGGCTCTGCTTAGCAACAAACAGAATATGTTGTAATTGTTAAAGAAAGCAGGTGGCACTAAAGGCTATTTCGGGAGATTTACACATTTCAGAAGAGGAGAACACAATCAAATCAATGAGCAAAATCGATCTTCTCATCTCCCCATCCCCCCTTCAATAATTTAAAACCATGATTTAATTCGCCTGGATATCAATCAGTTCAGCCTGCAATCTATCCCCTCTGTTGCATTTTGGGGGGGGGGGGCAAAGTTGACCTTTCATTCACATGGGCAGATTGTTTGCAATGGTATTTTGCCTCTCAAGGCAGCTGCCTGTCTGTTATCTGTCTTTCACATGTAATTAATTGTCCTTAGCTCTTGGCTCATCAGAAGCTGCCTTCCCTTTCCCTCCACAAACACACACACACAACGTGTTCAAATCCCAATGATTATTATATAGGTTAAGTCATGTTTAAGTAACTACATAAATAGTAGGTCAGTTCTGCCCTTTGTCTAGGCTGGAAACCGTTGGCTCATTTCTCATTGTGACAAAACCTTCGTGCTGATCTCCCACACGGTGACGAGAAAAACATCTCCCCCTACTTCTGAGGACCAGGCTGTTTGTTTGTTTGCTGTTTAAAGGACTTATATAGCTGTCCATCTGATGCACCACAGCCCTGGGTGGCTTACAAACAACCATAAGTACAGTAAAAAGCACAAAAACCTTCACAAAAAATCTGATGCCTCCAAAAACAGCACACGTCCCCACGTCCACCAACTTTACTGGGCTCCAACCCCACCCTATCATAATACTTGTGGGAAAAGGCAGGTCTTCAGGGTCAGATCTCTGCGGGAAGGGTGTGGCAAAGGGCAGGGGCTGGTTACTGAGAAGGACCACTGCCTAGGTCCCGCTAGATGGCAACATTTAAGAGAAGGGACCTGGAGCGTGCCCATGCTATTGGACCTGGTGGGACAAGGAGACACTCTCTAGGAGAGGTGGTCACACAAATAGCCTGGTCCCCCAGCACTTTGACTTGCACCCTGTAAGTGCAAAGTGTAATGGAATGTGAGAATCACCTGAGGGGATGATGAGAGGGAGAATGATGGGGGGAAGAGAGACTGCCTTGGGAACAATCAGATAAAAGGGTGAGGAGCCCACAACTGAGTAACGAGAAGAAAAAGAAATGTAGAAAGGATCCACCTTTATCAGGCAGTAAAAAGAGATGGTGGGAGATTTGTACATTCTACCCCCCTGCCCCCCCCCCCAATATTAAGTTAGCTCCATTCCTTTTGTTGTTTCGGAAGTCCCTCAAGACCTGGTTATGCCACCAGGCCTAGGGGTCACAGGGAACCGGAGACTTGTCTAGATGGCTCCACTATTAAGGTGTATGTGCTCATTCTCTCTCTGCTTGGGGTCTATATATATTTTAGTTTTAATTAATCTCTTTTTAATGTTGATTTTTATATTTTTAAATGCCTGGTTTTATATATGTACTGTTTTTTTTGTTAATGACTGTACAATGCCCAGAGTCACTTTGCGTGAGATGGGCAGCGATATAAATCTGATTAATAAATAAATAAAACATTCATGCCAATGGATTCCCTAGTCCTATTCTGGTGGTGGCAAATGATATCACTTTTATGCTAAGCAAATAATGTGTTTTTGCAAAGCCATCTTCTCCATCATGAGGAGCTGACGCAATATAGCTTCAGCTTCCAAATACACCCAAATGCAAACCAGGCTCCCCACATCTGTATGTGCAACTCTTTACTCAGTGCACACATCCACACTTGAACTAGTGGACACCACAGGCACAGCCTCATGATGTGAGAGGTGCTGCTGCTTATGTGGGGAATATAACCCACCTTTCAGTACCAGAATGAGGCTCTCTTCTGCATTACTGAAACTTTCTCCCATCCACAAGGTGCATAGATCAGGGATGGGGATGGGCTTGGACAATCCCATCAATCTTTGTGCATCCACAGAGTACAGTGGGGGTGCCACAGGCATTGTACTTAGACCCAACCTAGATGCAGATCTGACAGCCAGTTCTGTGGGTGTCCCACCCATTTTGAAGTTCTGGTGGTGAAATCAAAGGAGGACGAAAGGAACAGGAGCTACAATCTCCGTATGAGATTGTGAATTGACTTATTTTCCACCATCCACAGACTATCAATTTACAATCTCCATATGAGATTGTAAATTGACTTATTTCCCACCACCCTAGTTTATTTCAGTTTCAGAACTAGACCACCTCATCCGCCAGTACTATTACATAAAATTTGCTATTACCTCAGATGTTTTCTGCTGTAAAGCATTACTCAAAACGTTGACTCAAGAGAATGTTTTAGTGGGCCTGAAAAGAAACACTGAAATGGTTATTTTTGTTTGCTGAAGGATAAGCTAAACAACTGTTCTGCAGATACAAAATCTTAGACCTTCTATTTGCCACACATCTCAAAAGTTGGAATATCCAAGCTCATGTTAACAATCAGCATTCTCTATCCAAATCTCAAAATCTTCTATAACCCATCAAACATCGGCTACATATAAGCAACAACAAATACACCAAGATAGTATACTGTTTATTCACACTTGTTTCATCCTACTTAAACCTAATCTTCACTTCGGTGGTAAACTGCAACCAATTCAGACAGCAGGGAAAAAGTCAAATTACGTTCCCTATTAAAAGTTCCCTGAAAACACATTAAAAAATTAGATGTCCTGGAGAATTCTAGACTAGCCTTTTTCCCTGTAGTGCCACTCAGTATTCACACAGCCCATTTAACCTGGTGATAAATTAGCCCATTTCCTGGGTTCACACATAAACCCTCCAAATGGCTTAAGTTCTCAAAACATACTTAAGCTATTAAAACCTTAACCAGCACTGAAACCAATCAAACTGCATATGCTGTACAAACGCACACACTAAATCTTTAACTGGATTACAGCTGTTGTATGAACCCAGCCTGTGTGTAGGAAGAATCTGTTTGCACATGTGTGTGTTTTGTTCTTGTTTTTGAAGCAAAGACATCTCATTCAGTACCTTGTGATACAGCCCTAGCCCAGCTTTGCATCCAGATGAGAGTTAGGCCATTCAACCAAGAATGGTTGACACTGCTTTGGCCTGAAACAAAAATCCCAAGCCAGCTAGAAAAGTCCAGCTAGAAAGAAGTAATTTGTGTGACATCAGGATAAGGGTTAAGCGTCTTCAACAAAGCCGAGTTTATTGCCAATCATACCTATGCACTGACAAGCCTTGTTTTGGAGACAGAAAAAGAAGAGATTAGAAGATGATGGGAAGAGGTTTTGGGAGGGAAGAAGACAGGAAGGCACAGATTTCAGTCTGGAACATCAAGCATGAATGTCCAACAGAACACAAGGTTCTCTCTACCATCTGTGCCTGATTGCCTTTCAAGCTAGCCCAAACCTCACGTTAGCTTTTCTCTCTCTATCTGCTTGACAATACATGTAGCATTCTTGAGTTGTTGTTGTTTTTCAACACACTTTCTTTTCTTTCTCCTCTCCTTCTTTTTCTCAACCTATGGCAGCTCCACGTAAACATGCGCTTACAAACTCAACTGGGTCTCCACACTGAAAGTATCATCACATGCCAGAAATGTCGCACTATTCAAAAGCTGAGTAAACAAAGCATCATTTTTTAACACTTGCCTTACACTTTAACAGCCCCCAGAGCAATGAAGATTGAAAAGCATGAGCCGATGCATGTTGATTTTCAAGCAATTTGATTAAGCTTTACTCCTAGGCAAAATAATTTCAGCCTAACACAATCAGTGCTAAGACACTCCTTAGTTCATAGCACTGACCCATTATTTAACGTGAAAATAGATACATCTCAGCTCTGGAAGTTTGACATTCATATTCTTTTCAACCCACATTTCAAGCACATCTTCAAACATCACAACTACCTTGCTTACATTTGATAAACATCATCCATTCTTGGAATTTAAGGTAGACATTAAAACAGAAAATATTCTCTTTGTGCTGGGTAATTATTATAATTATTTTGTACCATAACAATTACTTCTTGCTTGGATGGATGAAAGGAAAAAAGGAATCTGAACAGCTCCCCTACTGAAATCATCATTTTTTTCAAGGGAACAAATCTGGGGACTGTTTGTTCCCAGGCTCCTACCTGTGTGCCCTTTGATGCACACTTTCAAACCCTTAGCAACCATTTCCAACAAAAAGCTACGTCTTCTTCAATCAGATTTATTGAAGGGAAAAGGGATTCAGTTACAGAAATCTTGACAACTAAATATATTAACTTTAGCACCTACTTTATGTCTAAGTGGGGGACGCGGTGGCGCTGCGGGTTAAACCGCTGAGCTGCCGATCGGAAGGTCGGCGGTTCGAATCCGCGCGACGGGGTGAGCTCCCGTTGCTCGTCCCAGCTCCTGCTCACCTAGCAGTTCGAAAACATGCAAATGTGAGTAGATCAATAGGTACCGCTTTGGCGGGAAGGTAACGGCGTTCCTTGTCGTCATGCTGGCCACATGACCCGGAAGTGTCTACGGACAACGCCGGCTCTAACGGCTTAGAAACGGAGATGAGCACCGCCCCCTAGAGTCGGACACGACTGGACTTTACGTCAAGGGAAACCTTTACCTTTACCTTACCTTATGTCTAAGTATGTTAGGGCAAAATGTTTTGATTGCCTTGCTAACCAGCAGTTGATGCAATAGGCAGACGGCTACTCCTTTTCCTGATAAAGGAAGGATGCAGAGATATTCTGCATTTGTAATGTTTGCAAACTGCTATCTCTTGCCCAAGTTATGAGAATCCATGATACTTACTCAGTTGCTGAATAAGGGAGCCTGACCTGTGTGGTAAGATCTCATTCGTAAGCTGTTACTCCCAGTTAAGTGAGGAAATAAAGCAGATGAGGAGGAGGAGGAGGAGGAGGTGGAGGAGGTGGTGGTGGTAGAGGAGGAAATACATTTTCATTTTAATATTCTGGGGGATTTTATCTTCTGTTTACTAAGTCACTGCCATATTTACAGAAACAATTTCATTCTTCATTTTAGACACACTGGGAATGAGGCTAAACCTCTCAAATACATATGGACCCATCATCAAATACATCAGTTTCCTGAAGTCTAGATTCCCCTCCGCCTACCCAGATTCACTGCACTGTGCGCATAAAGCTGAGAAATCCGATTTGCTCCAGCCCAAACTCCACTTTGCATCATAATCCTGTTCAGTGTAGGTCTCATATCCCGCAAATTGGAAGTGTTACATGCAGCCCTCAAGGTTGATTAAGTCCTTATCTAATACCAACAAGCAGATGCCTATCTCTTACCTCTCCCTACTTCCTAATTCAAAAGCTTGAAGGAAATCTATTAATTCACTTGCTCTGATACAAAATCAGTGAGCTACAGTATTCCATGGTGCAACAAGACTCTTAGGTTCCCTCTGTCATCTTGCTAAAAAACCAGACTGAGTAAGGAGACCCATCAAGCTATGGAGTTAAGGCATGGAATTATGGGCTTAAGTAACAGGAAGCCAGATTCTTACTGAACGTTAGAAAAAGCTTCCTAATTCTAACAGCAGTTTGATTTAGGAGCCAATGACCCAATGGGGTGATGGACTTCTCTTTCTTGGTAGAGTGTAGACAATGCCTGCCTGGAATGTGCATATCTGGATCTCCCCATGAAGCAGAGGTTCACCTTGATAGCTTCATTGGCTCCTTGCAATTCTGATTCTAAGAGTAACAACAATTTTGGGGAGAACAAAGCTGAGTCCCATAAAGAGGGGTTGAAGGAACCAGGCATATTTAAATGTTAAGAAGAGTAGACAGAGGGGAAATATGAAAGCTCTCTTCAAAAACTTAAAAGGATGTCATATAGAAGAAGCTTGAGACCTCTCTGTCAGCGTTCTGGAGTGCAGGACATAAATAATGAATTCAAGTTGGAGAAAAGCAGTTTGACAGCAAAATCAAATATCCAGAGAAGTGGTGAGCTTTCTTTCCTGGGTTATGTCCAAGGAGAGACTAGACAGCAATCTGTCAGGGATGCTGGACTTGATGGCCTTAAGGGCCTTCAAACCTTCCTACGCAAGGCTTCTATTCATTCATCCACTCACTCACTCACTCACTCACTGATTCATTTATATATCACTCTTCCTCCCAGGTCCCACAATGGGTGATACTCTTAAAAGGGTTAGAAGTTCAGATATTTTGAAATTCCATACCTGTAATTAAACAAAGCACTAGATCTAGGAGAAGAACATTTCCAAGGAACTGGAGAGGGCACACAGAGAGTTATCATGTAAAAGACAAAATGGTAAACAGGATCAAATATAGGATCCAGGAGATCAGGTTCAAATCCATGGATGCATTTGAAACTGTCTCTCAGCCTAATCTATCTCACTGGATTTATATGGGAATTATAGCATTGGATGCAGGTGACAACATGAAAAGGTAAAAGGTCCCCTGTGCAAGCACCGAGTAGTAGGCAGCAGTATTGCAACCGAAAACTCTCCCCATGACCCGAATTCAATCCCAGGTGACAACATATGTGACTGTAAATTCTTTGGGACAAGGATGACCTATAAATGAAATAAGTCTTTTTCAAATCCATTTTGAATCCGTTTCAAATCTCTTTAGAGCCAGTTTGGTCTAGTGGTTAAGGTGCTGGGCTAGAAACCAGGAGGCTGCGAGTTCTAGTCCCGCCTCAGGCCTGAAAGCCGGCTGGGTGACCTTGGGCCAGTCCCTCTCTCTCAGCCCAGCTCACCTCACAGGGTTGCTGTTGTGGGGAAAATAGGAGGAAGAAGGAGTATTAGGCATGTTCCCCACCTTGAGTTATTTATAAAAATAATAGAGGTGGGATAAAAAATTAAATTTAATTAAATTTAAAAAGTTTGACTTCTGGTGACTCCACAAATGAGTTCATTTTTTGGGGGGGGGGGGCACCAGAAATACGGAAGTAGTTTGCCTTTTCTGTCTTCTAGGATATGCTTCAACGTCTTAGTCTAGATTACTGCCCTAAGATTTCATAGTGGTTTTCTACCCATCCAGCTACTAACCAGGAATAACCCTGCTTAGCTTCAGAGCCTGAAGGTAGTCAGATGCTATTACGTACTGAGAGACATACATTCAGACATACAGAAAGGCATGTTTTAGTACTTTATTCATTTATTTATGCAACATATACTCTGCTTCAATCAAGCTGGACTTGAGGCAGTTTCCATAGAATACCATGATAATATATACCTATAATAAACCAGAACTTAAATGGAGGGCTCCAGAATCAATCTTAAAAGGTTCTCTAGAAAAGCCAGATCTTTGCAACTTTCTGAAATGCCGTAAGAGTAGCCATAACAGCTACAACTATATTAGCTGCTACAGGAATCCGAATCCTGCTCAATGCTATCTTATTGCATCTGTTAAATATAGAGGCTTTCCTTTATATTTTGTCCATATTTACAGCGCCAAAACCAACTGCATATGGAATTAAAGGAGGACGAAAGGCAGAGAGTTGGGGCTGGAACTGAGGACAAAGTTGTGATTTCTCATTGTTAAAACAACTGGAGAGGCAAGAGGAAAGTGGGGAGGGGGTATATGAAAATGATGGGTCCAAAGGAGATAGAAACTGGCATGCGGGGTAATCTGCAAAACCTAAATGGGGAGGGGAAGGGGGGACAAAGGTCACACATAATTTAAAAGGAAGAAACTTGATCATCCAGAAGGTCAACCCTCCACAGAGCCCAGTAGCAGATGTGTCCTCAAGTCCATAACTACAAGCGTATTACAAAGCACTTGTAAGACACAGCAGAAGCTCACATCCAGTCCCACAGGAACCACGAACAGCTGAAGGACGTTCATTCGTACGGCTGTCAAAGCCTTGCAGAACAGTCAAAGCTACAAGAGAATGGCTGACTTCATCTTCCAAAGTCCCATCAAAGCCTGCATCAGGAGCCCCTATTTGCACCAGGATTGAAGGTAAAGTTATGTCCACTGTCCATTGGCCCAGAACCGGGCCTGAAAATAACACCCGTTGCAAAGAACGGGCATCACATACACGAACATTGGTCATTAAGAACAGCCCAGAGCCTGCAATTAGCTCCAAATTCCTGCTGTCAATTACTGGCTGACACCAAAAGACCTGTTTTGATGGCTTCCTACTTGTCTCTGGTCTTTAGGAATTTGAGAAGCTGGATGCTCCCCCAGGAGACATCTCTCAGATTGATGATATGACAAAGCCCTGAAGACGACTTCTTGGCAGTGGCACCATGGCTACTGAACGATTCCCCAGTGGCCTGGATCTATTCTGGTCCTGGAATACTTATTTTCAAAAAGCAAAGCAAAGGGAAAGAAATGAAAGGAACGAGTATGAAACAACATGATATCCATGGCTCCTGTTCTTTGAAAGATGAGTTGAGCTAAATTTTCACGCATCTCCAGTTTGGGCTTTGAAAATCAACTTGAGGCAGAATTTAATCAGGTGCATCCAAAACTGACTGTAGGCAAGAGATGAGATGCACGCTGGCTGGTGGGTGGGAATGTTGGGGAGGAGGAGACGGCGGTGGGGGAGAATCTGCCTTTTCCCCCAGGGATTAACACTTGGTTTTTATTTATTTATTTGGGGGGGCGGGGGGAAGCGGCTTTCCCCAGCTGAGAACAGCAGCTGCGACGTGCCCGCCGGATGGCAGGGAACCGAATTCAAGACAAGGCGAAGGATAAAAGGGGCAACTTTTCCATAGGGAGCAGGAGATACAATGTGAGACCTTAAAGGGGGGGGGGGATTAAAAAAAAACCTGCAAATACTGGCCTGATTTGAGTTTTCTTTTGGAACAAAAGAGAAAATGCCTGGAAAAGAAAGCAAGAAAGAACACATTTCTTCTGAAAGCCAGATCAGCAGATGGTTCTTTCCATACATATGCAGGAGTTGGGGGTGGGGTGGGGGGTGCTCCCGTGATTCAAATAAGGGGGATGCAACCGAAGCAAGCATGGTGGATAGCCACTCACCCGGGCTTTGCACAAAGGGCCATTAAAGCACATGAATGAATAGGCAGTTTGATGCACAGAGGGTGCAGCTGCTGTTTTCCGAGAACGGCGCTTCACGCCTTACCAAAACAGAACTGGGGAAATTATTACAGATAAACAGATAGGCAGGTAATCAGGAAAGCCTGATTGTGGGAACAGAGAGCTCGGAAATCAGGTCTTCCACTCATCCACCCCGAGAACACAATCAACGAGATTATAAGAGGGAGAAAAACTTCAGTGCATTTGCTAATTGGAAATGTGTGTGTGTGTTCAAAAAAAAAAATCTCAGTCCTTAGCTGAAAAAGGCTTTCCCAAATGGGGGGGTGGGAAGAAAAATAAACAGTCTGCTTATTCGTGGGAGATTTTCCAACCGTATAGTAATACCATTATTAATAACAGCAACAAAAACAAAACGACAACGTGGGTCCTATTTTTTTCCAAATAGATTGGTGGATTTGCACTCTGCTCAAAGGAAGAATCCAATATTGCAGCCTGAGTGGGATAAACAAGGGCTTGGATTTGTGCAAATGACTAAAATAAACAACTGAGCTCGTCCAGACAGACTGGGG
Organism: Candoia aspera; assembly: GCF_035149785.1. NCBI lineage: Eukaryota > Metazoa > Chordata > Lepidosauria > Squamata > Candoiidae > Candoia > Candoia aspera. Next base: position 258,029,131 of record NC_086154.1, read on the forward strand.
AAACTATCTGGTCCAAATAAGATGGGTGGGTAGGGATTAAAAATCTCGTTTGGCAGCAGGGCTGCATGGGATCCGCATGACCACACTGTCCACCTACCATTGGATATGGTGGGGACCGGCCCACCGTAATGCATGCTTGTGGTTCCACGTGTATCACTCTATCAAGGGATGAAGGTTATGTGTGTCACATTCCTTCAAAGAGGCTGCCATCTTCTGAGTTGATCACAATAAATTGAGTCCAGACTGCACCCCTTGGGAAGTTTCAGTCATGCGTTGTTTCATTGGTATTTAATGGATCCATACAGCTGCACAGATTCCATCAGGAACACTTGATAAGGAACAGAGTGGGAATTCAGGAAGAGGCTAACTAAAGATGTCCTCAAGCTGAGCTAGACTAATGGTGGCTACATGGACACAGCCATGCTATCTTCTTGGCAGTGGCACGGATGTGGTTTGCCACTGCCGCCTTGAAATTCTCAGTCCAGTCTACAGTCCTGTGATGCCCAGCTGATCTCCCATCCAAGTATGATCCATACCTGGCCCTGCTTAGTTCAGCCAAAGTCAGTCAGTTGCTGCCACCTGCTCTGATTCAAATGCAATGTATAAAATATGGATGTAGGTCGCCATATTCCAGAATGGTTTTTGTTGTTGGTTGTTGTTGTTTGAATTCCCAGGCCCACCTACAATTCTGGGATTCTCTGGTGTCCTCCCATGCGAGTTCTACCCAAATTTGACCCCAACCCTTCTTGGCTTTTCAAGATTTGCCAAGGTCAGCTAAGAAAACATTCTGATAGTATGTTTTCCCTTATCTATTTATGTTCTCCCCCCCACCCCCACAATCTAATATATTTTACACTCAATGTTGTTTTGTCTCTATCTAAGCAGTGTTCCTCACCCTTGGCAACTTTAAGATGTATGGACTTCAACTCCCAGAATGCTGGCTGGGGAATTCTGGGAGTTGAAGTCCATACACCTTAGAAGTTGCTGAGGTCGAGAAACTGAACTAAAGGACAATGAGTAGCTTAGAAAACCTACTTTGCATCCAGAAAGATCAGCCCCAGACTGCTAATAGAAAGGACCTGTAAGTCAGAATTATAGCTGAAATATGATATAGTATGTTTGCAAGAAACTCATATACGGCATAGAGATTGTAAATTTTGGGGTTATAATCAGTTGGGGAGTTGCTTTATTTCTGCACCAGACCAAACTCTCACAGGGTTGTCATTACGGGGAAGAACTGGAAGAGGAACAGCTATGCGCATCTCCTTGAGATTCCTGGAAGAAAGGCAGAATATCAATCTAACAAACAAGCAAGCAAATAAATATTTGAGCTTCCCACTGTATTCACACCACACTGGGTGCATTTTTCAAGGCAGAATGATCATCTAAGACTCTAAGACTTCAAACTCTCCTCCAAACTATTTTTACCGTTCCTGACCTCATGCCTTGCTTGAAGCTTTGGCAAGCAACTCATTGGACCCCCGGACCCTGTTTCATAGGTTGTTAAGTCAGGAAATTATAGGGGCGCTACACTTCAAACAACCGATTTAGGCTCATAAATCCCAAAGAAGATTCTCTGGAGCTTGCTCACCAGGATACAGGTCTGTCTGCATTCTCATTGTAAATCTGTGTCAAAGAGCTTTATAAAATCCAGCCGTCAAAGACACCTAAAGTCTTCCAGCTTGACTATCAGCAGACAAGACCTCGGCTGAGAAAGCGGGCACTTGAAAAACAAATGAAGATGTATCCTTTTAAAAAATGTATTCATTAGATTTATATCTTGCCTTGATTTTGTACAACTTAAGGTGTATATCATGTGCCCTCCTATTTTCCCAGCAACAACTACCAGATGGGTTGGGCTGAGAGAGAGGTGTTGGCCCAGGGTCACCCAGCCGGCTTTCATGCCTAAGGGAGGACTAGAACTCTCAGTCTCCAGCTTCTAGTCCAGCATCTTCACCACTCCACCAAATTGGCTCCTTTTATTCCTCCTTCACTGTAGAAATCCACCAAGATGGAACTGTGCTGGTCTCAAGCTACAGATAGTCCGAGCTTAACAACCACAATTGGGACTGGAATTTAGGTCGCTAAGGGATGTGGTCATTAAGTGAATCCAGATGTGATTTTATGACCATTTTGCAGTGGTCATTAAGCAAACCACATGGACATCAAGCAAGTCAGCCAGACTTAAGCAAGACAGCCAGTTCGGTCTAGTGGTTAAGGTGCTGAGCTAGAAACCAGGAGACTCTGAGTTCTAGTCCTGCCTTAGGCATGAAAGCCAGCTGGGTGACCTTGGGCCAGTCCCCCTCTCAGCCCAACTCACCTCACAGGGTTGTTGTTGTGGGGAAAACAGGAGGAGGAAGGAGTATTTGATATGTTCACTGCCTTAAGTTATTTATAAAAATAATAAAGGTGGGATAAAAATTAAATTTTAAAAAAATGTCATGCAGTTCCCTACTGATTTGCTTATCAGAAGCTGGCTGGGAAGGTTGAAAATGGTGATCACGTGACTGCAGGACACCGCAACCACTGTAAATGCATGACGGTTGCCAAGCACCCGAATCGCAATCATGTGACTGTGGGGACGCTGCGATGGCCATAAGTGCGAGGAACAGCCCTAAGTCGTTTTTTTCAATGCCATTGTAACTCCAGTCACTAACTGAATGGTTGCTAAGCAAGGACTAATGTCTGAACCCAAAATATGAACAACGGAAAGGGCTGTCCTGCACAATGAGAGCCATACCTCCTCTACACAGGATGAGAGGCTGAAAAGCCACACCATCATTCATTATCAGGGCTGTGCACAATAGGGTCTGCAGCAAACCCAACCCCACAATGACTCTGGGCAAGCCCCACTTCATGTGCCCACGTCATAATGCCACTGCAGGGCAGGGCTTGTGTTGCGATATCACTGCACATGCTCTGTCACCACAAAAGCATAATTCCTGGCTGAGAGCAGACCAGTTGCAGTCCGTGCAAGACTCCAAGTCAGAGACTGAATTCCAAGGTGGTTTAATCAACTCTACCAATCAAGTTTCTGAATCAGATCAACAACTGGGAAGGGCCCTGTGCATCTGGAAAACCCAAACGACCCAATCTGAAACTTCAAATGACTTACCAAATCACTTGAAGAAAACCAAGTTACTCTTTTGGCAGAATGATTTCACAGGAGTACTATGACAGTGGAACTTTAGAGGAGAGGGAATCACCCTTAACCAGGACTTTCTACCTGCGCATTGCCTTCTGTCAGGACCCGTGCAAGCAGAATCATGTCTGGGTTGAGCTACTGAAACAGGACCTGGGAAATCCATAATAAAACCCTACTCAAAATAGGGGGATCAAGGGCTAAACTAGGTTAGTTAATGCTCACCAATGGGGCGACAGTCTTACGTACACCAATTTGATCTCCCAGAGGAAAACTGGGGTATACATGTGGTACCCCAAAATTAAAATAATAATAATAAGGGCCAGAGGGCCAGGACTTAATATAAATCATAGCAGGCATTCTTCATTTTAGGCAGAAAGTGTGTGTGCCTGTGTGTGTGTGTGTCAATTAAACAGAGGGACCATGAAACCATTGGGAAAAAGATGCAAATTACATAATTTTCCTTATTTGCACAATTATGCTGTGACACCCAAGATGTCACATTTATTTATTTAGATTGATATGGCCACCCATCTCACCATGGTGATTTTGGGCAGCTCAGAACAAATAAAAACACCCTGCAAAATAATACCCCTACAAAATATTAACAAAAAAACCCAATATATAAAACCTATAATGACCACCCATGGGCTCCAGCTAATCTCCTGACCCCCGTACCTGGGAACATTTGTTCCCCTTGTCTCCCCACCCCCACACCCTTTATTATGCTAATAATGGAAAAGGAATGTTGTCCTTACTGACTTGTATAACCTGTTTGGCCCAGTGGCTCAGAAGTTGCACCCTTTCCCCTGAGATTGTTCTCAAGGAAAGAGGGGAAAAAATAAAATAACAAGATTCTACTGGTTCCTTCCTCCAGAAACTTCACTTCCCATTCTCTGATGGAAGAGCAACTACAGTAACATGCTGTCTCTGGATGGCATCATCTACTGTCAACTGCACTCAACCAGTTCCAATTATTTCCTAGGCAAAGTATCTCATCTCTAGTAAAGTCACAACGCTATGCAAGAGACATTACAAATTCTTAAGAGCCAGGCGGCTTTCTTTAAGGGGACAAAGACACAGGCCACCATATAGACCTGGAAACGCACATGAAATCGTGAAATAAAAAACATTCACCAAATATTTTAAGGGGAGCAGGAGATGAGAAGACGGCTACTGAAAGAGGGGAAAATAAAAATGGAAATTGGGCTCCCATGTCATGGATTTGGTTTAGAAGAGGCACTGTAAGGTAAAAGCTAAGTTGTGCCAGAATTATATAGCTATTTGTTTACCAAGGAAACAATGAAGTTCCAAACATAGTAAATTCTTAGCAGATGATATTACAGGTAACAATAAAATATCTTTAAAAAATTGATTGTCAGCTTAATGGACATCAAAGTTTTAAGGCTTTATGGTTCTTCAAGGATACACAAAGAGTAAAAAAATAAAAATAAACCAAGAGGTTGCTGGAAATTGCTATCACATAGGTGTAAAGCTTGAGAGGCATCTTCCTTGACAATGCCTGGGCTAGGAAAGATGTTCCTCAGCAGGGGTGCTCTTCTCAGCAGCTTCCCAACTGACTCAAGAGGATCACAGGAGTTCAGAAGGCAGGAGGGGGATGGAGTTAAGAGAAGCTCTATCTACTCTGTTGAGTCCCTCCCTCTTCTGGTGACATTAAGCGTCACCTTACTGCAGTCCTCCATCCACAAAAAGAAAGGGGCTATACTCTTCAGTGTAGAAAGAGGAGAACAACTGGAGAACAACTGCCTGGTGCCAACTTCTAGGATTTTAACTCCCAGAATTCCACAGACGGTAGGACCATTCAGCACAACTGGAGGGTACCAAGTTGATGAAACCTGGTTTAGGGTATGCCATCTTTGATTTTATCTTGTCTTGGACCACAACAGGTCTCCAGACAACAATATTTCATGGACAAGATCCAAGAAACTGCATGGAACAGGGCCAACACTGGCTTGCGACTGTCCATGCGCCTTGTCCATACATATTGGAGCTTTCCATACAGAGCTCCAGTTGCTTATTGCCACACTGAACCAACTAATAGCAAATGTAAGTATATTCTCTTCCTCCTTACCTATCTGACAGCCCTACATGAAGAAACTGATACTTGGCCATACTTTATACAGATCAATGCACACGGTTTGTTCTCTCCATAAGAAACAAACAAACCTCAACAACAAAACCCCACCCATTTCTCAGCCTTTTCCCATGTCACAAAACACAAGGTTTCTCAATAGTTCCATTTCTGTCTCTAGCATCTCCACCAAGTTTGGCTTACTTTCTGGTCTTCCAACGTTTGTGTCACTGAAAAGAGCAAAAATCTTCTTGTTGCACATGCCTCTCTGCCTGTATATATAAAAGGCAAGTATCTTTGGGCAAATGGCCCAACTCACAAATATGCTCAGACATCATGATAAAACTGATACAAACTGCATAACTGTTTGTGCAATGATGTCACAATGTGGGTATTATCATTTTGATGTCCCTGGACATTGGAACAGACTCCTGTATTTTGATGGGTCACTTTAGGTAAAGGTAAAGGTAAAGGTTTCCCTTGACGTAAAGTACAGTCGTGTCCGACTTTAGGGGGCGGTGCTCATCTCCGTTTCAAAGCCTTGGAGCCGACGTTGTCCATAGGACACTTCCGGGTCATGTGGCCAGCATGACTCACGGAACGCCGTTACCTTCCCGCCGAAGCGGTACCAATTAATCTACTCACATTTGCATGTTTTCGAACTGCTTGGTGTGCAGGAGCTGGGACGAGCAACGGGAGCTCACCCCGCCGCGCGGTTTCGAACCGCCGACCTTCCGATCGACAGCTCAGCGGTTTAACCCGCAGCGCCACCGCGTCCCTTGAGTCACTTTAGAGAGCACAGCAAATAATGGTTCGAACGAACTTAAACATTTAGGGCCATTATTTCAACAATTTATAAAATAAAAATAGAGCCAGTTTGGTCTAGTGGTTAAGGTGCTGGGCTAGAAACCAGGAGTCTGAGAGTTCTAGTCCCACCCTAGGCATGAAAGCCGGCTGGGTGACCTTGGGCCAGTCCCTCTCTCTCAGCCCAACCCACCTCACAGGATAGTTGTGAGGAAAATAGGAGGAGGAGGGAATATTAGGTGTCATGAGCACTGATGGTGAGCAGGAGGGGGCCCCTATCCAGGGGGGAAAACACATGCGTAGTAGCGAGGAATTGAGCAGCCATTCAAAGAGACACAGATCAGACCCGCCTTTTGGGGTTTATCTGTCTGGGTTTTTCCCACGCTTCTTCCGTTTGCTAGGATTTTCTGTCTAATGTAGCAGCAATAAAACACGAGCGACTTATTCCTCATCTCAGCGTGGTTCCTGCTTGTCAGGACATTAGGCATGTTCCCCACCTTCAGGTATTTATAAAAATAATAAAGGCAGGGTAAAAATTAAATATAAACAAACAAACAAACAAACAAATTTCAATTATCCATGTACTATAAATTATGCTTTTCCTTTTTTATGTATGAGAGGGGAGAATGAAAACATCCATTTTCATTCTAGACTAAACCGTAGCTTTTTTTTGCCTAGAAATGTGAGGAACTATGGTTTATCCCAATTACTGTGAGTTAAGCCAACCTAGGATCAAATAATGGGTTGATATCCTGATATGTCACATACAGAAGGAGAAGATATGATGGCTTGAGGCTCACCACAGCTTGTTTGAAGATTTACACTCTCTGTCTAACACTTGGGATGGCGCAGGATAGCAAACTTTTACTCTAAACGTGATTTTGAAGTGAGCTTACACTAACACTTACTTAATGCAGTATGTGAATGGACGAGCCATAAGTATGGCATCTCTCTGGCTGCAGCAGAATACAATATAAAAACTTAAAAGCAGTTCAACGCTTAGGTTAGTCAGTGTATTTGCAAATCATGGTGCAGGTTCCAGGCAGGTTCTAAGCAGCACTGGGCAGAAACCACTTTTCAAAAACCTTGGCCAAATTGTGGGCAGAGAAACTGGATTGATGATGTGCCATCAAGTCACTTTTAGCAACCATATAGATTTCCTCCAGGATGATCTCTCTCCAACTTGAACCTTCAGCTCTTCCAATGGTGCCCACATCGCCAGTGTAACTGAGTCCATCTAGCTTGCCACTGGTTGTCCTCTTCTTCTCTTTCTTACCACCTTTCCCAACATTGCAGAGAGTTAGGTCTTCCCATAACTAGGCTGACCATAGTTCCTTGAGACAAAAACAGGACACTGGGATGGCAAAACGGGACGGGGTTAAAAACAGGACATTGGGATGGCAAAACGGGGCAGGGCTGGGCAACGGGTTGGATCGGCAGGCAGGAACTTCTCCGGTTTTCTCGGGCTGGGAATCTTCGGATTCCTTCGTTTGCCAGAGGCAAGGCTGGGCTGGAGAGTCTAGTGAATGGTTGTCCCAGACAAGCCGTTCCTCCTCTGGCTGTGCTTTTACGTTCTTTTCTTCCCGCTGTTTCAAGGCAGGAGCCAATCGGCTCACCCTTTCATCACCGCCTATCAGCTGACCCTGTTTTTTTCTTTTTAGCTTTCCCGCCCGGTTGAGCTCTGCGGCTTTTCTCCCGCCGTTTCTGCCGAGCTCCCCCTCCTTCCACTCAGAGTGCATTCTGACGAGTTCGCAGGAACTTTCAAATTTTTAAGTAAGGTTTTTAAGAAAATGGGACAAGATGGACATTTATTTTAAAACAATGGGACGGTCTGGAAATGTTAAAAAAATGGGACTGCCCCGTTCAAAACGGGATGTATGGTCAGCCTACCCATAATGAGTCTGAAAGGTCATCATTTCAGCCTGATCATTTGGGCCTCAATGAGAACTCTTTATGGGGCAATATATTATATAAACCCAGGAAACCGGTGAACTAAGCAAGTTTAGAGGGTAGCATCAAAGCTTCTATTGCTTAGGAACAGCAGCATCTATGGGAAATGCGGGGAGGGGTGTCAGAAAAAGGCAAGATGCATCCAGCAGGTCTGCCGTATTGCTTTTTTTGACACCCCCTGCCCCAGACCCTGCTGCATAGGAAGAAGTAACTGCTCAAATAGTCAGGATAAAAATTGGGTGGCCTATGCATTTATTTAAAAACAAATAAACAAATAAATATTTAATAATAAATAAATGCCTTTCTCTTACAGAGAGAGAAATGCTCTGTATCTTGTAATAAGCTTATAGAGGAATGCTGGAAGTCAGTGATGCTGACTTGCAGAAAGATATGTGAGGGACTGTACTTCCAGTTCCCTATTGGTTTAAAAGCTGCAGAACCCTTTTGGGAAAACTTGGAACCCAGCCAACCTTTTGGAAGACCTACATTCCCTTGGGGGAAACTGGTTTATTGAGGACTAAAACAGGCCCCTATCTTCCACGGGAGCTCCTACTGCCTGTTTCTCCTTGCAGGCACTCAATCTCCATCTGTGCTGGTTAAGGAAAAAGGATTCTCTTCCTCTCAGGAAGCCAGCCGAGAGACATCAAAGGGAGTAGGGTGGGATGGGCTGGACTTCCATTTAGGACCATGAGGAAGGATTCTAAAGGCCATATGTAGCCTATGTGGCTTAAAGATAACTCAAAGACACCCCTTAAAGCAGAGTAGGTAACTTTTTTCTGCATCCCCTTAGGAGAAATCTGTTGGAGACTACATGGTGAGTGAGATCACGGCCAGAAAAGCTATGAAAACAGCAGGAAATTAATTGGTGTATGCAAACTAAGAGGAAATGCAGTTAGGCTTTTAATCTGTCCTAAAACCCTTGCACAAAACCCGCCCCGCTGTTTCTTCCTTATTATAAATCTGTAGGTTTGGTTTGCAGGTGGTCCTCACTTAACGACCCTTTCTGTAGGCAATCTCTCCTTTGCCTGACGCTTTCCCACTGCCAGTGTGATTGCATGGCTTTTAATGTGTAGAACAGCTTGCTCTCTTGAAATCTCTCTCCAATCCCTCCACTTTGTGAGAGTGGAGGGAAGGGTCAGGCAAAGAAAGATTGCCTACAGAAATTGCTTGTGCCCCCCGCCAGTGCAGAGCAGAGAGTACTGTAAGCTGTTTGCATAGCATACCCATGCTCCCAACCCCAGGCTTTCGATGTCTAGAAGAGCAAACAGTTTACTCTCTTACAATCCCTTTCTCTCCAATCTCTCTGCTCTGCAAGGGAGGAAAAAAAAACACAGGTCAGGCACCCGACAATACTATTGACTAATGGTGATCACGTGACTGAAGGACACTGTGAAGGTTGGAAATTGGCTGTAAATTTATCTTTTCAGAACCATTGTAACTTCAAATGGTTGCTGAACAAGTGGTTGGTAAGCAAAGACTACCTGTACACATAATAGGGCTGAGCAGTGCTTCAGATTCGATTCCAGAAAGGTGCTCTGGAATGCGCATCGGCACAAACCTACCACGTGTCTCCAACTTTTTAAAGCAGCCACATCCTGTAAGGGCATCTGCACCATCCTGAAGAAAAGTATAGGTAGTCCTTGTTTAGCGACCACAATTGGGACCGGAAACTTCACCATTAAGTGAAGCAATCACTAAGTGAAACTGCAACTGTGCTTACGATCTGACTTCAGCTTTCCTTTGCTTTACAGAGCTGCAAAGGTCGTAAATACGAGGATTGGTCACAAAGTTACTTTTTCATCACTGCTGTAACTGTGAACAGTCACTAAACGAGGCAGCTGTTAAACAAGGACCATCTGGACAGCTATTTTGAAGAGTGGTACACACACCGAAAGAACTCTTTCATATAATTTCCAAAGCACTACACTATCCTAATACATAACACCAAGTCAACATATCGATCTGCAGCTTTGAGGTGTGCACATCAGGGCTCAATGCCTTTTGCAAACCATACCTGTCCAACAAATGCCAACTTGATATTAAACATAAACCCCATTATTTTCTCATTTCCTAGAAGTCTCATTTCCCTAAAAGTAGAAATAAGTAAGGACCCGCTGTCTTAATTCCAGTTATATGAAGCTTTAAAAGCATCGCTAAGTGAAACTGCAACTGAGCTTATGATCTGACTTCAGCTTTCCTTTGCTTTACAGACCTGCAGAGGTTGTAAAAATGAGGATTGGATAATCTACTTCCCCTTTGTTTTTCTTCCCTTCCCAGCACTAAATTCCTAAGCACAATAAATGGCAAACCTTAGAAAGCAGGGAATGGTGGTGGAATCTGCCCTTTGAGAACAGAAAGGAGAATCCATTAGTTGTGGAAGGGGACTGTGGGCTCAGTGGAAAAGTAGGGTTTAAGCCCCAATTTTAAAATGCCCTATCCCTGGTTTGTCCTGCAAATGAGTTACTGGGTCCATGGGAATATCAAAGGTGGAGGCTGTCATGGAGATGAGTAAGGGGGCCTCTTCCTGCTTCTTAAAATGACAATAGCATAACCCCCCCCAAAACTATATTAGTTGGCTTTTGATTTTGGATCTTGGAGAGCTCTGCCTTCAAGGTACCCTGCAAGGGAGTTCTCCTTTAGGAAGAACAACCATCAAGGGATACAGCATGCAGAGATCTTTCCATAAGCTCCTTAAAAGAGAGGGGAGCCCGCCCAGGGTGGAGTGCGAAGGTGGGGGGAGACACGAATGCAACAGGAGGGATGGGTGCCCCAAAGGAACAAGGTGTGGGGAGGGGATGCCGTGATCAGAAAAGGAAGCAACCCAAATGCCCTGTGGGGAAGGGCAGTTCAGAAGCTGGTGGACACTTCGTGAGCAAAGCCCAAGGCGGATATGCAAGTGGGGAACGGGGGAAGCCAACAATGTCATCAGAGGGGGGAAAGGGAAAAGAAGGGGTCCATGAGGGTGGGGGTGGAGGAACCCAGCCAAGTTCCCACCGGATGCTGGAGTTTAAGTTCCCCACCCCACCCTGTAAGCAGAGCCAAGGGAATCTGAAGGACCACCTTGGAGTGAGATGGAAGAGACCCCCAGTTTCATCCTGGAAACAAAGTCTGCTTGGCATTCTGCAGAGTCGCAGCCAATCTGGTGGGGGAGGGACAATGCAGATGGCTCTCGAAAGCCATTTTTCTCTCCCCCCCCAACTCCTCCAACTCCAACTGGCAAAATATTCTCACCCCTCTTTGAGACCGGAAGTGCAGTATTGGCCCCGAAGTTTAACTTGCGTGAGAAAAACACAGAGTCCCATGCCAGGAGAAAGAAAACAGAGTCCACCCAGATGTGAAATGCCCCCCATTTGAATCACTACCCTCCCCTTTGCAGGCTCTACTTTCCCAAGCAGTGTTGTGGAGCTCCTAAACCCCAAAAGGTTGCCAGTCACATGGATTAGTAGCTGGGACGCAACTCCAAAGGAGCACCAGCCAACTTGAAGTTGCCTGTTCAGGAAAGGCTGGTGCAAATTAATTAACTGGCAGGTTTTTCCTCAAAAAGATTTTGTTTCCTCCACTCATCTGTGAATTCCCAGTCATCTTCTACCAGGAAGAATTCTTTTAGCCAGTTGAGAAACATCACTCTTTTGCAGAATGCAAGCAGAACCAGCCTGCACTTCACTGAATGCAAACCAAGCCCTCCATAGAAAGCTTATACATGAATTTGAGCCCTGACCTAATCTGAACTCGTTCAAGATTTTCCTCGGAAGCTGCAGGAGGCATTTGCTCTTTCCAAAACAGATACAGCTCCTTATCTCAAGTTGATAATGTTAGGCACACTTACAAGACGTTAAAAAAAAAGCCCAAAACTAAACATGAATTTTCATTCCCTGAAGCAGCAAATTATGTAAAGCAAATGGAACTTGAATGGGAATTTGGCAGGCTTCACTTCAAGAAAAAGTGTTTACTTTGAAAGAAGAGGGGAATGCAGGTAAGTAAATGAAGGAAACAAGGAGGAATCAAGAGGCTGACAGCTTCTACCCCAGTGTTTCTCAAACTTTAAGCAGTGTGGACTTCATCTCCCAGAATTCCCTAGCCAGCCAACACAGTCTGGGAGTTGAAGTCCACACATCTTAAAGTTGCCAAGCTTGAGAAGCACTGTTCTGCACAATACAAAGCGGACCTCAATGCTCACTTTAGCTTCCTGTTCTCAGATGTTCTTCAACCTGGTGCTCTCCAGGGGCACTGGATTATAATTCTCAGGATTATAATGTATCCAGAGAGGTGCAGGCTGGCACTTCTGGAAAGCACCAGTTTCAGGAGGCAGCTTTAACCAGCTTCCACCATCTTCATAGGGTGAGAATTGCATTTAGGGAAGAGCTATCAATTCTCACAGCTGTTCCAGTTTCCTTTCCTTTCCTTTCCCTCACAACCTGTCTGCAGCTGCAAGAGAAGGCAGGGACAACTTTGGCAGGTGGCCAAGTAGCCCACTGGCTAGTCAGGAGAGGAAGCTCAAAGGGGATTCAGTTCCTCCATCAACCAAAGGCCCCCCTCCAGCTGATCGACAACTAACCCACCACTTTCAATTCATGAGGAAACAACCTTCACTAGACACTAGAAGTATCTTCACTAGCTGTTCCTGCGTGGTCACCATTAGCACTGATGAACTGCAGCAGAAATCAAAGTTAATGATCATCTCATCTCCCACCCAGCACATTTTACATAATGACAATAATAGAGCACATAGGCTTAGCTTAACAGCAGACCACCTCCAGAGCACATTCCACTTTTGTAGCATAACATGCCCACATTTTAAGGAGTTACCCAACCTGAGAGAGAGAGAGAGAGAGAATTTTAAGACTAGTGTTATTGCCAGATCTATGCTGATTTCTGGTGCCTGCAAGTTTTTTCAGATCAATCTCTTTGCGGTCTCTTCCAACCCCTTGGAATTCAGTGACTGGTCCATAATTTCCAGGATCCTTCTTTTCCCCCGTGGTAAGAACAAGATTTGTCCTCTTCCAGTTGCTGGTACTTTGCCCACGGTTGGGGAATGGCTCTTCACTTGGAATGAATTTAAATCTCCAGAGCCAGATAAATGGCATCCTAGGAAATTGAAAGAAGGTGCTGACTGTCTGGCTGAATCTCTATGCATTACCTCCGAGCAATCCTGAAGCCTAACACCAGCATGAATAGGGCTTTGATGCAGAATAGAAAATTTAACTAGAGCAAAAATTCAGAATCGGTGTTGGGTATCCTTCACTGTATTAACCAGGAACCTCGCCCCCCTGCCGTTTCCTGCACAGGCATAAGACCACTTCAGTTTGAAATACTCCCAGGCAGTATTTGTGGTTAAAATGTTGTGCAATCTTTTATCTCTATTTTTCATTCCCGTTTATGCAAATATAAACAGAAGGGGGAAAGGCTGTACAGGTAGTCCTCACATAATTACCATTTGTTTAGTGACTGTTCAGACTTACTACAGAGCTGAAAAAAACGGTCCTCAACTTACAACCATCGCAGTACCCCGATGGTTACATGATCACGGTTTGGGCACTTGCAACCAGTTTACATTTATGACTATCACAGCATTCTACGGTCACATGATCACCATTTTCGACCTTCCCGGACAGCTTCTGACAAGCAAAATCAATGGGAAATCATATGATCTGCTCAATGACCACATGGTTCGCTTAAAACCCACAGTGATTCGCTTAACGACCACCACAAAGGTCGTAAAACCGGGTTGGATTCACTTAATGACTGCTTCGCTTAGCAACTGAAATTCCAGTCTCAATTGTGGTTGTTAAGGACTACCTTTACTTGAATTCCTCAGCAAGCACAAGCGAATCCAATATTCACCTCCTACAACAGCAAGACACTATTCCAAATCTATCTATCAACCTTAAGGGCAATGGTAGGGTGGCAGACACTCACAAATATCTGTGCCACGATTTGCAACCCCCAAAGCAAGCATTTATGTTGGCAAAGGCAAAGCTGCCACAATGGTGAAGGCAGATCCTTCAAAACAATCCCAATTCCCTTTTCAGGACCAATGCAGATATTAACCGTGCTATGAACAAGAATAAGCCATTTTAAAAAGCCATTTTAAACAGCCATTTGCTGGTGTGCGTGCATACAGATGCACATACAGAAGCACACCTCCCGCTCTCTACCTGTCTGCAGCAGGAAATACTCAAGCTCCCGGAGTAGCAATCATAACACATGGCGAGAGGCCCACTCTCAGCCAGGACAAAGAACAACCAGCCTTGGATTGCTGCCTAAAACAAACCCACCTTCGGAACCACAACGCCCGTGAGCCTCCAAATATTTCTGTGAATGAGGAGCTACCCCTTGCAAGGAAAAGTCCTCCCTGTCTGAGGTGATCACATAACACCCTGGGGCAATTAGGGAAAACTCTTCTCATGTGGAAAAGCAAAGAGAAGATCATTACTAAATGTGCTGGCTTCACTTCCTGCAAAGAGCAGCAGAAAACTGGCGGGCAACCAGGAAGGAATCACCCATTTAGCCCAGAAGCAAAATTCAGGGGATTTAGGAAAGGGTAGGAACTTGGCATTTTCCGCAATTCCACTCTCAAGGTCTGACAAGCTCCTCCAAAATTAAAATATATCTCAAGATCACGGAGCCCAATCTGAACATGTAACTACCCAACCACAACTGAACCGCTCTAATCCAGGGTTTCTCAAAGCCAGGTTAAGATGGGTGGACTTCAACTCCCAGAGTTCCCCCAGCCAGCATGCTGGCTGGGGGAACTCTGGGAGTTGAAGTCCACCCATCTTAACCTGGCTGAAATTGAGAAACACTTCTAATCTATCCGTAAAATGCACCATTTAAAGCTGTATACTATACAACGCAAAACTTTACCAAGGTTTATTTGATTCAATAAAATGAATCAAATAAAAATGTGTGTAACTGAATTCTCATTACAAACCATTAGAAGGGAGAGCAGAAGCGATTCTTGATGGAACCGCTGCGTTTCCCTACAGAAACCCAATGTTGCTTGTAAATTCTGCCAGATTCATTGCAGGACATCCTGATGCCCGGTTTAAAATGGGAACTGAGGTTCCCACCTCTTTCGTTATTATTAAAGCATTCATAGTTCAGGTTTTCAGAGGAGACTTCCAAGTCAGCTTACGAACTGGTCGCAGTCCACACCATTTCCATCTAACAGACACAACACAAATGCAAATAGGACTGGGAAGGGAAGCAACTTGGATGCACAGTCCTCACTAAGCCTTGGATGCTGATGGCTGAACAAAGCTAGGAAGGTGTGGTGATGATCCACAGGCTAGGAGAAGTACCATCAGGGGAACTCTGGCATGGTGGAGACCTCTTCTGCATCCAGACAAGATGAAGGGATCAAACAAGAGCATCTCCGGTGCTGGCATTAGGGTTTGGTTAGGAATGTAAAGGTCTATGAGACTCAAAAGCTGAAGGAAAATTACCCAACACAAACTATTTCCATTCTGGCTACCTTGAGCTACAAAGCTTGAAGATGCACCAGGGCAGCCTTTACTTCTTCATAGAACATTTTATCAGTTAAACATCAGAAGGTGACTGATGTTTAACTGACTTTTCAGACTTAGAAATTATTCAAAGCTCACTTCAACAAATGCACGGAGTGGCTAAACCAAGGTTTCTCAACCAGGGTTCCATGGAACGCTAGGGTTCCACGAGAGGTCACTAGGGGATCCCTGGGAGATCATGATTTATTTAAAAAAATATTTCAAATTCGGGCAACTTCACATTAAAGAGGTAAGTTTCATTCTTTATTTTTAGTTTAAGAACACTGTTCATGTATACATACAGGCCTACCCATGAAACGAATATAGTAATTTTGTAACTTCTGGCCTATTGAGCCTGAATGTGCAGGGGTTCCCCGAGGCCTGAAAAATATTTCATGGGTTCCTCCAGGGTCAAAAGGTTGAGAAAGGCTGGCATAAACTATTAGTTACAACAGTCATCACATCAGAGAACTTGACCTGAGTAGAATGATAGGTCCAAAGTCCTTCTCTCTTACAGATAATCTCAACATTAGCAGCTGGTGGAAGATGGAGGGAAGTTCTCAGATGGAGCTGTATCCAGAATTCTTTCAAAGGGTCTTCGGCAGCTACCAGAAGAGCTGGGAGTAAGGAAATACAGACGCCTAAAGGAAGATCTCAACTTGCTTCTCAGTTCTACTTCTGTAGCTCTTTGGGGTTGGAGAAACTCATTGCAGATTCAGACACAACAAGTATGTTTTCTCAAGCAGAAGGTCATTTGGACTTATTTCTTAAAGGCACAAAATCCAGCTCATTTAGATCCTGCCCTAGATATTAATGGGTATCAGGATATGGAGTGATAGAACCTGCAAAAACTGTTGCAGAATCACTGCAAAGATCATCCATTCAAGTAAAACTACCAAATCTTCAGTGTCTTTCTCTCTCTTTAAGGGAAACTGTAACTGGACTGGACTGGATGGTCCATGAAGGGTTCCGTAGAAGACCTCTGTGACCGGGGGCCATGATGGTGCAAGACGCCATAATATAACATCATATCTTTGGGTGTTCATATAAACCCATTAGACTAATTAGCCTGCCTGTAATTCAAAAGAAAGCCCTCTTTCACAAAATAACAAAAATGCATACATATTTTATTTATTCTTCAAATTTCTATCATCGCCCACCTCTCCCCAAAAGGGGAGATATATATGATCCTTTTCCATCCACCCAATGCTAGCAGATACTTAGGGAAGACTTTCCCAAAAATTGCAAGAATGATAAAAAGGAACTTTGCTTCTGAATGTTCCCATTCCAGTTGAATTACACACACATGCACATGGACACACAAAATGCACAATCTGTAAAGTGACTTGCAACAGAAATTATTCAGTTTATGAGGCTGCCTAATCAAAACAACATTCTCTTATATGCTCCTACTTCTCTCAAAAACAAAACTAAATTCATTTTCATTCTCCTGTCTCTAAATTCAAAGTCCATTCAAAACCAAAAGGACTTCAGAATGGCGCTGATGCCAACTGAGATGCAAACTCCAGTCTCGCCCCAAATGAATCCCCATATCCTGCGCCTACAGAACACAGACCCTGCTAATTTTGCAACTGTGGGATGCTTCCGTGCAAAACTGCTTCTCTTCACATGTCCCTAACTTGTCAAAACATCCTCTTAGAACTTGTTCTGAGGAAAAAAAACAATTAAAAAGGGGAGGTGGGCTATTAAGCAGGGCGCACCAACCAAGCCAACAGTTGTGAACAGTTGTGCAAGGGAGCTTTTAAACTCTGCTAGCTCTTCCGGTTTAAAGGCATGGTCTTTGTGTGAGTGGGCCATTATATTGTCCTTCAAATAGCCCTTCAAAACTCCCTTCAGCTGAGGCCCCTACAATGGCAAAGCATCTGGTGTGCAGGGACCTCAGAGCTTCTTATGCTAATAGCATCTGGCCCTTGTCTTGTTACGTCCCCTCCTCCCCGTCCATCTGCTTATCTGGTCCACCTGTTGTCCCATGTTTGGACTGCAGGAACCTGGTCAGGGCACAGATTTCATCTTGTTCACACTGAACCAAACATGCCCGTCTCTCAGCAAGCCCATGAGAACTTCCACCCCTTGAAAAAGGTGATTGAGCTCCTGCAGACAATGCCTGGGCCGTGGGGCTCATTTGCATCTCATGTGAAAACAGAAGGCAAGAAGGAAGACCCCTTCCAACCCCTGCCCCGAGCAAAAAGAGGTGCTCCCTTACCTTCTTTCTGGAGTGAGTGTGGTCTTCCTCTCTCGATGCTTTGCTGTTTTTCCCAGCTCTTGAAAGTTTGGGCTCCCCAGATTGTTTAATGGTGATTTTGATCTCAGGTGGGCAGATATAGTTCTCTAGGCTTTTGGGAGGTTTCTTGGCCCTCTTAGTGGTCTGGATTTTCAATTTCAGGCTTCCCTCTGTGAAGTTGGCCTCCTTGATGGAAAACTCCTGTTCCTCCAGGCCGTCACCGGCTACCCATTTCTCGCTGTCGGCATTGGAAATCGAATCTACATCCCTCCTGGAGCAAAGCTCATCTTCTTCCTCTACTTCCATACGATCGCCGCCCCCTGGAATCCCTTTTGCAGAGCTGGACGTAGAGAGCAGGGTCTCCCCAGGTCCCCCAAGAGCAGCAGGAGCTTTGGCAGAAGCAATGGCTGATGCCAAGAAATCCGTCTCACTTCCCCTCTGTCGGGAAGTGCCTGAATTTTCCCTTGGCTCCATAGCAATCCCCCAGTCTCTGGAAGTCTTATGGGGGGAGCAGGGGAGACTGAGGAGAAGAAGAGGGAAACCCCCAGAAGAGGAGGGGAGCTCTCACTTGGAGTTTCTTACAGGTCCAAATGTCCAATCACCAGAAGGAACTCAAAAGCTTTCAGATCTGTGACTGATGGGAACAAAAAACAGAGAGCAGATAATCAGCATTTCAGCGTTGATCGTTCTGCAAGTTACTGTCAATCTCAATTCACATCTCAGTAATGATTTATTGCACTCATAATCTGCATTTCTTCCATGGAGATCATGGTAGTGCACGTGGTCCTTCCCAATATTGATCTCTCAGCAACTCCATGACATAAATTAGGCTGAGGGAGAGGTCTAACCCAAGATTAGTCACTTTGTACAAAACATTGCTCCCAAATCCTAATATAAACCATTACACCTTACTGAAGTCTGATCCCCAGTGTCCACATTCAGAATGGTAAAGCTAAAACTAGGATTTGGGAATGCCCACATTGGGTGTGTGAATCCTGGCAGGTTCAAGTCACAGCCACATTCAAATTTCTGCAGCACACACTGGCATCCATGAGCAGATAATGAAATGTGTATCATGATGTAAACTGTTGTGTGTGTGTGTGTGTGCGCGTGCATCACAGCATCAAACACACAATAAGGGGCAAAGCTTGCATTGTGATATCTCAATGCACTTTTCACCTTTCCAGTGAGACTTCTGGATTCTAAAACTTCTGAAGTGGTGAAAGTCCAAGCTGCAGAATTGGTCCAATGTTTTAACACTGAAAACTGTTTTTTTCCCCCCCTTTTAATCAGGTCTTTAAAATTGAGCTTAAGACTGTGTTTTATTCAGGCAGAGCAAACATCAGCAGGGAAAATCTGGCAAACACCAAACTTTTAAGACCCTCCATTAAATGTTGTCTGTTCTTCCACGAACCAAGATAATGAAGGTAAAGAGAACGGAACAATCCTTGATCCAGAGAGATATCTGAGGAGTGTGTGTGTGTTTGAAGAAGAATCAAAACCTCCTTGAGAAGGATACACAGCTCAAAATAGCATTTTGCCAAGACAGAGCTGACATCTTCCAGAAGATACACTGAAAGCTGAATTTCTCAGCTGTCCTATCTGAATTTCATAACTCCTAACCTCAAACTATTCTTACTTTTTCTAGGCATTCAAAACTGGCGATATTGGGACACATGGTCAACTCAGCAATAGAGCATCCCTCTCAACAGTGATAACGGTAGCTTTCAGAAAAAGAACCAATGAAGTACCAAAGATATTGCTTCAAAGGAAACCATGGGGGTCATGCCCACAGCTTCCTCTCCTATTTATAGGTTTAAAATGGGAGTATTGCATCCATCCATTGCCCACCCTTCATTCAAGAAATTCAAGGGGTTTCTCCCAATTTATAGCTGTAAGCCAATTCTGTATAGCAGAGCCCTGGTTTGGCATGCGGAAGTTTCAGTCCTTGGCATCTTTTCAGGTAAGGTTGAGAAAATAACCAAGCAGGACTCTACCCAGGTACTGCCCGTGCAGTGTCGGCAATACTCAGCTATGTAGACCAACCCATCATTGTAACGAACGAGTCTCTCACTTTGCAAATGAGGTCATGGATTATTATTAGGTCCAAGACCAAATAGAAGATTTATTTATTTATTTATTAAACAGATTTATAAGGCCACCCAACTCACACACGGTGACGCTGGGTGGCTTGCAGATGTCAGTGTATACCTCATACAGATAGTCCTCAGTCAACAACCACTCGTTCAACCGTTTTAAGTTATGACGGCATTGAACGAGTGGTACTTATGACCAGCCCTTGAAATCACGCCCATCCCAGCACCCCCACGGTCACGTGATCACAATCCGGGTGCTTGGCAACCAGCTCGCATTTATGACAGCTGCAGGGAGCCACAGTCACATGGTCACCATTTGTGACCTCTCCTGCTGGCTTCCCACAAGCAAAGTCAATGTGAGCCACACGAGACTCCCGACTTCCTGCTGGCTTCCCCATTGACTCTGCTTGTTGGAAGCCGACAGGAAGTCATGAAGAGGTCCTCGCTTAACAACTCATGACCCTCGCTTAATGACAGCAACAGGGATTGACGTAAGCGATGCAGTCATGTGACACCGCGCTTTGTGACATCACTTAGCAATGGAGATTCTGGTCCCAGTTACCGCCGTTAACCAAGTAACTAGAAATAACTTTCCACCGTCATCTACCTTTAAAAACTTATTTTCTTGTATTACCAGACAAGACATAGGAGTAACCTGAATTTGCAGACAGGTAAGGGTTTTAATTTGAATTAGCTGAAATAGAAGGGAGAGGAGCAGGGTTTTGGATTGCTTTAAAAAATATGAAGTATTTTACGTGCTTGTGCTGCTCCAATCTCCTTATGATCTGCTTGCATACTGTAAACAAGGCTGTGAGAAGGTTGTAAGTCTCACAGAGGCTTCATCCAAAAGAAATTAAAATTGATTAAGCTGCTTCTGGAAGTTTTATTTCCACCCCACCCATTAACCAGTGAGGCTAGCAATGCCTTATCCCAGCACCCAAATCTGACACATTCCACCGAGGTTCAGCTGCAACGTAGGAGCTACTCCCTAGAGTTACAGCCAGTCTGTGCCAGATAAAACTTCACCTGTTTTTAATTCAACAACTTTGCTCACCAGTGAAAAGAAGATGGCTGCCTTCGTGGGGGGGCAAAAGAGGCAGTCAAAATGAAAAGGCAAGCCCCAAATTTCTCCCACACCCCCACACAAAAGCAACGGGAAACAGAATTGCTGGAATCTTTGTTCTGCTGATGCCTTGAATGCTGTCTTCTCAGTCACAATAGCTTAAGATCCCAAACTTCACTTTGCCTTTTAGCAGAATGCCAGTGAGGGCACCCTGAAAAGAAGTGGGTGGGGCTGGGATAAAAACTGAATTCAGTATAATGCAATGTGAACCTAAACACAAAAATCAACCAATGAAATTCAGTTAATATGATTTCCCCCATGTATTTAATCACGGTCCCCTTCTGTAATGTTAAGAATTACAATTTAGCAGCAAGGCTTGGAGATATTCTTGGGTAGGAAGGGTGGAGGGATAATTATTAATACATGATGTGGGTGGAGAGACAGGGCATATGGCCTCAGAGACCTAGGTTGTGCACTTCAGACTCAAACCAATTAATTCTGACTCAACCCTCTTGAAGACTGCCTCGAAAAGCATCAAAGGGCTCATCCATAGAGCTGCTTGGCTGCACTTTCCTGCTGTCCCAGAGATGGGAAGAAACCATATCAGCATTAATCATGCTGCCCCTACAGTGTGCCCTTAATGCACATCCAGGATGAGGCTGGGCAGTGATGCTGTCCATAGATCTCCATTGCGCGACAACACAAAGGCAACAATTGGTGGTTTTCCCTGGTTCAAATTCCAGTCCTGCTCAACTTCCCCTCAACTTCATCACTGCAAATGCCACCACCAATTGCTTTACAAAATATACATAGGAACGGTGCTTGCATATTCCAAGCGCTCCGCCCAATCTGGTTTCCTCCTTAATTTTTTTGGCATAAGATTATCAACTGATCAACATCAATCTTCCTATCACTGTAGGAAGTCCAGCAATGAAGTCCAGCAACATAACATAAAAATGTGGTATACAGTAGTCCTATGAAATATTCTGCTAGATGTTGCCATTTTGAGATCATCTGCAGGTTGGAATCCCAAATCAGAATTCCAGTTTGCAGTAATCTAGTCAGCCTCTCCATGGGAACATTTAAGAACATTGCTTAGTCATGAGCCAAGGGCTGGAAATCGTAATGGTGTCTAAAAAATCCAAGCAGTAGAAACAACAATAACTCAATCACCTAGAGCCTTTTAAGGGGCAAATGCTTTTTTAATTATTATTTAGGCTTATTTGCCCATGGGAATATCACTCTCCTGGAAGACCAACATTCAGGTGCAATCTGCCACCTACCTATGAAAAAGAAACAGCCTGCACAAACAAGGTGTCTGTCCAACAGCCAAAATGGCCATGGAGGCACAGTGCCCAATGACTGGACATGAGGATCAAGGACCACTCAGTTCAACTTGGTATCAATAATTTGATAAACATATGCCCCAAAACCTTGAATGAACAGAGCACCAGGAGTGTACAAGCACCACCTCTATATATGTTCTATAAAGCTCAGCAGAACCCCTCTGACCCCATAATCCCATGGCTCCTCCTTCATGCTCCTTAGATTGTCCACTTGGGCACTTTTATATCAGGATGAAAGGAAAAACATCATGTTCACGCTAGAACGACTAACACCAACTCCAAGCCGTCTAGCAATGAGCTGGCAACAAGATGGAGGTAACACTCTGAAGACAGCTCCTCCACAAACTTAACTGGATCTCTTCAAGCCATATAGCCAGGAGAATGTGTGTATGAGCCCAAAGCAGCAGTCTCACCAGCTTTCTAGTCCCAGAGATGCCAAGCAAGAGGAATTAAAATTCCTCGTTATGCTGAAATGGTGTTAATTATCTTCATGGGAGCAATCATAAATCAGGAGGATGAGAAAATGAGAACTGGCTTGAGGATTACCACTCTAGAGTGAGGAAATACCCTGATGGTTGACCACTGGGATGCTACCTACCAGTGCAAAGTGCTATTGCAAATTTCTTTCCCCTAATAAAAAGGGAAGAGAAGCTCCCTGTTCCAAAGGCAGCTTTAAAAACCATCAGCATCCAGATGGGGACAAGCAGACAAGGAGAAGCTATTTTTCCCTTCCCCAAATGCTAGAAACAGAGGTCACCCAATGAAATTGAATCTAGAACAATCAGGACAGACAATGTATAATTCAACTTTTGGATTCATTGGCATGAGATAAGGTGCTGGCTACCAGCTTATCTGGCTTCAAAAAGGGTTTGGACCAATTCATGAAAGTCATGGGGTTCAATGGCTATTAGTCTTGATGCAGTGGGGCTGTCCCTGAAGAGAGACTATCGGCTGGGAGACTCATGGACTTCCTTATGCAGTTGGTTAGTCACCATGAGAATAGACTGCTGGACTAGATGGGCCAGTCGTCCAATCCAGCAGGCCACTGGTTATGTTCTTGTGTACAATCCACTAACTCACCTTTTGTTAACGTAAGGGTGGAAAGCTTGACTTATTTGTTTCCCCAAAGCAATGACAGGAGGAGGCAAAACCATTCCATACTGTCATCCAAATAAACATGGTTACAAAATTCTAACCAGTGTTGGTGAACATATTATTCATATGGGACTAATCTTGACTTTCTCCAAGAATGCATGATATATTTCTAGCACTAAACGAAGGGAAGCTCAGTCTTTCCCACTGCCTGTGTAAAAACAAAATACACAATGCCCAAGCAAAACAACAAGCCAGGCAAGGGGAAGTTTATCTGCTGTCTACCCAAAAGAGCCTCTGGACTGGGCTTCTTTCACCCTTCCGCAACCAAGGTATTTTGGACCACAATTCCAGCTTCTTTGATGATGATGCTTGAGTTGATCTCTTGAGCTCAACCTACGTGGAGGGCATCAGTTGCAGAGCAATGGGCATGCGGCTCATAGTTTCTATAAGCTTCTCAGATGTCTTCATTTAGCTCTTTTTCCCCAAGATAATGAGCCTCAAGTATACTATATGCATCATTCTATGTAAAGGAGATGCTTTGATGGCGTAAGCAGCCTTATCAGCATCTACTCTTACCGTACAAATGTCTTTCTGGGCCAATTACTGTGTAAAGGCTGACTCATACAAAGGCCCCATAAGGGGAAGTTAAGAGCCCTCAGAGGCTTATTCATTTAAGCCATTTCCAGAGAGGTAGCTGCTTTCATGTGCTGCCACAAAAAAGCAGAATCTGGTGGAACCTTGAAGGCTAATTAGTGTACCGTGGGAAACAAATCTACCCATCTGGAAGGTGCCACACAAGATACTTTCCTGATCTGATTCATGTCAAATGCCAAGTTTTCTTGAGCTTTATCATGCCTTGGTTCCAACGACAGTGTGGGAAAGCCAAGGGGAACTCCACTGTAAGAATTCTAGAAATGTATGATTGGCACTTAGAACTAAAAATATGATTCCCCCAGTCAAAGTAGGACAGACAAAAGGAAATCTTCCTCGTCCTTCTTCTCCTCTTCTTCCTCCTGCTCTCTCCTTTCTGACCATAACAAAACTGAGACTTGTACAATTGGGTTCAGACATAATGTGGCTGGTTTGATTTTGGCCAGGCACATTGTGTGAGTGAGCCATTGTGATTTGCAGAATATGGTGTATGACTTAGCATGGTAGATAAACCCAAACCATAACTATTTATTCAAGATCCCATAGTTAAGCCAACCATTTTTGTTGTTTATTCCATTCAGTCACTTCCGACTCCTCGTGACTTCATGGACCAGCCCACACCAGAGCTTCCTGTCGGTCGTCAACACCCCCAGCTCCCCCAGGGACGAGTCCATCACCTCTAGAATATCATCCATCCACCTTGCCCTTGGTCGGCCCCTCTTCCTTTTGCCCTCCACTCTCCCTAGCATCAGCATCTTCTCCAGGGTGTCCTGACTTCTCATTATGTGGCCAAAGTACTTCAGTTTTGCCTCTAATATCATTCCCTCAAATGAGCAGTCTGGTTTTATTTCCTGGAGTATGGACTGGTTTGATCTTCTTGCAGTCCAAGGCACTCTCAGAATTTTCCTCCAACACCACAGTTCAAAAATGAGTTCAGTCAGAGAGTGCAAACTCAGCTGTTGCGATGTATAAGTCATGGCCTATGGCTTAGTGTGCTGTGTGAAACCAGTCATTGCTGGCAATCTGAAAAGCTGAAGCCCAACACTGAATGGGCACCCAAGTTGGAAAAGGTTGGGTTTAGTCATTCAGCAATATTAAATTGCAATATTCACAATTTATGAATGGAACCCATTTGTTAGGAGGACCATTATTAGGAATTCCAAGAATTGAAGTCCACATCTATTTTTAAAAGGACATGGATCAACCGGAGCAAGTCCAGAGAAGATATAGCAAGATGGTGAAAGGACTGGAAGCTAAGTCCTACAAGGAACTGTGAAAAGACCTAGGTATGTTTAGCTTGTAGAAGAAAAGTCTGAAAGGAGACATGATATACCTGAAGGGCTGTCACCATGTAGAAGGTTCCAACTTGTTCTCACTTCCTCCAGAGGGTAAGACTAGAATTCATGGGATGAAACTTCAAAGAGGTAGATACGGACAAGACATCAGGAAGAACTCCTTGACAGCAAGAGCCATTCCTCAGTGGAACAGGTCACTGCATGGAGTGGCTTCTTCTCCTTCACTGGAGGTTTTCAAACAGAGGCTGGATGGTCATCTATAGGGGATGGTGTAGTGAATCCTACAGCTTGCAGGAAGTTGGACTTGATGATCTAAGTCCCCTCCAATGCTAAGATTCTACTGGCAAGGCACTAAAGCTGGACAAGTTTGACCTACATGACACTGCTCCAATTTGTTCAAGGATAGTAGGCAGCGAAGGTATAAGTAGATGGCCATGAGAAACAGGAAAAACTCAGCCACCGTTCCTTGGTTTTGGAACGCTTCCTTCCCATCCTTCTGCCGGCTCACCTACTGACTGATTCTCAGAGAGGGAACCCTCTGCTTTTTTTTTTCTTTTCATGTTCATGCTGCTGCCCTTCTGCTGCTATTTTTAACTGCAGACGTCTTTCATTTGGTTTCCAGGAAGGCACATTTTATACTTTTCTGACCGCTAGCCAAGGTTGAGATGTAGGATAGGAACGGTATCAGCTGAGAAACCTTGGGCATCTACTGCACCTAAGGCACCAGCCTTGCACTGAAGAGTGAACACACATGGGCTGCCTCTTCTTTGCACACACGCTGGATGGCCCTGCCTTCACCAACTACAGTAGGACTATGACACCAAGAACGTGTGGCAGAGGGAGAGGACGCTGTGGATCGAGGAATAAGGGTGTGGGAGGTGAGGGAGGGCAAGGGGGTGGCCTCCGTACGTCAAAAGTTAGGGTTCAAGTTCCAGCAGCAAACCCAAGAGCAAGGAATTGTAGGAATTGTTCATAATTTAGGGGGAAGCAGCAAGATATAACTGGCAGCCATGAAGGGAACAGAGGTGAAGTCACTGCATCTTATGCAGAACAGAGGCAGAAAACCAGCAAGAATGCAGCTTAGAATAGAGTCAAATAGGCAGACAGCTGACAAAGATTTGTGCTACGGTTTCTCTCCTATAACCCCAAATTCAGATACTCTAGCATGCTGGCTGGAGAATTCTGGGAGCTGAAGTCCACCCATCTTCAAGCTGCCAAGCTTGGGAAACACTGACTTGATCCATAGATGCATCTATTTAATCCATCACTTAAAAAAGGAAGACATCCACTGGCTGGGTTCAGAGAACACTGCAGCCTTCAAACCTGGGTGAGCAGACCACAACTGCTATGTTTACAAAACATATTATGCCCAAACAAGCAGACCATTGTTGGTGTGATGCGGTTCTCGAGGGACCACGGCTGGTTCCAGAAGCCACGCCAAGCCACAAATTACCCAGCTACATTCTAGCCTAATCTAGCACACTCTGCTAAATTTCTCCATTCAGCTGGATTTTTCCGGTGCACTGTGGACAGGGTGGAGGGTGTCCCCCAACCCTGACTATGGACTTCCACCACTATTTAGGGCCTCTGAGTTAAATTCACATTCAGCACCAGAGTCACCTAAATCTGATGCTTGTAAAAACTCTAGTTATTGGCTGCAGATGTAGTCTAATACATCTGAAGGCCACTAATTCAGGGGGGGGGGGGCACAACAACTGAGATGGGCCCAATGGTCTGATTCAGTACAGTAGAAGACAATGTCTAGTTCCCAGAGAAATAAATAAGCAAACTTTCTCTTCCAAATTAGAACAGCTTAGGAAAGAGTGCACAAAAGATAAATGGGGGGGGGGGAATATACCGATGCACAGGAGTGCAGCAGTTTCAGGATCATCCAGAGGGATGTCTGATGTCTTCCTTAGGGGAACTTGCTACACATTCAGATCATCAAAGAAAAGTGGAGAAAGTAAAAACCCGGTTTTCTTCCCAACTCCGTCATCTAAGAGTACAAAACCCTCCACATGTTTTGATTACTTCTGAACTTCTCCAACGGGCCCCCTTCAACTCCGAAGCTTCACAAATGCCTTTGCTTCCAGAACACAAGGGTGGCTTAAAAAAAGTAATAATAATAATAATAAAGAGTAACCAATCCTTAAGGCCATCCCCACTGGGTTCCTAATACCAAAGATGCCCTACTTTGGCCAGCTCTGTTCTTGTTCACCACCTTGGAAAATCTGTGTGTCAATATGGAAAGGATCAAGTTACTTCCCTGCCCCCACCCCAGCAAGACAACTAGCAGGGTCAACATTTCACTCCCTGGGAAGGTCCTTTCAAACTCCACAGATGTACATATAAGGCAAGCCATGGAGAGTTCCCCCACCCTGCCACACACACACACACACACAATGCCCCCTCGTTCCCAAAGCAACTATCAATTCCCGCTTTACATCTTACAGTGAATGAAACACCTCTCCTTTCAATGAAAAACCGGGGAAAGACTTGGGGGGGCTGGTAAGGGGAACAAAATAGGTTTGCGTATGCTGGTTTTCTCTGCCATTCATTTTCCACGTTGCTCAGCAAAGGAAGGCAAACGCGCTTTCACTTCAAGACATCAAAGGGAGAACATGGCACAAATCGGCCTGCCCAGACCAAATTTTCAAGCTGATGTTCAGGAAGATGAAAAGCCTTTCCCAGCAGACTCCCCTCGTGCCAATGTGGGATGGCTCCGTGGGCTTCATTCCCCCACATGCAATGGGACCCTCATGAAGGGTCCTTCATGTGGCTGCAAACACCAGGACTTCCTGCAAGGGTGAGTGGACCACATGACCCCCTCCGTAGCTGCCTCCACCTCTGTGATCCTGTGATTCTACACAAAGTTCGGACAGTTAGAGAGAACATCTGTCTCTGGCCACATTCTCTGCTAATTTGAGCCCCCAAATTACATCTCCTGCCAGTTAACATTTTCTCAGTAGCCTATCGTGGGAGGGAGAATGTTATTCTGGAGAGCAAGCCTGGCTTCCTCCCTTCTCTTGAAAGATGGAGTCTAGCTGATTTCAGATACCATAAGCATGTCCCTACACACACACACACACACACACACACAAATACTTCATTGCAGTTTCTCCTGGAAGGAGAAAGAGGCAGACCACTGACGAACTGTGCAACGATGTGGGAGAAGAACACCAACAGAGGAGGTCACCTGGTCTTCTGAAAGTGATCCAGGTTTGGGCTCTCTTGCTCACCCCACCTTCTGAGTCCCACCAGTCCATCCTGTGCAAATGCCCCTCAACTACAGCACCAGAGAAATCCCCTGCTTGTGTGTTAGACCACATCTTTTGCTAACATTACACAACAGTATTTCCCGGCTGCTCTACAGTTTCTCTTTGCTCTTGTGGTGTTGGGGGGAGGTGGTATTAATTTTTGCAGGGGGGGGAGGAAGGACACATTTCCAGGCATAACCTTCTGGGGGCGGCGGCGGGGGGGGGGGAAGCAGATTGTCCCTCTCCAAATATAAAAATAAAACCCCTGGATGGTTTGGGTGCTCTCTGATGGGGCAAAGTTCCTGGCCATTTGTGTGGGTGCATGTTGTGCCTGACTCCTTGGAACAGGAAGAGCAGATCAAGATGTACAAGCATATGTACAAGCAGCAGCCTGACCACAGCACAAACCTTTGCACTAACAGCCAGGGAAAAATCACACATCCACAAACCTTTAAAGAAGGTTCTTTCTCGTCCCTCAAGGCAACACCTCCTTCCTGCCTTATGGCTGGTCATATGATCCCCCTCCCCAGAAATCTCAGGCTCCGAGCTGAAAATCAGCAAGCCCCCCACCCCCAAAATGCAAGGTTTGCATCTATTTCCCCAGGAAGATTTCACACAGCCTTTTGGCAAAAACAACCTAGAGATAACAGGGAATAAAGGAAGGAGAACCAATGAAGAAACGGGGGGGGGGGGGACGACGACACATACACACACATTGTAGCACCCACTTCCTCCCCTTCCCTGGCACACCTGACATATTACAAGCTCTTTTTCATTCTGCTCAAGAGGGCTGCTTTCTTCTCCTCCCCATAAAGAGGAAAAAGAAAATCCTAAGCTTTGAAAGCAAAGTGCTGGAGTAAGAAAAAACGTGCAAAAGGAGTGTGTTTGTGTGTGGGGGGGGGCAGACTGTGGATTTGGGGTGCCTGGGTGTTAAAACTCAAGGAGCAGCAGGGCAGCTGAAGGATAACCTTGGATGCATTCGCGGCAGATGCATCAGGGAGGCGGATTTGGGGAGAATGGGGTGCTGCAGAAAAGGAAACTCTGCATTGTGACTCTCCACAGGCTCCGCTCCGTGCGCAACCACAACCACACACACCCCGAGCCTTGTTTACCGCTGCAAGCTCTACCGGCTGGCGGTGTCCTTTCGCCAATGTCAAAACAATACTTCAGCAGCCGGCCCCAGATTTTGCAGAGGGCACAGAAACCACGCTCCATCCCCCGGGGAAAGGGGGAACCCGAACCTGGCATTGTCGGAATCCTATCCAAAATTGTGATCGACGATGTTCTTTATTTTTTTCGGGGGGGGGGGGAAAGCGGAGGGAGGCAACCTTGCCGCCTCCTTCCTCTTGACATTCACGCAGCTCGACGCGGAAGGTGCGAGCGAGGCGGAAATGCCATTTTGGCCGGCCGCTTTGCACACCTCTGACACGCGAAGTCTGCCACTTACGTCGTTCTGCAGACACACACACACACACCCCGAGCACCCCCACACCCCCGTGCAGCAGCGCGCACGCAGCCCCCGATCGGCGGGGGGAGCGGCTCTCCCGGGGGCGCAGGGGCTTCCTCGCGCGTAAGCGCCTCGCCAGCCCCGTCCGGCACAATGGAGGAGCTCCCCGGCGGAGAAGCCGCCCCCCCCCCGCCCTTTCGCGGCGCCCCTGGCCGCGGAGCTTACTCCCGAGGAAGCCAGCTCCCCGCCCGGCCACTCGAGGCGCCCCTCCGGCGCCCGGTCCCCCAAGAGGATCGGCCCCGCCGGGCCGGGGGCCCGAGGCTCGCGCGGAAGTGAGCGGCCACCGCAGGGCCCGCCGCGGATCCCCGGCCGCCCAACTCCCCGCCAACTTCGCGCCGACTCGCGGGGACGAAGGCGGCCGCCCGCGCTCACCTGGCCGGAGGGGCGCTCCCTCGCGGGGACTCCCCCTCCCCACCCCACTGCCAGCTGCCCCGGCCGCCCAGCGCCCCGCACCCCCGGCGACCCTCCCGAAGCGCGGGCGAGCTTTCCCCACGCCCGCTCAACTTTCCCGGGTCGGGGTCCTGGGCCAGCGGCACCCCGGAGGAGCCCCCCTCCTCCCGCCCCAAGGTCCGCTGCCCCCCGCCCCCTCCCTCTCCCGCCCCCCGGCCAGCCCGGCGGGTACTCACCCATCTCTTCCTGCGCCTCCCGCGCCCGGCTTTGCGCCCCCGTCTGCGGAGCGGCGCCCTTCTCCGCCGTCGCGCGGCGGTGCACGGGGACTGCGGGGCGCGTCCGTGCGCGCAGGTCGGGGTCGGGCAGGCGTGTGCGCGGCGGGGGGCGGGGGGCTCAGAGCCCGGCCCCGGTCCCTCGCGGGAGCCCCCTAAGGTAGCCCTGCGGGTGCCCGGGTCGCCCGGGGGGCGCGGGAGCCATGGCGCGCGGAGCTGTCCGCCAGGGGAGGGCGCGGGCGGGAGGCGCCGGGCGGAGGCGAGGCAGCGCCGCCCGAAACCGGGAGAGCAGCCGCCGAGGTTCCAGCCGGGGGAAAAATGGCGCCTCTCCAAATAAGACTCCCGAGATTTCCGAACTGCACGCGCGTGCAAAAATGGGAAAAGAAAAATAAGGGTTGCGCAGCGGGCGGAGATGCAGCGGCGCGGGCTCCGAGCGGGGTGAAAAAACCGCGCCGGGTCGGCGGAGGGGGAGAGGAGGAAGAACAGGGGGGGCGGAGGGGGAGCCGGGGAAGGGTTGCTTTTCGGGCGGGGGGAGGAAATCGCCGCCCGGCTGCGCGGCTGGCCCCGCTCGCGCTCGCGCTCCTCCGCCGGGGCGCCTCGAGCGGGATCCCCGCCTGCGCCCGGCGGCTCCCCCGCGGCGACGGAGGCCAGGAGGGGCTCCCCGGCTTCGGCGTCGGGCTTTTGTCTCGAGCCCCGCTGCCCGGGTCTCCTGCACGGGCGAGGGGAGCGAAGTGGCTCTGCCGATCAGCGCAGCCGCAGCACCGCCGGAGAGGAAGGAGTCGCCGCCGCTGCGCCCGCGGAGACTGTCGCCGATTCGGTGCGTTGCCGCCGCCGCCGCCGCCGGTTGCGAGTGCGGGCTGGCTGGCTGGCTGGCTCCAGAGCTCCCCCCGCTGTCGCCTTCCCGTCCCTTCCTGCGCCCCCAGTGGCCAAGCCGGAGAGGGAGATGGGGGACGGGGAGGCTACCCCGAGCAAGACTGCTACTGCTATTCCTGTGCACCATCATCATCATCATCAGTATCAGTAGACGGCCGTGCACTCCAGCCTTCGTCGAGGCGCATTTTCTACACCATTCTCCCTCCCTAGGGCAGGATTTCTCAACCTGGGCCGCTTGAAGATGCCTGGACTGCAACTCCCAGAATTCCCTTGTTGGCTGGGGAATTCTGGGAGTTGCAGTCCACCCTTCTTCAAGCGGCCCAGGTTGAGAAACCCTGCCCCAGGGACGCCCAGTGCTAAGACTCTGTAGGTGAGTATTTCTGTAGTCCATGCATCATCCTACCTGGAGCTAACGGGTTACTACACAAGCAGGTGGGAAAACTTAGATCTTGGAAAAGCTGAGCCACCAGATATCTGGTCACCTGCCTCCAGACCCCTGCAGGGTCCAAGGTGGGTTGGCCTGAGAAGTTGAAAAAGTCTCTTGGAGTTGCCAAGCCACTTGAGTATTTTTATAAACACTCTGCTGTAGGTGAGTCATGGAAAGTAGTGGCATCTAGCCCAGTGTTTCTCAACCCTGGCAACTTTAAGCTGTGTGGACTTCAACTCCCAGAATTCCCCAGCCAGTTGAAGTCCAGTTAAAGTTGCCAAGGTTGAGAAACACTGGGCTAGCTCAGTGAGAAAGCTAACAGCAATAGGCTTGATTCTGGCATGGATGGGAGACTAGCAGGAAATCCCAAGTTGTGGAATGCCAGGAGTCTGTCTGGACTGAAAGAAGGTTTCTGCTCCTGCTCCTCCCCTCCGCCTTCACCAGCGGTCTTTTGTGGCTCAATCTGTGGTAGGAAAACAATTCCTTGTCCTACCATTGTATGAACAGGACATCTTATTAAGGCACAGAAATTGCATCCTGTCTGCCTGGGTTAATGTTGTTATGTGCTGAATTCTGCCAGTGCGTGTCCTAGAAGTAATGATAGATGCATTTAATGCATTACAATGCATTTATATTTATATTGATATTGGGCCAAGGATATGGTCCCCATTTTTTAATCCTCACAAAGGTAGTTTCAGTTTTAAAAAAAGTCTGGGTGCCCATGTGCAAAAACTCTTGAAACTGCTGAGTGGGTTCATAGGCAACCCGTTCAGTTGGGTATCTCAAACCCGTTTGGTGATTTCGTGGGAAGATTTGCTTCAAAGGGATGATTCAATCCGATTGCTTTCAAGCTGACACTTGCAACAGATCAATTAATCTATAGCAGCCTTTCTCAACCTTTTGACCCCGGAGGAATCCTTGAAATATTTTTTCAGGCCTTGGGGAACCCCTGCACATTCAGGCTCAAATATAGGTCAGAAGTTGCAAAATTATTCTATTCGTTTCATAGGTAGGCCTGTATATATGCATTAACAGTGTTCTTAACCTAAAAATAAAGAATGGAACTCACCTTTTTTTAATGTGAAGTTGCCCAAATTTGAAACAATTTTTAAAATAAATTGTGATCTCCCAGGGAACCCCTAGTGACCTCTTGCAGAATCCTAGAGTGCCATAGAACCCTGGTTGAAAAACCCTGATATGTAGTAAAGAAAAAAATACTCCAAAGACAGAAAGCTGGGATGTTATATTTTTCCCGCCTCCTAGGCCATCTGATTGGTTAACCCCTGGTGAATGGCAGCTAGAAAATGTGGAACCTATGGAAAAGGGACATTAAAGCTGTGTTTGTCAACCTCAGCACCTTTAAGATGTGTGGACTTCAACTCCCAGAATTCCCCAGCCAGCAGGCATTAAAGCATTCAGCTGGATCAATCTTCAGGTTCTGATGTTCCTTCATTGCCACGCTTGCACTATTTCCTGGTTGCTCAGCTGTTCTGCTTTGGAGTCCTTAATATCTAACCCTCAACATATACTTCGCTTCCTAGGACACACTCTGTAAGGGAGGGATCATGCTGCTCCTGCATAATTATGGATTTCTGGAACGTTCTTGAAGGTTGCTTGAAGCTTCTGTTCTAATTGCTAATCTAGAACTACAGTGGAACAGGATACTTACACACACAAGAAGTGTTTGGTCGTGATCTGGAATCACAAAGATTCATAAATTGCTAAATCATGGTTTATTTGGCCATGGTTTGTTGGCTAAGCCATGGTTCACACGTGCTAAGCCCTATTCATTCCTTGTAGCTTAATGCAAATGTTTGTTTACTTGGTTCACAGACCAACTCCCTTTCCAGTGACACCAGAATAAATTTAGCAAATGAAGGGAAATGCTCCTTGGTGGATGTGACAACACAAGATTTGCAACAACAATCTGGAAATCATTTCCATTCTTCTGGGTTGCGTGTTGTTGTTGTTGGGTTTTTTTGCTAATTTCTATTATGAGTCCTTGAAGTCCTGGAACATGCAGGTGGTCTCCAAGCCTGGTTACGCTTAGCTTCTGAGGCAGAAGAAACATGACCAGATACTGCCTCCTGCTGAAGAGAAGACTTCTTAAAAGCCATGTTCACACAACACAATTAAACCAGGTCAACGGCAAACCCAGTGGCTGCATTTGCTTGACATACATACTTCTGTTATTTATTTTTTTAAAAATGCCCTTGTGCCCTGGGTGAACCAAGCAATTTTGCTGGTTAGTGTATTGTGGAAACCCAGCATATTCGGTGAATTAGAGAACCAGGTTAAAAGTGTTGTTGGAATACAGCCACAGAGTGATAACTGGCTAAGATGCAGAATTCAGAGCAGAAATGGATAGTAATAGAGAGGTGTAAGCTATGGGGTATGTCGAGGATTGGGATAGTATTAGTACTTTGTAAGTGGCATCCTTAAGGGGCAAAAAAGTTAGGATGGCAGCTTTTTAATGCGTGTCAAATGTGTGGCACCTGTAAAACAAAAGGACAAGCCTTCAACTGCATGGTTGAAGCTGCCATCTTGACTTTTTTGACCCCTCCCCCCACAGACACCCCATATTCCTCAGGGATCTGGGAAGCCAAATTTTTGGATGCCACCAAACTATTTCAAGTGCTGGAAATAGAACATACGACCCCATAGAGAACAGCCATGAAGGAACAGGAAAGGAACTGAAAACATGTTCAGTGTCTTAATGGTTTTGTCTGTGATGTAGTCACTCTTGGGGTATTGTATCCAATTCCAGGCTTCACACCCCGCAAACACACACAAAACCTAAGCTTGAAAAGGTGCAAGAAAAGGCAACTGAAATGACCACGCATGTTCAGCAACTATGAGGAAATAGTACAGGTTTTTGACACACTCAGCCAGTGATGTGGCATGACTGCAAAAAAGGCAAATACAATCCGTGGCTGCATCCAATCACAGGAAGGAAGAGCTTGCTTTTTACTGCATTTCTCAGACCCTTCCTTGGCAACAATGTTCCGTTCTAGGGAACCAGACCCTTAAGAAGGATTCAGAGAAACTGATCCAGGTTCAAACAAAGGGAGGACGTTGATGGGGCAACTAGAAACGAAATCCTCTAAAGGAAGATTGAATAACTGGGAATGAGAAGATGAAGAGGAGATAGGATCAGTATCTTCAAGGACCTGGAAGTTTGTCACACAGAAGGAGAACAAGTCCTTTTCTCAGCCTAGAGTGCAAAATATGGAATAATGGGATTAATTTACAAGAAGGCAGATTCTGACTGAATATGAGCGAAAGGAAAATAAAAACTCCAAACGGGAAAATATAATACCCCAAGAGGTGGTGGGCTCTCCTGGCCTGGATTTCTTCCTGCAAAAAGTGAAGAGTCATCTAACTAGGATGGTTTAATTTGGATTAAATTAATGGGAGAGGGGAGGATTCAGGGCCCTAAAATGCCACCTCTACAATTTAGAGATGAAAAACAAAACAAAACCTGAGGGGAGCATTGGAGGAGGGCATGAGATTATGAATTCTGTGCTGAAAAATTACCCTGCTTTTTCCTTCCCCAGTTGTTTTTCTTTAAAGCTGAACCAGAACTGGGAAAAGAAAAAAGTAGGGAATTTTTTCAGCAAAGCATTCATAATTTTACACACTTGTACATTTCTGATTTGCTGTCGACCTTTCCTTCAGAAGAAAAGAGGACTGTGATGATGGGGCTCCTGCACTTATCTGGGGGTGGGCCCATGTGAATGTCCTCTCTTTCCTTAAATAATCCTCTCCCTGGCTTCCTACAGTTCCATCCATCTCCAAAGAAAGACACTGTAAGGCAACTCTACCTGTTGGACTTCTTCAGACTGGAAATGGGGGGCAACCAGGGTGGCTGTAGGGGGACGGGAAGAGGCATCCCAGAGACTCAACGCCAGAAGTAATTCTTCTTGTCATGGCCAACAATATAGTGATCTCCGAGGCAACGCTCAGAGAAATTCAAAAGAAATTTTCAAGTAGCCTGAGAATGAGGTAGAAAAACGGAGGTCTGTTTGCTGGGGAAGAAAACTTAGGGATTTTTCTGAATAGCATTAAAAGTTCTATATGATCTAGAAAGAAATGGAAAGGAGAAGAGTTCCCCCTCCCCCATAATGCTAGAATTCAGGGAAGGCCCCTCAATTGTGGATTTCATCTTGATTTTTTCACACATGAGCGCATGCATGGGCATGCGCGCGCACACACACAGGTACTCCTGTTGGAACCCCAAGGGTTCATCCAAGAAAGCTGAAGAGTGGGAGATCTTGATCTCTTTCCGGTTCATTTGTCGTCCTAGATTCCACCCAGATCATAACCGGTGGAGTCCAAATCTTCTGAGCTTCTGTTTGAAGAAATACAGGCAACAAGTCTTTTAACAAAGAAAATCAGTGATTTATTCAGCACAAAATGCTTGTTGTTGCATGCTTATTCATTATTATCTACTGAATATTTCCTTCTTTTTCTTAAGTGTTTAACACTTGGAAGGACTAGAAGTGTTTAAGTGGTGCAAATTGGAAAAATGATTGATTAGTTGATTAGTTGATTTATTTAATAGTGTCAGGACAGGCCAATATTATTATGCTTTCATTTCAACAGTGTATCAGCCTGCTCATTAATTTGTTTCAATTAATATTGTATCATCCTGCCCCGGCAGGTACTCAAGGTTGCTACAAAATCATGGGGATAAAAACCAAATCCTTCAAGTTAAAAACATAAATTAAAATTAATCTTTATTTTAATCACCAATCAAAAGCCT
This sequence comes from Candoia aspera, assembly GCF_035149785.1. Classification (NCBI taxonomy): domain Eukaryota; kingdom Metazoa; phylum Chordata; class Lepidosauria; order Squamata; family Candoiidae; genus Candoia; species Candoia aspera. The sequence goes on from NC_086154.1 coordinate 258,065,903, forward strand.
GATGAAAGGGCCATGTCTTTACATTACTGTAAATGCCAAGGAAGTGAAGCCCAAATATAGCTCTCTCTCTCTCTTTTTAAATGCCTTTAAAACCTGGAAGTAATGCAGGAGAAGTTATATAGATATCAAGTGCAATTATTGTTAATAATAGCATAATCTTCAAATTGGGAATTGTGAAAGTTAATGAGTACCTGCATTAATGAGTATATACCTAAAATATTTATTTATTTATATTTGTTTATTTATATGATATATAGATTATATATTATTTATTTTATAAATTTATATATGAGTATATATAAAATAAATCAGGAACCTGTTTGGGCGCTAAAGGAGGTGTTTCTGGGTATAGTGGTCTCATGGGCATGACGTTACCAGCCCCCTATGGAGACTGGTACCGCTTTGGTGGGAAGGTAACAGCGTTCTGTGACTGTTGTGCTGGCCACATGACCGCGGAAGTGTCTTTGGACAACGCTGGCTCTTCGGCCATAAAACAGATGAGCGCTGCCCCCTAGTGGTGGACACAACTAAACGGGAACTTTTACCTTTACCTTTTAAGGAGAACATATGCTAAACTTTGATTAATTCATGCTTTTGATATGTCTACTGACAAAGTCCCCATTCATCCACAAAGCTTACTGGGTGATTTTGGGCCAGTCACTCTTTTTGAGCTCAACTATGAAAGTTAGTTCTCACCTGCTCAGGAATAAATTACCTAATGGTACATCAGGCCATTACCAAAATAGGAAGAAAAATGTATCTCTCATTGAAAAGGTGGGAGAAACACATACAAGAAATTTGAAAATCGGGACTTCCAGTGTGAACATGGCAGACTGAACAGCTGTGCCCACGGGCTCAGTGGGCAGAACTGACAATGCAGCAGGTTTTTCGGGCTCAGGCAGGTTTTTCCTGAACCCCAGGAGTGTTTTTCCGGAACAAGGAAAACACCTGGAACCACCCCATCTGTCCTCTGGATGGCTGCTTGCAGCCAGAAGATCGCAAACAGTGTGTCATGAGTACTGATGGTGAGCAGGAGGGGGCTCCTATCCAGGGGGGGAAACGCATGCGTAGTACTGAGGAGTTAAGCAGCCATTCAAAGAGACACAGATCAGACCCGCCTTAACCTCTGGGGTTTATCTGTCTGGGTTTTTCCCACGCTTCTTCAGTTTGTTAGGATTTTCAGTCTAATGTAGCAGTAATAAACACTAGAGACCTATTCCTTGTCTCAGCGTGGTTCCTGACTGTTAGGACACAGCGTTTGCGTTCAACTGCTAAGAGTTAGCCGGGAGGCTGGGACGTCACCATTTTCCAAGCTGCGCTGTAGCCTTAAAGGGACACTAAGACTGGCCACTCCATTTCTAAATCACCCAATTTATATTTCTTTTAAGTATGCGTACCCAAAGAGAGGCTTTCTACAGCAAGGAGAAGTGGGCTCCCTTGGTGCTTATCATTATTTTTGGGAATAGTTTTTTTAAAAATACTTTTTAAGTTTTGGACTTTTTCTCTCCAAACATTAAGGAGGATTGACAACAAATAATTGTCTCCCTGTTATTATTTCTGTACTAAATTTGAAGATATTAGCATTTTCCTACACATTGAATTGGCTGTTTTGAACCTTCAGTTTTCTGCTTCTACTCTCCCTGGGGAATTGTCTGCATATCTCACTTTTGCTTGTGTAAACACATTCCAGAGTTCTTTCATATCCTCAACTTTCACTGGCTAAGCTCCTAGGGGGCGCCATAATCTACTGCATGAGACATGGAGGATTTCAATCAGGCTGTCTCTGACTTCCACCAAGATTTTAAACAGATTCTTTCTGATTCCTACCAAGTTTTCATGCAAGGCATTCAGGACATTGTGGAAAAGATGAGGTCTAAAATGTATCATCTGGTTGGGAAAGTTGTGGATGAAACTGACAAATTTAACAGGGACAGAAATGTCTCTTCTAAGAGTGAGACCGAGACTTCTGTTGAAATGCTGGACGAAGATCAGATAGTCGAGCTGGAGATATTTAAGGGAGAGATTGAGTAGCAAGCCACAAGTGAAATTGATCTTCTGGTGGAACACCATGGAAAAGAAGGAGTTATTACATATTGGAGGTCTCCTGAAGAGAAGTTGGAGTTTTTGAGGGGGGCAGTTGGGCTGTTCGATTTTTTTTAAGGAAAAAAGCTCTGTGCGCATTGTGGGAATATGTAATGCTCTGGTTTATTTTGAAGATTGATGTCAGCCTTACCAGGTAGACCAGACAGGAAACAGGACCAGATGATCTAATTCTACTTTATTGTAAGGCTACATTAACAGAATCTTGCAAGTCTGAAAGTACAATTCTCCTGCTGTTACCATTACAGCCCAATAACGGAGGGAAGGTCCCTCCTGAGCCTCTTGGTCCTCCCACTATGCAGCTGTGGGCTATGTTCCCTTTTATCTGACTGTTCCCTAGGCAAAGTCTTGTTGCCACTCTCCCGAGATCTTTCCCACATACCATTATACCAGGCCAGATCAGGAAACAGAATGTTACTTTTTTTGTTGTAGGGTATAGTAGCAGAACATCAGCAAAGGATCATTACCTTGCCGTGGTGCTGGAGCTTGAGCACCTCAATGATGCCATGAGCTAAACCGTGAAGGGCCACCCAAGACGGGAAGGTCATGACAGAGAGGTCAGACTAAACGTGATCCCTGGGGAAGGTAATGGCAACCCACCCCAGTATCCTTGCCGTGAAAACTAAATGGATCAGTACAACCAGAGATATGTTGGTATACCATCGGAAGATGAGACCCCCAGGTCGGAAGATGGTCAAAATGCTACTGGGGAGGAACAGAGGATGAGTTCAACTAGCCCCAGACGTGATGACGCAGCTAGCTCAAAGCCGAAAGGATGGCTAGTGGCCGATGGTGCTGGTGGTGAACGGCGAATCCGATGTTCTAAGGATCAACACGCCATTGGAACCTGGAATGTAAGATCTATGAGCCAGGACAAATTGGATGTGGTTATTGGTGAGATGTCAAGATTAAAAGACAGACATTTTGGGCATCAGTGAACTGAAATGGACTGGAATGGGCCACTTCACATCAAATGACCACCAGATCTACTACTGTGGAGAAGATGACCACAGAAGAAATGGAGTAGCCTTCATAATTAATAGTAAAGTGGCTAAAGCAGTGCTTGGATACAATCCAAAAAACAACAGAATGATCTCAATTCGAATTCAGGGCAAGCCATCTAACATCACAGTGATCCAAATATACGCCCCAACCACAGATGCTGAAGAAGCTGAAGTAGAGCAGTTCTATGAGGATCTGCAGCACCTACTGGACAACATGCCTAAAAGAGATGTTATTTTCATCACGGGAGACTGGAATGCTAAGGTGGGCAGTCAAATGACACCTGGAATTACAGGTAAGCATGGCCTGGGAGAACAAAACGAAGCAGGACATAGGCTGATAGAATTTTGCCAAGACAACTCACTCTGCATAACAAACACTCTCTTCCAACAACCTAAGAGACGGCTTTATACATGGACTTCAACAGATGGACAACACCGAAATCAGATTGACTACATCCTTTGCAGCCAAAGGTGGCAGACATCTATACAGTCGGTAAAAACAAGACCTGGAGCTGACTGTAGTTCAGATCACGAACTTCTTGCACAATTTAGGATCAGACTAAAGAGATTAGGGAAGACCCACAGATCAGCTAGATATGAGCTCACTAATATTCCTAAGGAATATGCAGTGGAGGTGAAGAATCGATTTAAGGGACTGGACTTAGCAGATAGGGTCCCGGAAGAACTCTGGACAGAAGTTCGCAATATTGTTCAGGAGGCGGCAACAAAATACATCCCAAAGAAAGAGAAAACCAAGAAGGCAAAGTGGCTGTCTGCTGAGACACTAGAAGTAGCCCAAGAAAGAAGGAAAGCAAAAGGCAACAGTGATAGGGGGAGATATGCCCAATTAAATGCAAAATTCCAGAGGTTAGCCAGAAGAGATAAGGAATTATTTTTAAATAAGCAATGCGTGGAAGTGGAAGAAGACAATAGAATAGGAAGGACAAGAGACCTCTTCCAGAAAATTAGAAACATTGGAGGTAAATTCCAGGCAAAAATGGGTATGATCAAAACCAAAGATGGCAAGGACCTAACAGAAGAAGAAGAGATCAAGAAAAGGTGGCAAGAATATACGGAAGACCTGTATAGGAAGGATAACAATATCGGGGATAGCTTTGACGGTGTGGTCAGTGAGCTAGAGCCAGACATCCTGAAGAGTGAGGTTGAGTGGGCCTTAAGAAGCATTGCTAATAACAAGGCAGCAGGAGATGACGGCATCCCAGCTGAACTGTTCAAAATCTTGCAAGATGTTGCTGTCAAGGTAATGCATGCTATATGCCAGCAAATTTGGAAAACACAAGAATGGCCATCAGATTGGAAAAAATCAACTTATATCCCCATACCAAAAAAGGGAAACACTAAAGAATGTTCAAACTATCGAACAGTGGCACATTTCACATGCCAGTAAGGTAATGCTCAAGATCCTGCAAGGTAGACTTCAGCAGTTCATGGAGCGAGAATTGCCAGATGTACAAGCTGGGTTTAGAAAAGGCAGAGGAACTAGAGACCAAATTGCCAATATCCGCTGGATAATGGAAAAAGCCAGGGAGTTTCAGAAGAACATCTATTTCTTTTTTATTGACTATTCTAAAGCCTTTGACTGTGTGGACCATAACAAATTGTGGCAAGTTCTTAGTGGTATGGGGACACCAAGTCATCTTGTCTGCCTCCTGAGGAATCTGTATAACGACCAAGTAGCAACAGTAAGAACAGACCACGGAACAACGGACTGGTTTAAGATTGGGAAAGGAGTACGGCAGGGCTGTATACTCTCACCCTACCTATTCAACTTGTATGCAGAACACATCATGTGACATGCTGGGCTTGAGGAATCCAAGGCTGGAGTTAAAATCTCTGGAAGAAACATTAACAATCTCAGATATGCAGATGATACCACTTTGATGGCTGAAAGCGAAGAGGAACTGAGGAGCCTTATGATGAAGGTGAAAGAAAAAAGTGCAAAAGCTGGCTTGCAGCTAAACCTCAAAAAAACCAAGATTATGGCAACCAGCTTGATTGATAACTGGCAAATAGAGGGAGAAAATGTAGAAGCAGTGAAAGACTTTGTATTCCTAGGTGCAAAGATTACTGCAGATGCTGACTGCAGTCAGGAAATCAGAAGACGCTTAATCCTTGGGAGAAGAGCAATGACCAATCTCGATAAAATAGTTAAGAGCAGAGACATCACACTGACAACAAAGGTCCGCATAGTTAAAGCAATGGTGTTCCCTGTAGTAACATATGGCTGCGAGAGCTGGACCATAAGGAAGGCTGAGTGAAGGAAGATCGATGCTTTTGAACTGTGGTGTTGGAGGAAAATTCTGAGAGTGCCTTGAACTGCAAGAAGATCAAACCAGTCCATCCTCCAGGAAATAAAGCCAGACTGCTCACTTGAGGGAATGATATTAAAGGCAAAACTGAAATACTTTGGCCACACAATGAGAAGACAGGACACCCTGGAGAAGATGCTGATGCTAGGGAGAGTGGAGGGCAAAAGGAAGAGGGGCCAACCAAGGGCAAGACGGATGGATGACATTCTAGAGGTGACGGACTTGTCCCTGGGGGAGCTGGGGGTGTTGACGACCGACAGGAAGCTCTGGTGTGGGCTGGTCCATGAAGTCACGAAGAGTCAGAAGCGACTAAACGAATAAACAACATAGTAGCAGAAACTTGAAAGCCTACCCAAGTTTCCCTTTGGCCCCTCTTATACCAAACAGAATTGGGGGGGGGGGTATTTTTAGTTTCTTTCTCATGCCTTCCCCTTTCCAGGACAGAGCTGAATGTTTCTTCCCCATTAATGGGTCCTGCATTCCTTCATTAAGGTTATTTCCACTGTCTTCTACAAGATGACATCTCAGGCTTCCATCTGCTAGGATGTAGGTGTGTGAAAGCCTGGGTTAGGGACAATGATATTAGCTGGTCCTTCTTGGTTTTTAAGCCAAGCTATGACATCCGAGCAGCTGCTCCACGGCAATGCTCAGCATCTTCCCTCTTTTCCCTGTCTGCTAGGGCAAATGTGGAACATGTGAATGTTCAGCAACATCTGATGTGCCACAGACTACCATCCTTGGTTTGATGCAGCACTGGATCCCTTTCTCAGATCCACATTAGTTGCCTATATCATTTCCTGGTCAGCATTAAATTCCTTAATGTTGGGTTCTTGGTGTTCTCAGAGCTTGGTCACTTCCCTGCAGAGGTTTCATTACCAAGCTAGGTAGCCTCATCAGCACACAATAAATGTTACGAAAAGGAGGCTCTAATTTTGCAGTGCTCCTGACACTGCACTCCCTTTTATCCCAGGTTAAAAAAACACTCACATTTACCTGGGCATTCTGAATGATCATCTTTCCAGCAGGTCACACAGTTTTGTTCCACCTCATTTTCTTGTATTATTCAGAGCTGATTTCACATTTCTCTGTATGCTGCCATAACACTCATTTATGGATCACATTATCGATGCGAAATTATTCAAACAGCAGCAACAAATGTACAGTACTCAACTCTGCAAGGACCACCTCTCATCTTAAACCAAGGACAGGTCCCCGTTGTCACTTGCTTAACTCTGCCCGGGGCTTCCAAATTTCCCCCGGACTGTCTTAAAACAGGGTGAATTTGCAGTATTCCCCGCTGACTTTCTAAAGCTCAGTTCAGGCTGAACCGGCTGATCTCCACATCTCCACTGATCCACTCCAGTATCAGTCTATGCGAGTCTTTTTCAAACTTGGCACTGGGGCTGGCTGGGGAATTCTGGGAGTTGAAGTCCACACATCTTAAAGTTGTCAAGTTTGAAAAACACTGCCCTAGTATGTATTTTTACACTGGATTCTAAAGCGATGAGAGATGGTAAGGCGACCCACGTGAAAGAGCTTTCTCTTCTCCTGTTCTGAGGCCACAGAGGGGCTGTACCACTTACCAGTAACCCATTACGTTATATTGGTGGGTAGTACCCAAACAACCACAATGGAGTTTAGTTGCAGGGCTCCATTATTACTCCCCAGGAATCTTGGAGACCCTGCAGGGCAGCATTGCAACAGAGGCTGTGGTCCAACCACAAAAGAACGTGTGTCCACATGCAGAAGGGTCTCAAGGGCACAGAACTCTTTCCAGCTCTGTGTTGCTTATTTAGAACTAAGCATTAAGATTGCCTTTAAAAGGGTGCTCAGGGGACATGTCTCATTACTAGCTCTGTTTTCGTGTGTGATAGGATAGTGTCCATCCGAGGTTCCCTGATTAGCTAGGAAGTCCATCCTTGCTCTCAACTGGCCTTACTTGTTTCCAGTGACATCACTGGGCTGCCAGATGTGATTTGCTGAGCATCTCTATGATGTCATCAGATTCATTGCAGGAGGGAGGGGAAAAGAGGGAGGGGGAAAAGAAGGGATCTCAAGTGGGAAAATAGCTTTGTAGCAACAACGGATAGAAGAAGTAATAGCAAGTAGCAAGATGATCAATGTATCAAACAAAATTTGGGAGAAAAAAATTCTGCCACTATTTTTTTAGCCTGAAAATTGAAATGGGAAGATGCTCAATGCATTTGTATATGTATATGTACATGTACATGTACATCTATACAGTTGGTCCCCGGTTTAAGAATGTCCTGGTTTACAGATGGCTCCTAGTTAAGAACAGTCTGCCAAAAATATGATTATATTAAAAATTTGAGTGAAGTACAATGTTTTGGGTTAAATGAACAATACTACTTTGATTATTATGTTTAAGACGTTTTAGTGTATTTGGAAGAGTTTGTCATGAGCACTGATGGTGAGCAGGACGCGGCCCCTATCCAGGTGGGAAAATGCATGCGTAGTTTAGAGGCCTTGAACTGTCCTTCGAAGAAGCTCAGAGCAGACCTGCCTTGAGTTTTGGGTTTATCTGTCTGGGTTTCTCACAGTCTTTCAGTTTGGCAGGATTTTCTACTAGAGTAGGACAATAAACACTAGAGACCAAGTCACTGTCTCAGCATGTTTCTTCGCTCTAAGATAGGACAGTGTTAAGTGTTTTATATGCATAGAAAGGTAAAATATATACTATATACTAAAACAAACATTTGACTAACTGATGCGAAACAACTGTTCTGGCTTACATACATATTCAAGTTAAGGACAGATTTAGGAATGGAACTTGGTCTCAAACCGGGGACCTGCTGTATGCACATGCACATGCACATGCACACGCACACGCATACACACACAGATACACACTCATAGACCCACATAGACACATATACACACACATACATATATGTGCAGTTAGATCAATGAGGTGTATTCTTGCAGAGACAACCTAAAATTGTACAATAAACCTTGTAAAGCATGGAAGCCAAAGAATTCTAAAAGTGAAGCAAAATTAATCACTCGAAAGGCCTCCCTCAGCCTCTCCCCACACAGACGTCCCAGAGCTCCATCATTCTCAGCCCACTGGCTAATGACAACTTATAGATCCAGATGGCGACTGGGAGCAGATGCTGACGCCAACCGCTGCTCTAAGGGGAAGACTCCTGGGTCCCCCGCCGGCATTCACCTGACCGGGGGGGTTGGAGGGGATTTCTAGACTCCCCGGCCCTCATACCTGATGGGTTGGGGTTGGATGGAGCACCCTGGACGGAGCGGTGAGGGGCAGCGGACCTGGGTGAGCCCCGGTGACGCGAAGCAACGCGGCAAGTCCCAGAGGTTTGGCGGCGCAGCAGATTGGCAGTGCGTGGGACTCGGAGGCTCAAATGGCGTGAGGGGCGTCGGCAGGGTGACCCCTGGGGACGCTGGATGGTGGCCTGCAGTGGCCTGGCAGCCTGGAGGCATGGTGAATAGATGGCGTTGCCAGCCAGCTGACCAGCCTCGGTGGAGCAGCCTGGTGGGACAGTTTGGCGTTGTGGCAGACGGACGGCTCAATGGTGCGACGGCCCAACTTTGGAGGGCCAGCCCAGCGGAGCAGTTCGGCGGCACAGCAGACCAGTGGCGAGACAGACCTGCACACCCACCTTGGAGGTCCAGCCTGGCAGAGCAGGTGAGCGGTGCAGCAGCCCAGCAGCGCAGAGAACCGGCGGAATGAGCCTGGAGGCCCGGTTTAGTGGAGCAGATCAACTACCAGCCAGATAGTGAACTGCCTGGCCAACCAGGGAGAGCCTGGGATAGGCCTAGGGCTATAGGCCTTGGCGTTGTAGGCCCGAGGACGTGGAGGGAGCTGGACAAGGAGATCTGGGCCATCCCCTCCCTACCTGCCGGAAACGGTGGAGAGCTTTTGGGGCCCCTCTAGTGTGAATGAGGACTCCCTCCTGGGGTGAGAGACAAGGGGGGGAGTCAGGAAGTGTCTGACGGTGTGGGAGAGCACTCACCTCCTGAGTGAGAGGCAGGAGGTGAGGGGGAGCGAATGAGATGCCCCTGACCGACTGGTGAGAGAGGCCGAACAGGGAGCATTGTGATTGAAGAATGCATGGGTGGGTGATGGCTGGGCCCAGATGGCGCTGAGAGCGTGAGCTGGTGCACCAGAGGGCTTGCCATTGCCCTGTGGGTAACTGTGTATGTGTGAGGGTGTGTGAGTGGATGGAGGGACCTCTACTCCAAGCGGGAGACTCTGGAAGTGCTGGAATGGGGCTAGGTGGATTTGGAGTCTCTGGGGGCTGCAGGGCAGACCATACTATTGAGGTGGTGACGGGTACGGGACGTTATGGCGGGAGCCAGAGGGCAGGCCATCTTCGGGGAAGACGCCCCCAGTGTTTGTTACCGGTGGCGTGTTCTGGCCCTCTGCGCTCAGACCCAGGCCCTGGTCATCAGACCCACAGGGGCCCTGGTCTTCGGCTGTTGCTACTTAATGCCAGGTCTGTTAACAACAAAGCCCCCCACATAAGTGACTTGATCACTGAGGAGGGGGCAGACCTGGCATGTATTACTGAAAGCTGGCTGGGCCCTAAGGGGGGGTGCCCCTTTCGGAAATGTGCCTGGCTGGGTTTACGGTATGGCACCAGTTGAGACTCCAGGGCTGGGGGGGAGGGGTGGCTGTTGTCATCCGGGAATCTCTGGTGGCCTTCAGGGGCCCTGCCCCACAAGTGGCCAGTTGTGAGACCCTGTTTTTCAAGTTGGGTGTATGAGAGCAGTTGGGAGTGTTGCTGCTGTACCAGCCTCCCTGCTGCGTCGCAACCTCCCTGCCTGAGCTGCTAGAGGCCATCTCAGGGTTGGCAGTGGAGTTCCCCAGGCTTATGGTTCTGGGGGACTTCAACCTGCCTTCCCTGGGGCGGGCCTCTGAGGCAGCTTGGGAATTCATGGCTACCATGGCAGCCATGGGCCTGACTCAGATTATTTGCGACCCAACTCGATACAGTGGCCTCACCCCGGATTTAGTTTTCTTGTCGGAGTGGTGGCAATGTGACCTGAGGGGAGAGTTACAGCTATCCCCATTGTCATGGTCTGATCATGCCCTGGTGGCCTTGAGATTCTCTTATGCCACCCCCCTCTGCAGGGAGGCCAGACCCATTCGATTGGTCCACCCCCGGCGACTGATGGACCCAGTAGGGTTTCAGAGGGAGCTGGGGGTTATACCTGGGGATCTGCTGCATGGTCCAGTGGAGGCCCTGGCCGCAACCTGGAATAGGGAGGCGGCCAAAGCCTTGGACAGGATCGCGCCTGTGTGACCTCTCTTGCCTCATCACACTCGATGCTCCCCATGGTTTACAGAGGAGCTGAGGGCTTTGAAGAGGACAAAGAGACGTCTAGAGCGCTGCTGGAGGAAGACAAAGACCGAATCCGACCGAACACTGGTTAGAGCCGCTATTAAGGCCTACCTGGTGGCGATAAAAGTGGCGAAGCATCAATACTTCTCCACTCTTATTGCATCTGCAGAATGCCACCCAACGGCCCTATTTAAAATCACTCAATCCCTTTTGGGGAAGGTGGGTGCAGTGACCCACCTACAGGGCCGTGCAGAGGAGTTCTCGGAGCATCTGCAAGACAAAATCGCTCGGATTCGCTCTACTCTAGACTCCAGGCATGAGGCAGGGTCTGTGGAGATATCAAGGGATCGTACTTACCATGTTATCTGGGAACAGTTTGATCCTGTTGGACCTGAGGGAGTGGACAGGATCCTCCGGACAGTAAATGCCACCACTTGTCATCTAGACCCATGTCCCTCCTGGCTGGTGAAAGCAGCTTGGGAGGTGACATGTGGATGGGTCCAGGCGATGGTTAATACATCCTTGAGGGAGGGGGTGTTTCCAGCTGCCTTTAAGGAGGCACTGGTACAACCCCTCCTCAAGAAACCATCATTGGACCCTACTGTACTGGACAATTTTCGTCCAGTCTCCCACCTCCCCTTTTTGGGGAAAGTGGTAGAGAAAGTGGTGGCATTACAACTCCAGAGGATTCTGGAGGAAACGGATTATCTAGACCCCTTTCAGTCAGGTTTCAGGCCCGGATATGGGACAGAGACTGCATTGGTCGCACTTATGGATGATCTCTGTTGGGAGCGAGATGGAGAGAGTGCATCCATCCTGGCTCTTCTTGACCTCTCAGCGGCTTTCAATACCATCGACCATGGTATCCTTTTGGGTCGGCTCAGGGAGTTGGGGGTGGATGGCGTAGTTTTGCGCTGGTTCACCTCCTTCCTCCAGGGCTGGTCCCAGTCGGTGGTGATGGGGGGGAGAGATCCGACCCTCGGCCTCTCCTTTGTGGGGTGCCGCAGGGCTCGGTCCTCTCTCCTTTCCTATTTAACATCTACATGAAACCGCTGGGAGGGATCATCCGTCACCATGGGATGAGGCATCATCAGTATGCTGATGATACTCAGATATATATCTCCATCCCGGGTGAAGTAAGTGATGCCGTGACCGCCCTCTCTTGGTGCCTGGGGGCTGTAGGGGTCTGGATGGGGAACAACAGGCTTCGGCTGAACCCTGGTAAGACAGAGTGCCTGTGGGTTAAGGGTTCCTCCGTATCCGAGACTTTGTCATCTTTAGTTCTGGATGGGGTTGCACTGCCCCAGACAGACCCGGTGCGTAACCTGGGGGTCCTCATGGACTCACGGCTCCTGCTGGAAGAGCAGCCGTGGCTTGAAGGGCCTTGGCAGAGCTTCGTGTTGTGCACCTGTTGCACCCTTTCCTGGATCAGGAAGCCCTTCGGACAGTCACTCATGCCCTTGTTATCTCCCATATAGACTACTGCAATGCACTCTACATGGGGCTACCCTTGAAGAGTATCTAGAAGCTTCAGCTGGTCCAGAATGTGGCTGCGTGGGCTATTTTTGGTGGCCCTAGAAGGGCGCACATAACACCTTTGCTATGTGAGCTGCATTGGATACCAGTCTACTTCCGGGTCCAATTCAAGGTGTTGGTTATCACCTTTAAAGCCCTACATGGCATGGGACCGGGTTACCTGAGGGACCGCCTCTTCCCCGTATCATCAACCCATCCCACCCGCTCATGCAGAGGGGGCATGCTGCGGACCCCGTAGATAAGAGAATTCCATCTGGCGGGGTCCAGGAGGCAGGCCTTCTTTGCAGTAGCACCTGCCCTTTGGAACATCTTGCCCCCGGAGGTAAGATTAGCCCCATCGCTTTTAACCTTCCGGAGGAAGTTGAAGACCTGGCTCTGCCACCGGGCGTGGGGCAGGGAGGAGAATCGACATACTTGGGATTGGCTGGTGCCTTGAAGTGCCCCTCCTACATGATGGTTGAAGAGATCATAGCCATCTGGTTTTTATGAGCTGGGGTAGTCAAGAAATTGTTTTGATTTTTAATGGGATTTTATTGGAATTTTATTGTGTTTTTATTTGAGTTTTTATTGTATATTTATTCTGTGTTGTAAATTGCCCAGAGTCCCTCTGGTCGGAGGAGATGGGTGGTGACAAATTTGATAAATAAATAAATAAATAAATAAACATTAGATGGGAATTATGGGAAATAGAATCCCTCTGTGCTGGAGGGTGCAAAGATGGGGAAGAGACAGTGCCAGGAGGGCTTTCCTAAATCTTTCTTCCCTATCCTGTACATCACCACCTTGCCTTCCCTCAGGCTCAGAGGCTCTGATTTGGGTGGTTGTCGGATAACTCCTCGGAGCAGATCCTTGTCAGTGGTGGTGCCTGGGCAATGGAAATCCTGGCTGCGTTAACTCAACAAGCTTAAGATGGTCCTAGTGGGTGCATTTACACAACATGAGAAGCTTGATGGATTTGGACTTTGGTTGGTTTGGAAGGCTTATTTGTTAATGTTTTCTACTACAGATCAAGGTTGCTATGGTAACTAATCATTTTGGCCAGGTGAAGAGGTTGAATTTAATTGTCCCCTTTTCAGTTAATTTTTGCACCTGGGGGGAAGAACTTGCCTGGACTTGTTTTAGTTTCAGTTTCCCTTCTGTGTAGGCATGTAGAGAGTTAAGCAGCTCTCACTGAGAGCCTGTAAGAATGCAGAAGCCTTTAAATATGTTTGTTTTCTGTAAATAAAATTATTTTTATAGAAATGCCTGGTGTGTGACTTTTCTGATCTCTCCTGGGCCAAAAGCTTTCCTAACAATCTGCCAACATTATTGCATTGTACAAGCGAAGTATGTTTGGTTATTTTATGGTTTAATATGTTATGTGAACCAAGCAAATGAGTTTATTAGTAACTAAGGTAATGTGTGAATGCAGCCACAGATCAGATCAGATCAAATCAAATGAAATCTGGTATCATTAGATCTCTCTCTCTCTCTCAATATATACACACACAGTCACAGACTTCGACAGCCAAAGTATAATGAACAGAAGGAAAAAGACCATTGATTATATAGTCAATATGACACTTGTGCAAAATACAGCTTAAATCTGAACCAAAAAAAAGAAACAGGGATCCATATAATATTAATATAGGACTTGCTCAATCCCTTAACATATTAAACCTAGACCATCAAGAAACAAGTTGTTCCATTGTCCCATTTTTACATTATAAAGACATTTCAAAAATTGATAGGGAATACCTCTTTTGGATTCAGTCTTCAACATCAGAAATGTAAAGTTCTTTCCATTTATGTAGAAAAATTCTTATTGCCTAACCAAGGCTAGGTAGAGCCAGAATTCTTCATGAAATATCAAATTCCATAATTTAGGAATATTTACATCTTTAACTGCTATATTTCCCCACCCTCCAAATTCTGTTAACTAACGGGATGAATTGAAGACAAAAAAGAGCCATAGATAGACAGGACCAGATCATATGAGTCAGAATCATATTTCTTTCAATGCTGATATCCAAGCTTTTTAAAACATATTTTTGAAAAGTCCAATAAGCATGGAAGAAGGAATACTGTATTCCTACTGCAAAAATCTTGACCCCTTCATGGAAGCAGAGATGCTGAAAATTCTAGCCCTTTTCTAACATCTAGCAACAGGATTTCTGTAGCTCAGATGTACTATCCCTATATAATTAGTAGCTATAATTATGCCTATAATTATGTAGATAATGCAGATTCTATGGTTGTTGTTGGTATTTATTTATTTATTGGCCCTTGAATGCAGTAATACAACATTGGCCAGTATAGAATGAATAAGATCAGAACAGAAATTTAATTTTCTTTTAAAAGATTCAAGTCACATCATTTCAAGACTGGGCTATATTGAAACTGGACTTCTCAATATACCAATAAATTTACAACTTTCTCATAAACAAATATTAATCAGAAATAGCTTTGATATCCATGGAAATTGTGCTCAGATAGACAGGCACAAGATTATAGCTTTAGATATTAATCCAAAACTTTTTTTTTCAAAATTAAGTATAGTACTACTAATGTCACCAAAATTTATCTTGAAATTGGAATGTTTAAGACTTCAGAATTAAATTCTGATCATCAGCACATTTATTTGCAAGTAATCTCACTAAGTTGAATAGGATTCAGTCCCCTGTAAACAGGAAAAATCCACTTCATTTTATTGTCTACTTTGGTAAAGTAATTCTTCATTCTAGTGTTTTTTTTATGGATTAAATGAATCTGTAAAAAAAGTAATTAGATTGGATGGAAATTGCATTTACTTTGATTTTTTAAAAAATCTCTTTCTATACCTTATGGGATGTTTAGAAAGTGCAGCATATATCCCACAAAGCTGGGCTCTTTTTAGAAATGCATCATTTGTGCTGTAGCACTTCTAGGAATGATCACATGACATAGCTACCCGTGGTCAATTCAGGGAGTGCCAGACAAGGACAAATCCAGGAAGCTAGAACTCAGCTCCTGTACATTTCCTTTTATTGAGGAAGTATAGCTAGCAGATTTTGGTTATGGCCAGTGTTTATCCAAGCATGGACTCCTTTGTGTGTGTAAATCCCAGAAAAAATTATGAGATGCCTATCTATTTTACTTCCTCAAGAATATGGTCTCAAGGATACTGCCAGATTTTTACAAGCTGATTTCTAATCACCTGGCTTTACTGATTTTTCAAGTCTGCCTCTTTAAGTTTTCTCTCTTTTTTTTTTTTACTATTGACCCCAATATATCTTATTTTGGTTTTTCATTCTTCCCAAAGCAAAGGCCTTTCAAGTTGTGCCAATATTATTATTTCTCCAAACGAGTTTCATCTTGATCTCTAAAACAACTTGATGCCAGGAATGAGGTTGTTTTACAGATAATGCGTTTTTTCTTTTCTGGCATGGACCGTCAACAATTCTGTTTCAGCCGTTGCAGGAATTAAACAGCTTTACAGTATTTCTCTCTTTTTCAACAGGTCCTTCTGACACCCCCAAAAGGCAGCTTTTATGAGTCTCACCAAAGGTGCTACATCCTTGTCATTGAGGTTTATTTGGGAGAAATTTCACAGCAAAGTTCTCCTGCACAACACAAAATGATAAATCTTGAGTTGCGCTAAGTTAGATTCCGAGACCGCATATGGCCATCCCTCAAAGCATTTAGTGCAGCCCCCTGCCCCCAAACTTCCAAAATTCCCAAACAAAATTGGAAGTTGCCAGAATTGTAGCTTTAATACAACAGAAGGGGAAAAGGATTAAACATATGACAGCAGAGTGAGTATACTAAGCACAAAGACACCCTTAAGTTGAATTTGACTCCTGAGTACTGCTTTTTTTTCCCCTTTGGCAGCAATGTTGAGATGATTTGCTTTTCCCAAGAGATGTTCTGATGTTTCCGGTCTAGATCACATCCAAGTACTAGCCAATGCTGATCCTGTTTAGCATCTGAGATCAACCAAGGTCAGCTAGGTGCTTCTTCTCTAATTAAATGCAAATGTAAATCAAATGGAATGTAATTTTTCTTCTAGCCCCACCCACTTCTCTTTGGTTTCTAGCCTGGGCATGACATTTAAAAATTAAAGACTTGCATCCTGAGAACTCAAGGATGTATCCCAAAATTTCATCTCCCTAACGGGGTCAAGGCATTTGTCTTGTGCCTACAGGGGCAAAGTAGGCTGAAAAGCTGCAGAAGGTGGTGGTTATTTGTATTTCATGTTGAGCTGAATGGGTGGTGGTTAGCCCAAAAGGAGGACAAACTTTTGAGGGAGTTGAAAGGAAAGAAGCTGTACCTTTCTTCAGCACAGATAATCCAACCAATGCTTTCCACCCTAGCTTGGCCTACGTGACAGTGTCTGGCTTTGCATACCATATTTCACTTAGCAATTGAGTTAACCCACTTACTGGCTTGCACAATACACTAAATCATAAATCAGGAAGCTGTGGTGCCATAGATGTGAGCAAACTGGGAAGAGAGTTCTCACCATCTTACTCAACTCCAGCATTTTTTGTTGAAACAAGATCACATTCATAACTACCAATGAGTGCAGTGAGCCATGTAATTACTCTTTCAAAAAAGAGGTTCTAGTAAGACATCCTCTTTCAATGGAAGCTTCTTTGAACAAGGTCAGCCTGGTTCTGAGAGCATCTTCATATTTCTGGTTCCCCTCTTGGACTTGTCTCCTATTCTCTGATCTTTGATTTTGTTTTAGTTCTGTCTTTTGATTTGTCTTCTCACCACTGTTGTTCTTTAACCTGATTCTGAGGCCATCCTGGAAAGTGGTCCATAGTCCAGCCTTGTTAATACTAAATAAATCAGAGAACTCTAGCATGGGAAGGATTTGCTGAGGCTTTTGAGTTCAATGCCCTGCTCGATGCAGAAATCCAAATTAAAACATTCCCAAAAGTTGGTTGTCCAGCCTATGCTTGAATACATCCAGTGAAAGGAGTCCATCCCCTCTCTGGATCATAACTTAAATCCATGATTCTGTCTCTCGTGTCCTGGAATGTGAAATAATGGATCTTGATCTTCTGTGTGATTTCAGGTATTTGAAGAGTCTTGTCTTCCTCTCAATCTTCTCTTCATAAGTTATTGCAATCTCTTCAAAAAATTTAGTTATAGTCCCCTGATCATTCTAGTCAACCACTTTTAAGCTAGGATATTACGTGAACCCAGGCTTTTTGGCAAGTGTATCGTTCATTGAATCATATCAACCCAGGAAATAGAGTGAACCATGAATATAGCCCAGTTGTGAGGAATAATTTAGCATCTTTGCTAGTAGAACAGATAAAGTTTACCATCTTTTCCTGCTCAGCACGTAATCAGGATTTTATTTTAATTTGTTTTACAGCAATGAGTTGCTTGTAATCACCCTACTACCCATGAAGTGCATGAAGAGTTTCTGCATATAAAAAGCTCCAGAAAGAAGGAAGGCAGAGTATAAGAACTAAAGTTGACTCTTCTACATATTGGATATGATGATCAAAGCTAACACAAAGAAGATTATAGCAAGAAGTTGGTCTACTGTGACTCACAGGGATGTGGAACCTTTTTTCTAGTTAAGGGTCATCTTGGCTGTTGAGTAGCGTATCACCAAAAAGTAAGCCAGGCCAGGCCAAATCTAAATTTATTTTAAATTTAACTTCTTTAAATTAACATAAATTATACTTGTTGTGACTGTTTCTCACATTGTTAATAATTTTCCTCTTTAATCATTGTAAAGGTTGTTTTGCAGGCACTTTTGGCAACATGCAAGGCTCATCTGAGGTTTCCAGGTGAATTTGGACCTAGTTACAGAAGAGGACTAGAGCTGTGCTGGGAAATTCTCATTCATGTTCATCTGCCATCTCTCTCTCTCTCTCTCTCTTTAGATGAAAAAGAATTTGCTTTAGGAATTCTTTCAAAGGAGAAGACCATGTCAGAGAGTCTCATGGGTGAAATTGGTGTTTTTGCACTTATTGGGTGAAAAGGTGGTCAAGAAGTGTGTGTGTGTGTGTATAAATGTTTAGCCTGCCATTGCACAATCATTTTCAAACAACCTGAGTCTTCCATGCTTCCATTAAAACCCAAAAGTTAGTGTTTCCATGGACTGCCAGAAGAACAAACAAATCCGTTTTAGAAGAAATACAACCAGAATGTTCCCTAGAGGCGAAGATAACCAGGCTCATACTTCAGGCACATCATCAGGAAAGACCGATCGCTTGAAAAGGACATCATGTTTGGTAAAGTCAAGGGCCAGCGGAAAAGAGGAAGACCTTCAATGCGATGGATTGATACAGTCACAGCAACAATGGATGCAAACATTGGAACAGTCAGGCACATGGCGCAAGACCAAGCAGCATTTTGTTCTGTTATACGCAGGGTCGCCATGAGTCATAAAGGACTCGATGGCAACTAACAACAACTACAACAACAGTGTTTCCAGATGGGAGCACCATGGATGGGATTTTTTTTCCTGTAATGGTGCTGTTGTAACCCCCTTACAGGACCTCTTCCCTTCAGCAGTTTCTCCTTCCCCTGAAGAAAATTATCTATCCAATTTCTATCTATCCAATTTCTCTTCCCATAGAATTTTGTGGGGAACTTTGAAAGACCATTTATACCCAACTCCAAGAAGGAGGAAGTGTTTAACATATGGAAGCATTTGCAGGGAAATTGCGGATTCATTGTAACAATTGTGTCCGTCAAATTCTGCTATGAGAAATAACAAAGTTGAAAATTCCCTTCGGCAGGGGGGAAAAACGTCTTAAATCACATGCCTTTATTAGAAATCAGTTCAAAAATGTTGCGAAACAACACATTTGTGATTTTGTTGTCCAGTATATTTCTGTGCCAGAACCAGAAGTGCCCAAACCAACTCCTTCAGATTCATCAGGGAATTGATTATGCCAGTTTCTTCTCTTGTCAAAATTAGGTGGGCGTTTTCATGCCAACTTTGGATCAAAAGACCTATCATTTACTCCCTTTAAAGTGTTGCTTCCTCAATGGATGGGGGTAGTTTATTAAACAAACGTATGTGCCAGGAAAACTTTCATCCACTCAGATTCAAATTTTCCCATTCACAACAGATACATTTGCACCTGAGGCATTAATGAAGGGAGAATATTAGCATCTGTGTGTACTTTAGATTGGCTTGTGCGTGGAAAATGAAATTTTGCTGCCAATCTTCTAGTCCTATACAAAACAGAATGGATTTTGTGTATGGGTGTGCAAAAGTTATATTCCTAGCTCCAATTAATAGGTAAGGATGATGCATATGCCATGCTCAGTTGGCTTAGAACAGTGTTTCCCAACCTTGGCAACTTTAAGATGTGTGGACTTTAACTGGCTGGGGAATTCTGGGAGTTGAAGTCCATACATCTTAAGGTTGCCAAGGTTGAGAAACACTGGCTTAGAAAGATCAGGTGAGGCAATTCCAAGTTTCCAATGTTGAAAGACTCTTACTAGACTAAGTTACCTCAGAAATGTGGGGAACATGGAGCCTCAAGAATACAATGGTTTTTGTTGAGGTTTTCCTACTAACGATTAAGACTGCTATTGTGCCTAGTCATTTTGGCCGGGTTAAAAGGTTGTATTAGATTGTCTCCTCTCACGTGCTTCATGCAAAATAGCCTGGGGGGAGGAAACCTGCCCGGACTTGTTCTTACTTCCTTTTTTTTTTTCTCTGCCGGCAATGTAGCCAACCAAGGCTTGCTCCAAACAGGGAGCTATGTCCTTTAAATATGTTTTGTTTTTTGTTTTGCTTTCTGTAAATAAATTCTTTTTATAGAAATGCTTGGTGTGTGACTTTTTTGACCTCTCCTGGGCTAAAGGCTTTCCCAGCATCTGCCAACAGGTTATGTCCCCAGTAAACAGCCCAATAAAACCTAGAGAGAAAAGAGAGATCAACTCCACACCTCATGCACAATTTAAAGGCAGGTAGCAAAGACCTGTGAAGATTTTCTTTGGAGCCACCTGGAGATTTTCCAGCAACTGCCGGTCTACAGGACTTAGAAGCTAGCTGAGGTGACTTGCAAAAGAAGGAAGAAGCCATGGCTACCTCCCAGCCCTCAGCGATGCCTCTGGAGTGCCTATCAGAGACCAACTATTTGAATTGGGCCCTGAAGATGGAGATGTATCTTCGCAGAGAGAATCTTTGGCTGCCAATTGGCGAGCAACCCCCCCCCCCCAAATTCCAGTGCTGAATGGCTGAGACAGGATGAGCAGGCTAGAGCCACCATTATCCTGGGAGTTGAGGACAATCAGCTAGTCCACGTGCGAGGCATGCAGTCTGCAAAGCAACTTTGGGATGCTTTGAGAGACTTATATGTAAAGGCAACAGCAGGGAGTAAAGTTACTCTGATGAAAAAGCTGTACAGAGCCTACCTTGCAGAAGGAGAAAGCCTTCCTGAGCACCTGCATTATATTCAGCAGCTGTTTGTTGAGTTGCAGGAGAGAGGAATGGAATTTACACCTCTCACAAAATCATATATCCTCCTGTCCTCACTAAATGCAACGTGGGACACACTGATTTGTACCCTGGAGGCTATGCCTGAAGCAGACCTCACCCCATCGTATGTTACACAGCGCTTACTCGCTGAATGGGAGAAGAGAGAGGAAAGATCCCCCCCCATCTCTTCTGGAAAGCTGCAAGACCAGAAAATGAGGGAAAAGAAGGGAAAGGAACCTGAGGCCACAGCGCTAGCCAGCCAGCGATGCTTCACTTGTGGTTCAGCTGGACATTTGCAAAGAGACTGTGCCATGAGACCCAAGAGTAGAATGACAGAGCAGAAGAACACAAGGGCAACACAGAAGAAGGCTCTTCAGACAACCCAAATTGCACAGGTTGCTGAGAAGGGTAATTCTGATGTATAGGTGTTAGATTCTGGGGCCAGTTGTCATTTATGTAATTGTAAAAGCTCTTTTGTGTCACTGTCTAAAACTGAAAGACAAAGTGTATCTTTGGCTGATGGGTCTGTGACCAAAATTATGGGACAAGGTGACTTGTATTTATCCTGCTTAGGAGAAACTGTAAAAGGTGCCAAATTTACAATCAAACCTTTTATCTGTGGCACAATTGGCTGCAACAGGGTATATCATAACATTTAAGAAAAATGGTTGTGAGATACGTAAAAATGGGAAATTGTGTGCTACTGGTATGTTAAAAGACTCCTTGTACATTGTGCAAAATGCAAGGAAGCCAAGCTGCAAGGCTGCAGTTGGCAACACGCCATATCATGACCAATGTGTACACCTGATGCACAGGAGATTTGGTCATGCTAATTTCAAGTATATAGCACAAATGCCACAGCTGTGTGCTGACCTAAAGATAAAACCCTGTGATAAATACTTAGACTGTGTAGTTTGCAAAGAATGCAAAACACTAAAAGCTCCTGTGAGTAAGCACAGTGACAGAGTTACAACTAGACCTTTGGAAATTGTACACTCTGATATTATTGGTCCTTTTGCTCCAAGTCTTGGACAAGCAAGGTATGCAATGACCATCATTGATGATTTCTCAAGATACACATTTATCTACATCTTAAAGCATAAAGATGAGGCATTTGAGAAATTTAAAAGTTTTGCAACATGGGCAAATGGAAAATTCCCTAGGCCTGTATCTGCACTCCAATGTGATAGAGGAGGAGAATGCCTTTCTCACAAATTCAGAAGGTTCCTAGTGGAAAAAGGGATAGAACAAATTCTTTCTAACCCGTACACCCCTCAGCAAAATGGTGTTGCTGAAAGAAAGGGCAGAACCTTGCAAAATGCGATGGAATGCATGTTAAAAGATTCACGATTATGTTTTAAGTACTGGGGAGAGGCAATATTGACTGCCACTTATGTTCAGAACAGGTTGTATAACTCTATGATTCAGGACACTCCATTCCATTTGTTTTATGGTGTGAAACCAAAGGTAAACCATCTTAGAGTGTTTGGTAGCACTGCATGGGTTCACATCCCAAAACAGCAGAGAAGGAAAGGAGGCCCCACAACAAAGAAAGCCATCTTTGTTGGCTATGAACAAAGCCAAAGGAGCTACAGGTTCATAATGGGAGAGAAATTAATAATTAGCAAAAGCGCTTCTTTTGCTGAACAAAACTGGGGGAGATTAAATTCTAGCTCTCCAGTTGATCTGACCACCACAAGAGAACAGCAAGGACTTGCTGATGGTGATCTTTTGCCTGATGAGGACATTAAACCAGAAAAGCAAACTGAAGATCTGTCTGATGAGATAGATACTTCTCAGGAAAGTGATAGGAGTCAAAATTTAAGCCCTGTATTACCTCGCAGATCTCAGAGGAGTAATAAAGGCATTCCTCCATCACATTTTCAGGCTGAAACAGTAAAGGCTTTTCACATATTCACAGAACCTGAGTCTTTAGAACAAGTGAATGCTTTACCACCAGAGATTGCACAAAATTGGCATTCTGCCATGCAACAGGAATTAGCATCCTTGAAAGAAAATAAAACATGGAAACTGGTAAATCTACCTCCCAATGAACGCTGTCTGGGTTGTAGGTGGGTTTTCAAACTGAAAAGGGATGCTGATGGCAAAATCCAAAAATATAAAGCAAGGTTGGTTGCAAAAGGGTTCACTCAAAGGAAAGATTTAGACTTTGACAAGACTTTTGCACCAGTTACTAAAGGTGAATCAATTAGATTACTGTTAAAAGTTGCTGCACTCAAGGGAATGTCAGTTCACCACTATGACATTCAGACTGCATTTCTCTATGGTGATTTAGACCACAGATTATACATGCAGCAACCCCCTGGCTATGAAAAAGGGGAGAATCTAGTCTGTGAACTGCAGAAGTCAGTCTATGGGTTAAAACAAGCTGCTAGATCCTGGAACCAAAAAGTAGATGAAAAACTGCAGAATTTTGGTTTTGAAAAAGGAAAAGCAGATCCATGTGTATATATGAAGAAGGACAAACAAGGCTGTATGTATCTGTGCATTTATGTTGATGATTTGCTGCTGTTCACATCAACAGAAAAGTGCTTGATTTTGAAGCCTGCATGAAAAGCCATTTCACATTAAAAAGCCTTGGAATTATAACAACCTAGGTTTGGAAAAACACAGGAAGAAGAATGGTAGTTTTCTGTTAAACCAAAGGGGAGATAATGGTAAAGTAAAGCGAATGGAAAGACATATAAAGTCAGAGAAGATTGGTTTGCATCTTAATCTATAGTATAAAAAGGGGAGTGTTGAGGTTTTCCTACTAACGATTAAGACTGCTATTGTGCCTAGTCATTTTGGCCGGGTTAAAAGGTTGTATTAGATTGTCTCCTCTCACGTGCTTCATGCAAAATAGCCTGGGGGGAGGAAACCTGCCCGGACTTGTTCTTACTTCCTTTTTTTTTTCTCTGCCGGCAATGTAGCCAAGCAAGGCTTGCTCCAAACGGGGAGCTATGTCCTTTAAATATGTTTTGTTTTTTGTTTTGCTTTCTGTAAATAAATTATTTTTATAGAAATGCTTGGTGTGTGACTTTTTTGATCTCTCCTGGGCTAAAGGCTTTCCAAGCATCTGCCAACAGTTTTCTTCTTTTTCGTGAGGCAAAATCCAGGCCAGACTCACAAACTGCATTGAAAGGAGGAAATGCGAATTCTTACTAAGGATTTCTGAGATCTTCCTTTTTCTCAGAGAGGTAAGACTACTTTGCCCTTCTAGTCTGTTTTTTTCATGATAAGGCTATGCGAGATCTGGATCATCATGAAGAATGCAACATGGTAGCCCCAGACTGAACAGGAGAAATAAAATGTGATTGATTGATTGATTGACTGATTATGTGCCATCAAGTCATTGTTGACTCTTAGTGACCATATAGAGAGATTTTTTTCCCATGATGATCTGTCCCTAACCTGGTACTTCAGGTCTTCCAAAGGTGCATTCATTGCCACTTAACTTGAGCCCATCCACCTTGCTGCTGATTGTCCTTTCTTCTTTCTTTTCATTTTGTCCAGCATCAGAATCTTCTCTAGAGAGCTGGGTCTTCACATAATGTGTCTGAAGTAGGCTAATTTGAGCCTGGACTTTTGTGCCTCCAGTGACAACTCTGGGTTGATTTGTTCAATGACCCATCGGTTTCTTTGCTTGGCTGTCCACAGTATTTTCAGGAGTCTTCTCCAACACCAAAGTTCAAAAGCGTCAATACTCTTCCTATCCTGTTTCTTCAAAGTCCAAATAAAATATAAACTTGGAAGAAGCTGCTATTTCATTCCAGAAACTGTTGGAGAATGTTTCCTTATGTTTGAGAAATATGGCAAAGGTACAGAAATGGGTTGAGTCATGGACGACTCTCGCAGAATCTAGGTGGAGCTTTGATTAATGTTCAAAAGTGACAGTTGTGACAGAAAATATCTTCCAAGGATGGAGAGTAAAGTGCAAAGTATTTATCCAACTTGTTCCTTCCTGGGGTAAACATTGAGGTAATGATAGCTTTATTTTCTAATTGTGTTTGCATGATGACTGCAAAGGCCTCACAATTATTGGCCAATGTTTAATCTCAACATATTGGGAGGGTGTAAAATTGGGAAATGCATTTTTGTCAATAGCTACTTTGAGGAAAAAAAACACAGCTTGGGTAAAAATAAATAAATAAATGAAAACTGAGTGCAAAAGGTACTCCTGATTCAAGGTAAGGAAACTGCTGTGGAAATACCCACCCTTTTTTTTCATTGTTTCTGTTGAACTATGATTAACAAACAATATTAGGTCACAACATTAAGTCCAAGATGCATAGAGAAGAAAAGATATAGAAAATACAGAAAAAAAAAATCTAAAATGTAAATAAAGAGACAGGTACTGCACATGTACAAATTTACCATATATGTAAAGTATACCATATTATAGTTCATTGCTATTGAGGTAAACCATAAAATCCATCCCAGTTTGATAAAATTGTGGTTCTGGCCTCTGATGTCTCATTATCACTCTGTGATTTTTTTCTGATGGGGTAATTGAAGAGGCCTTCTAATCCACATCTCAGTTGTGATGGTATCTAAAATGTAGGGATATGTCTAAACTTCAATCTGTAGAAATATCCCTAAAATGAAACCACAATAAGTTGACTGTTGGAAGAGAAATGAAATCAATCACAGTGTAAGAAATAATATCTCTGCTGTCCTTTCCACACCTTGATCTAAAGGAAGCAGCAGACTGATGAACAAACTAAGGATTAATCCAGATAAGGAAAAAGTGGTGGTGGTGGTGGTGAATTCTGAAAAATCAGGCAGGAAGAATGCCAGCTTGTTTTTGGCTAGTACTGCGTTCCCTTGGAGGCAACGGGTTTATACTTTAGGATTGATCCCCAGTCTTGCAATTGTTGTAGATGCTCAGATGAGAGAAGGGTTAAACATTCCCTCAGACAATTCCCTTCCCTGGAGGAATGACATCTAGCTTCAGATGTTCATGCTGTAGTCACCTCCAAGCTGGATTTCGGTAATGGGCTGTCTATGGGTCTGCCCTTGAAGACAGTGCAAAAGTTTCAGCAGCTCCAGGTTGTTATATCTACCGTGTAAGAACCAGAAGACTAGAACATCCTAGCATGATCTTCTACTAGGCCAATCCAAAAGGGAAAGCTGGGCAGCTGTCTAGCTTGGGCCACAAGTTCCAAGAAAAGCACAGATTTAGATACTTAGGCATAACTTTTGATTTCAGAATATCTGAACTGGTTCTTGCACAGGTTTTTGTTATAATGGTTGAGGGGATGAAAATTTGGAAGTGAGCTGGGCATTTCTGAACTCTCCGAGAGCCCAGCTATCTCAGAAATAAACTGGATATGTATGTGTATGTATGTATGTAAAACAAAATTCCCTTCTCACCCCTATGGATGGTATGTGTCTTCCTCAACCTGGGGTCCTTTACCAGAGGCCTGGGAGTTTGAGGGTTCTGCACAGGATCTCAGCTGTTCCTAGCACTGCACTCTACTGGACGGAGAGCTCTGATGTTGCTCCTGGGATTTGTTGGAGCCTCTCTCCCAGCTTGGGAGTCACAGCCCTGAGTGCTTCTACCACCTCTGGGACCATTTTGGGACCATATATATATATCTTTATTACTGTACTTCAGCTGAAGCTAAAAAACCCTCAGCTCTCCCTAGCCTTGACTTCTAGAGGAGACAATCTAGCTTCCTACAGTAATTATTTACATTGCCATTTTAGGCATGTTTTCCAGCTGATAGATCTTTTCTAAGTGTGATAATTTGGAGATATCACCCTTCCTTCTGGTGTGGAGGAACCCAACATGTTGCCATCTGACATAAATTTCAGAGACTCCTAGACACATCCGATAAAGTGAGTCCATCACCTCTCAGGGTCATTGATTCCACTGTCAAGCTGCTCTTACAATTAAGAAGTTTTTTTCTTCCTAATATTCAGTTGGAATAAAAACACTTAACATAACAAATGGGGAAAAAGAGAGAGACAAGTTATATACTATCCATTCATTGTAATCCTTACTAAATTTTTCAACATGTGATGGGACAAAACAATAGCAACAAGAGCAGTGGGCCTAAAGTCTTAGTGAAAAAAATAATCAGAGAAAAATTAGATGGAAAATGTCACTGTTGAAGGAAATAACAGAACAATGTTGTTTTGATCAAAATTACATTTGGAAGAGCTAAAAGATTGTCTCCATTAAGAGAGAAAGAAAAGGTGGTGGGGGAGAGAGGGGCACTGTGTGTGGGAGAAAGTTCTATCGGGTGCTTAAACAATTATCTCATTTAGAAATCCACAGTTTGGCCAAATTAATTTAAATGTTCCAGTTTATTAAATTGCGGTAAGCTGCATCTCTGTCTGCTGAGGTCATATGCCATGGCTGCCAGCAGAAATGGTAGCTGTCTTTCTCTTCCCTCCTTTAAGTTAATCTACTCACTCTAAGGAATTCCAGAACTGGGATTGTGAAAGGCATACTTGGAGTTTTTAAGCCTGGTTCTGCAAAAGGATCTAATTGTGGCGCTGTGTGTCTTGTCTAAAAATGTCCTTCAAAGACTCTAGCATGCTTGTGATTTAGCGCCATCTAGCCATGTTTGAGGGTAACTCAATGCACCACATTTCAAGTATTCACTGAGGGGCATCTGAAAGTTGGGACCTATGACACCATCCAGCTTCTAAATGGGCTTCTAAAATGGGTTCCATAGAAGGAGAAGGAGAAGGTTCTCCAAAGCAGCTGCCCAAGATTTTTGTTTCATGAGACGAAGACAGGGCAATTATGGGCAATCATACAGGGAGTCTGCATAGTATAAGAAACCTCATATACATGTTCCTGTAGGTATGCATGCATCTGAAATCTTTATAATCCACTATGGAGAGGATCCCATGGTGGGTTACAATCCATTTCTGGTCCCATGTTTGATGTCCCTTCTACTCTTTCTCCTCTGTGGTAAGCATGGAAGAAAAAAGCATTGGTAAATAAGTTAGCTTTGCAGCTCTTTGTCTGCACACAAGGTCAGTGAAGCTTCTAGTAGATGCATTCACACAACATGCTAACCTTGCTTGTTTCTAACCTTGACTGATGATTGATTGATTGGTATGATTTTGTTGACTTGCACTGTTGTCCAACTCCAGCCTATTGATTTCATTTAGTGGGTGAACCAAAAGAATGAGTTAATTTAGTAGGAAAGTTAAGCAGGTCTGCAAACCCAGCCACTGTGACTTCATTGGTTACGACAGTTACATACTTTTCCACTTCTGGTTTAAATTCCTTCTTCTTTACAGTCATGTAAATTAAATGATGCGACATGACATGGTGTCTTGCCTTCCTTTTTGATCTTAGGAAGATGTAGTCTGCAAATCTCTTGAAGAAGACAGTCTTCTTGATTATCCAGACTGGGATGTCAAGATGATTGATACTCAATGATAATAGCAATTCTTGGTTTCATTCTTGGTTGTCTTGATATTAAGGAGGTTTAGAACTCCAAATCCTTCACGTGTGTTTTCCCAAACATAAGAATACTATTTGGGCCTCTTCACACTCTAAGGTCAGAGGTGACTTATCAGCCATCCATGTTATATAGACAGATGAAAATTCAGAAATATGACAATACTGATAACCCAGAATTACATCAACCTAAATCCATAAACATCATTAGAGTCTGTTTAATGTCATGCATTAGGGAGGAACAGAGTGTAAAACATGCTTGGAAAAGAGAACATCAGATGAACCTGTTTGGAATATAGGAGACTGCTTTATACTAATTAAGCTGTGGAAGACTTGGGAGACAAAGAAGGACCCTTATGAAAAAGAACTGCTTTTTAAAGCGAATCAGCTCATTCGCACTTCCTAGATATGTTGAAAAATAATTTCTTTCTTTAATTAGCTTCCTCCTCCGCCTCTTCTCCTTTCTTCCTCCTCCTCCTTCTCCCCCTCCTCCCCCCTCCCTCCCTCCCTCCCTCCCTCCCTCCCTTCTTCCGCCCCATCCTCCCCCTCTTCTTTCTCTTTCTCCCTCTGTTCTACTCTTTTTATCAAAATGGTGATATAGCTCTTGACTAATAAAACTAACTTTGAAATAAAATACATACAAAAATACATATCTAGCTATATTTTATGCATGCATAAGGATTTTTTAAAAATGCAATTTGATAAAGGCCTGACACAGAATGGACTTAGGAATGAACATGTGGAAAACTGATACAGATGTTTCCATCTCTAATTACTACTGCAATCCTTTATCTGGAAATACCTGTAATTTTCTGTCCTGCTAAGAAATGTTCTACCTCTCTTATCTAGCAAAATGCTACATCTCAGTGGGAGCAGAGACAGCCATGGACAGTCTACAATAAAGAGTAGGTTTATTTTATTTTATTATTTTATTTTTTGCTGTTTATAAGGTCCTAGGAAGGGGTGTCACTCTTAGTACAGACTAAGTTACTTCCCCACTGCCTCTCCATTATTTTATTTTGTTATGTATTTATTAGATTTGTACCTTGACTTTTTTTTTCCCAGAAAGCTCAAGGTGGCTGCCTCCATTTCATCTCTACCACAACATACCTGTGAGCTGAGCAAGACAGAGTGAGCTTCCTGTGGGATGGACTAGAACTTGGATCTTTCCAGTCCAAATCCAGTTCTTCAACCACTACACCATGTCGGTTCTCTTTATCACAAACAGGAGCTGGAGGGAGGCCTTCAGCTGCAAAGAATGGAGACTGGGGAAAGAGGCCAAAAGTAGAGCAGTAACATACATTTGGCAGGCCTGCATTATGTGTAAGGCCTAACAGGGTTTCCCCCCATTATTATTTGTTTGTTTGTTTGCTTTATATAGCTGCCATCTCACATACGTGACTCCCGGCAGCTGACAGAGTTAAAACCACAAAAAACAATACAAAAATAACCAAAATCATGACCCTAAAAGACCATTACAGCAATAATACTGTCAAAATCATAAAAAAACCATAAGCTGGGGAGAACACAGTCAGTTTCACTAACAGTAGTATAGCCATTTTGCAGATGCCACACCACCTCTACCAGAACCTTGGGCCAGTTGGCAAAGCTGTGTCTTCAGGTTCTTCTGGAAGGCCAACAAGGTCAGGGCCAGTCTGACCAGCTGTCATCCTGGGTCCCATCAGATGACATTCCTTAGGGGATAGGACCCACAACATGCCATTTCTGCTGGACCCAATGGGTTGGGTAGATGTCAGTGGGGATTTTCTTTAAAAACATCCTTTAGAATTGACTCTATGCTTATTTTTGTCCCTGCATTTCCCAAATGAGATGTTTCAACCACTGTACGCCCATTGGAGAGCCCAGCTGGAAGGTGCTTTTAAAGAAGAGATTGGTGACATCTCCTTACCCAGTGACCATCATTTACCAACTCAATGAAATGAAATTGAATCTTGGAAAAATCAGGACAATCAACAGCAAAGATTTCTACACACACTGTGTATTTCAGCTTCAGAATTCACTACCACAAAAGGTGGTGCTGCCTACCAGCTTGGCTTGCTTCAAGAAAGGGTTGGACCCATTCATGGGGTGCAGTAGCTATTAGCCTTGATGGCAGTGGGACTGCCTCTAAAGGCCATCTGCTAGAAGACCAGTGGGCTTCCTTGGGCAATTGGTTGGCCACTGGGAGAACAGGCTGCTGGACTAGGTGGGTCAGGGGGCTGATCCAGCCGGGCACTGTTTAGGTTCCCATCTTCAGTTTGTTTCAATAATGCTAAAAGTGGAGGTATCAGCACATAGAGCAGAGGTAGGCAGCCCCTTTGGGCTGGGGCACTTTTGGAACTTAGAGAAGGTGTGGTGGGCACACTCACAAAATGGCTTCACAGAAGAAGTATGGGCTCACAGAATTGCTGCTGTGGTCAGCAGGGTGGGACCTAAAGCATCCATTAACAGAACACAGATTAGGACACCATGCTAGTAGCATCTTTTGGATTGGAAGGTATTGTGAATAGATATGAAGTATGTTAGGGGCTGATATATTTTCTTTTGCTTGAAAGCACATTTGTCCATCTAGAAATTAACAGTATATTTAAAAATGGATAAATAATAAAAAAAGATAAATAGTCTCTTGGTGTCAGATGTGACTCATGAAGACTTCATGGACACGTCCATGTAATTTTATTGATAGCCCTGTGGAAACAGGTGGCCACTGCCTTCTTCCAAGGCACTTTTCCCAACCCCTTATGCTAGTCTACAAATCTGGGATTTCCTAGGGGCATCCCATTCAAATCCAAGCCTATTTAGCTTGTCAAGATCAGCCAGGTCACAGCGGTCCTCTCACTTAATGAAGCTTTTATTGCTTGTGCGTTTTAACACTTTCCCTTTTTTAAATTGAAAGAAGTTTAAAAAAAAATCCAGCAGGGATGGGAGCTGGATGGGCCCCAAGGAAGATATCTGATGCCACCATGATGCATGGTATTTATCCCATCGTGATATTCCTTGAATGACATACCTAAGTTCTATTATTTATCCTTCTTTTCTGCTGTCTCAAGACATCTGTCTGAGCCCAGATGGCCTGCCAGTTGGTTGGGCTGAAGCAAGAGAAGTCCAGGGCCAGAGCAAAAAGTTGATGGCCTACTGATTTCCCTTTTCCAGCCATCCCATGTGCTCTTCTTTCTCATATAGCCAGCCATTGGGGAACACTGCATATTTCCCCCCAAAAGGTCTGAACCCCTTCTCAAAGGGCTTCTCTGAAATTAGGATTGTATGGAAATAGCCAAGGGCCGCATGTCACACCATGGGTCTGCCAGCTGCCCACCATGATTGATTGAAAAAGTTCTCTCTAGTCCACAAGGTTGCACAGAATTTTAGTTCTTAACATTAAAACTTGTACTTGAAACATGTGTTTGTTTTTCTATTGCATATTTCAGCTTCCCTTGTTAAACAAATGTGCTGGAAACAATCCATCAATCTTCGTTCGGTTTTGGCTTTGCAGTTGTTTGTGATCCTTTTGGAGCTGGTCAGATTTTGATTGCACTATACTATCTCCCAGACTGCAAACCCCCTCTTACGTTCCCCCCAGATTCAGTGAGAGGTCCTGGAAATAGCTTGGTTGAGTCTGGATAGGTTCATCTCTGCTTTCTTTTAAATCCCTTTTCTGGATTCTTTTTGCAACCATGCTAGAATGAAATGAAAATCTCGTAGATGGGATTGAATAGTCACTGCTGTTATACTGGATAATTGATCAAGGAATTGGTTGGCCCACGCTAACTGCCTCGCAAGAACAACTCTGCTTGCTTCAACAATTATTGGGAAGAAATGCATCAGACCACAGGCAAATATAGAACCGCTCTATTCCAGTGTTTCTCAACCTCAGCACTTTTAAGATGTGTGGACTTCAACTCCCAGAATTCCCCAGCCAGCATGCTTGGGTCTTTGCTTTGCAATAATGCATCCATCTTTTTCAGGATCCTGTGTTCGTCTGAAGAAAAGTAATGCTTCAAGAATTGCATTAACTTTAATAATCTGGTTCCTTAAAGCAGCTGCCTTGTTCAGGCTCACCCAGAAGCCTGAAAAAACAAAACAACAACAACACAACAACAAAACCAAGATGCTTTCACGAGCTGCAAAGAGTTGCGGTGTTTACGTGAGGTTTACGCCATTTTCAGCCCATGCACAACCCTGATCTCTTGGGAACCTTCTGGATTCAAAGGCCGCCTTTCAGCACTTCCTCTGGGGAGTTCTCGGAGAAAGAGGAATTACGGGGGAAGATGAAACGAAATGTCTCTGCTTGTTTGCAAGATGCTGTTTGTTTTGGATTACAAATGAAGAATTCAAGAGCCATTGACAAGCTTTGCCATATTCTGACATAATCTGCTTTAAAAAAAAAAAAAAAAAAGTGGCTAGCTTTATAAATGAACTCCAAGTTGTATACAAAACCACCTGTCTGAACAAGGAAGACAAGAATTTAAAGCTGCTGAAGTTTTCTTTTGGCTGAGAAAGTTGGGGACATCTCCTGGGATGGCAAAAGCCGTCCAGAAAGCAAATAAGCATCTTATCCTTCTGAACCGGGGAAGAGTTGTACTTGTGTCTCAATTACCGCACCAAATCAGCTCTCCCAGTTTAGTTACTGATCTCGAATTTCATCGCCATATCTTAGAGGACATTTTAGAACTGGCGGTGTCTCAACCTCCTTTCAGAGTCAGAAAGAGAACTCCGTGGTGAGGTTAATAGTGGATCCTGAGGAACTAGAGAGGGTACAGAGAAGAGGGACAAAGATAGTGAGGGGCTTCAAGGCTGAATCCTATGAAGAGCTGTTGATGGAACTTGGTATGTTAAGCCTAAAGAAGAGGCTAAGAGAGCAGTCTTCCAGTACATGAAGGAATGTCACAGGGCAGGATTCATTCTCCAGAGCGGAGTAAGACAAGAATCAGCGAGTGGAAGCCTAACAGAGGAAGACCTAAAGTTGAGAGAAAGAGGAATTTCCTGACTGTGAGAGCGATTAAGCAGCAGGATCACTGGAGGTTTTCAAGCAAAGGTTGGACAGCCATTTGTCCAAGAAGGTATGAGGATTCCTGTGCTAAGCAGAGGGTTGGGCAAGAAGTCCTCCAAGACCCTTCCAGCCCTATGATTCTTACCCACTAGCAGCAGTGTCCATAACAAGCCAGGATGACACGACCACGATGACAGATCAAGACATCATCAGACAAATGGTACAATTACGATACCACAGCTGATGCATGACAATGCTCAGGAGATGGACAGTGCCAAAATGGAATTGGTTAATTAAATAAATATGTAAGTCGCATCACCATTTGCTTTGCTCGCCCCTCCCCACCCCACCCCGTGTAGATATGTGTGCCTGCTCAGTAGAGCAAAATATGGCTGAGTAGCTAGTAGTTTGGTCTATCATGTGAACCAGGCTGTCATACTGTATGAAGCCATAAGGGTATCACATGTTCCGGTATTTGAACACAGCAATTCCAGTTGATTAACCTAGATTTAATGTGTTGTGTGAACCTAGCCCACTTGTCCTGTATTGGGGGGGCTGTTCATGAATATTTCCCTGGTTGATCTCATTGCTTCCAGTTGCAACTTGGTTCTATTTCTCTGGATGGAGGGGATGAGACCGTTTCCTACTCATTCTTTGATTCTAAGGGTTTACTTGGGACCTACAGGGTACTTACCTCTCTAGGAGTGTCACTAACATCTTATTTCTAGCCTAGATTCCTTCAGTGCCCCAGATTCAGAAGACTTAAACTACTATTTCTTCCATCCTTTTATGAGGCAAACTGGGGTACTAAGAACCGTCTTTGCTATAGCAGACAAATATTTCAGATGTCACTTTGGCATTCAGAGGACTAATAATCCTTGAGAATACATCACCACCAAACAGCAAGTCCAAAATTGGTAGACCATTACATTTATCCTACCACCTGTCCAATTTCTGCACAACATTGCTTGACTCTCCTCTCCCTTGAAAATCCAGTTCTTGGTAATGAGGGCAGATTATGATTTGCAACCTGTCTGATGGTGCCAGGAAGTGAAGCTCAGCCTCTTTTCAGAGGTGGAATCAATCTGGATCTAGTCTAAACAAGGAGATATATTTCAGCCTCCCGTGGAATTGAAAGGGAGGGGTGGGTGAGGGTATTTCCTATATTAAAATTTTGATGCTGACAAGTCACATCGATGGTAGCCTGTCAAAGTTGTACGGAAAGAGTCAGGAACTCATTTTGTAAGAAATGGAAAGATTTATTTTCCCCCCTCCTTTAAATCCACATTCCCTTATAAAAGCGAGCCCTTGGAGATTTTAAAAGTCTGCTTTCAATCAAACTGGAGGGAAAATACTTCAAGGGATTTATTTTATTTTATTTTATTTTCCACAGCTGCAGAATATTTTTTTTTATTTTTTTTTAAAGAAGGTTGTCAAGAGACAGCAGACCTCAGCTTTTGAGGAAAACTATATGTGATTTAGGAAATGTGGAATCAATGTGAAAACTGTAGGGAAAAATGTGTGCAGACTATACATGACTGGAAAATGTAGCTATGTCCTGCTGTCTTTGGAGAAGACCTGAGTCGAGCATGAAGATGGATCTCCAGATGGGTTAGAGACCCTATATCCTGACAACTTAGAAAGCTGAAGGCCAACCTTAGGCTCTGATGTTCCAGGCCAGAAAGAGGCAGGAAGGCTGAAATATCACCAAATCTTAGCAAGGACAAGCATCCTTGGGCTTAGCCCAAACAGGTAGTGCAGGTCTGAGGGACAAGTCTCATTGAGAAGAAGAGCTATATATAAGTCTTTTAAACAAACAAACAAACAAACATTTCCCCCCTGATTTTCAACTGTTTATTTGTTTGATCATCTTTCTATCATTAGCTTCAAATGCTACTTAATCAATTGTTTGATCAATTATTAATTATAGTTTCGTGTTGGAATTCTGGAATTCATAAGCCTGAATAATAACCTATAGTGTAAAGATACTAACAGAATTGGCATTGTGGCATGCCCAAGTTGGTCACAGGATTATCATGTATAAGATAGGTGATTGCAGAAGTTTTCTACATAAATAAACTTATGAATAAACATGGACTGTCTGTGGATTCCAGTATGAATTATTGACTTGGCATTCCTCATCTGCTTCCTGATTTACCTGGCAGACACTTATATCAGGGATAGGCACTCACATGGAGCTATGGCATCTATAGGCAACCTGAATTCTGGTCCGGCCTTAAGCATGGAAACCAGCTGGGTGACCTTGGGCCAGTCCCTCTCTCTCAGCCCCAAGAAGAAAGAGGCAAGGGAAAGCCACTTCCAAAATGTTGCCAAGAAAAGTGCATGGACTTGACCATGTAGTCACCAGAAGTCAAGACAAACTCAAAGACACAAATACAAATTCATGATTGCTGTTTAAAATCAGGAGGAGTCTTGTAGCACCTTTTCTGTCCAACACATTTTATTTTATTTCATTTATTCATGAAAGCTTCTGCCTTTTAATAAAATCTGTTGGTCAGAAGAGATGAATTATTGTTTTAGTCATTCAGTTGCTTCTGGGTCTTTGGACCTCATGGACCTCACTGTCCAGTTTTGTCGTCTTTGTCTTTTATTCTACCCATTTTTTGCATAAGAATTTCCCTTGATTTCTGTATTTTTTAAAATAATTCTCTTTCCCGTCTTCTTAAATCCTAGTAGGGCCAATTTTCCTCTGATTTTGTTGCTTTTTCTTCCCACCTTGCTGCAGCTGTTTTCAAAGTATGAGCCAACAGCCACTTTGGCTTTTCCTTTCTCTTTTGGGGGATATTTCTGCTTCCTCCATAACAACATCAGGCCAGAGTTCCTCCAGTGATGACTGCCCTCTTCGAATGCCTGAAATGTGCCACACCGAAGAGATCAAGCCCTGTGATTCCTCATCCAAGAGAGGAGATGAAATACAGGCCTTCATTTACAGGGAGCCATATTCCAATTAAATGTAGAAAAACATTTCTAACCATGAGAACAGCTGGACAGTGGCACCCGTGTCTCCCTGGGTGTGGGGTTCCTTTCTTTAGGATGTCTTCAAGTGGAGGCTAGATGGTCGTCTGTCTAGGATTCATTGCTTTGCAATTTTACACCCAGTACGGGGTTGGACCGGATGGTTTAAACAATCTCTTCCACCTAAGTTGCTGTGATTCTGAGTGTTTGTCCCCCTTGCTTGCAAGGTGTTTGTGATGCTCTTAAGTAGCTCACATGGTGCCATGAGACAGTTATTTTTCAGCCAGCTTGTCACAGGTCCTAATGCTACTTTTAGGCTGAGAGAGAGGGACTGGCCCAGATGTTCACATGCCTACGGGAGCACTAGAATGTCCGTTTCCTTGTTTTTTGTCCAGCACCTTCACCACTACATCACACTGCCTCCTGGGATGACAGAGAGGGACTGACCCAAAGTCACCCAGGGCTTTGGTGCCTAAGGGAGGACCTGAGTCTCCCCACTCCTATTCCAGAATGACTGACCCACGTGGGCTTTCATAACTCTAAGAGTCTATGAAATCTATCTATGCAAGCATCTCATATATCTCTGTGTTCTTCATTTGATTAATCTAATTAATTTAATTTGTTATCGCCGCCCACTTTGGGTGGCTTACAAAATCTACAAACCATAAAAACAATCAATAAGCAGGCGGCCCAGACTAAAACAACCAAAACAATAAACCGTACAGATACGACAGGGCCCCACAGACACATCAATGAACACTTTAACCCCAGGCCTGGGAACAGAGCCAGGTTTTAAGCCCAGGATAGGGGGTGGCATCTGGATCTCTGGGGGGATGCTGTCCCAGAGGGCGGGGACCACAACACAGAAGGCAGACTTCCTCGGGCCTTGGCAGTGTTCGATAGAGGGGGCCTATGTGCCGAGTGGGTAGAGACAATTGGAGATAGGAGGCCCTTCGGATGAAGAGGCCCTATCATTTATTTATTTATTTATTAAATAAAATAAATAACTAGATAATAGGACATGAAGGGCTTTATACTTCAAGTGATGTCCAGCACCTCGGACTGTATCCAAAACCTCTTCTCTTCCATCATTTTTCCTAATGAATCACAGAAAGAAAAAACAGAAGTGTGCAAAATCTGCTCTGTTGTAGGAGCTTTAAAAGCACATTTCCTCAGTATACGAAGTCTTGCCTGCAACTTTCATGGCAGGCTTTTCCTGCATCGTTTTCTAATCTGTACAGTTCTTGAGGGCAAACACCCTGGATGTCCTTCTCTTGTAGGCAACTTTCACAGATGTGCAGTTTTGTATGAAGCTTTCTGAAGTAATCCCGCTTTTTGATGACCTTCTTCAGCAGGTCACTTTGCTGCTGCCATCTGTGCTGGGACAGAATCTCTTTGGGCGTGTCACAATATGAGATTAAAAAAAAATGAAATCCATGGGGAAGATGTCGACTGAAGTGGACCAGGACCAGCAGGGGAATGCAATGTTGAGTACTAGTGGGAAGCATAGAACTGATGAAAGAAAGAAAAGAAAGAAAGAAAGAAAGAAAGAAAGAAAGAAAAGAAAGAGAGAGAGAGAGAGAAAGAAGAGAGAAAGAAAGAAGAGAGAAAGAAAAAGAAAGAGGAAGAGGAGGAGGAGGAAGGAAGGAAGGAAGGGGGAAAGAAAGAAAGAGAGGGAAAGAAAGAAAGAAAGAGAGAGAGAAAGAAAGAAGAGAGAGAAAGAAAAAGAAAGAGGAAGAGGAGGAGGAGGAGGAAGGAAGGAAGGAAGGAAGGAAGGAAGGAAGGAAGGAAGGAAGGGGGAAAGAAAGAAAGAGAAAGAGGGAGGGAAAGAAAGAAAGAAAGAGGAAGGAAAGAAAGAGAAAGAGAGAAAGAAAGAAAGAAAGAAAGAAAGAAAGGGAGAGAGAGATGGAAGGGAGGGAGAGAGGGAGGGAAGGAGAGAGAAAGAAAGATGTGAGAAAGAAAGGAAGGAAGGAAGGAAGGAGAGAGAGATAGAGAAAGAGAAAGAAAGAGAAAGAGAAAGAGAAAGAGAAAGAGAGACCACCCTAGCAAAGAGCAAACAGTGGGCTAACTGGGAAACAATGTGGATGGTGACCAGATAATAGATGCTGAGCAGATGATTTCCTAGCACACAAGACCTAAAGTGGCCGCCTCTAACTGTCTAAAGGTCCAGACCCCATTGGAATTACAGCTCACCTTATTGGTGTGTCTCATGTTTAAAAGATGGTGGCACTTCTACAAGACTAGGTGGTTTTCACATAGGTTTTTATCTATGCCCTATAGATAAGATCGCGTCACATCCTGATGACCACTGGTGTCGCATCTGATGTGATAGCCAAGGAAATAATATGAAGGTTTCCTAGAAACATGGACAACGAGTCAATTTTCTGTGGCATCTTCTACTTTTAGATACAGGCTGATTTGTAACTTCTTTAAAAAGGAAGTGTGAAAGCTTTGAACCTTGTTAGGATACTTAATGGATTGTTTCTCTGCATACTGTACTCAGTGATATCCTTTGCCTGTAAAGTTATGAAGTGTGACAGCAAAAGGCAAATAAAAGTAATCTGATTTGGGTTTATCTTGTTTCCACAGGAGGACCGATACATCAGAAAATCCTAGTGACTTCAGTCTTCCTTTCTAAACCTGAGAGCGTAGACAGCACTGTGTGCTGCCTATCACTTCCTCTTCATTAAATCCATCCAATTGTCCTTACGCATTCGTGCACTGATAGAGAAAGAACGTTTTAATGTGTACCTGCACCTGATCAGAGCAAGATTATTTGCCGGCTGAATTTTACCAATGCACCAGAGTGCGCCTGTGTATTGATAAAGCACAACAAAGAACCTTTGTTCTGTTTTAAAGCCTGGCAAAGAAAAATCTTGACACAGTCTTAATATGCTCAGTCTGACAATACGGACTGGCTGTGGCTGTTTGTCCTCCAGGTCAGGGACATTTTCATCATTGGTCTTGGAAGGAGTAGCACTTCTCTGGTGTGCGAATTTGGGTTTCTGGACTTGCAGCTACTGCTTGAAGAGCAGGTGGCAGCTGTGGCCAGGAGGGCCTTTGCACAGGGTCATCTTGTACATTGGTTGCGCCCTTTCTTCAACCAGGAGGCCCTTCAGATGGTCATTCATACCCTGTAATGGCATGCGGGAATGACCTTGGGAGACAGGAGGAAGAGCTGCAGACTAGACAACTGTCGTGCAAAAGGTATCTCAGCCTACAGAGGCAAAAGGGGTGTGGGAAGCATCTCAGAAGGGACTCTCCCTAGTTTTCTGGAAAGTAAAAGTAAAGGAGGGGAGAAGTGACTTCAGACTTGCAAGATTCTGTTACTGTGACCTTACAATAAGGGTGGTGTTAGTACGCATGGTTTGTGCTTCTTGTCTGGACTGCCTGGAAGGGCTGATGTTCCCTGGTCATATCACAACTGGATTATTGCAATGCACTCTACATGGGGCTGCCCATCCAGAAGCTACATTTGATTCAAAATGCAGGGGCACTAGCAGTAACAGGCACTTTTTGTTATGTCCATGCGTCACACTGCTATGCGAGCTGCCTTGGTTGCCACTTGCCTTCCAAGTGCAATTCAAGGATCTGGTTGTCACCTTGAAAGCCCTCCCTGGCATAAGGCCTAGTTATCTGAGGGACTGCCTCTCTCCCATTCTTCTGCCCAACAGTATGTTCCAGTACAGTGGGGCTACTCCAGGTCCCTTCTATTAAATGCTGCCATCTTGTGGGACCTAGGAAGCATGCTTTCTCTGTTCTGGCCCCCAGCCTCTGGAACAGCATCCCCCCAGAGATATGGATGGTGCCCATGCTCCTGGGGTTCTAGAAGATCCTCAAGACTGAGCTTTGCTCCCAGGCCTGGTGTTACTGTGTTTGGGGGTCCCCTGTGGTGGTTTCTTGTTATTGTTATGGTTGTTTTAATCTGGACTGTCTGTGTTGTTTTATGTCTTTAACTATTTTTTCTGTTTTACAGTTTTGTAAGATGCCCAGAGTCTGCTGGACCAGGCAGCCACAACAATTTTAAATATAGCCATATTCATAATAATTTATTTAGTGTACTTGTAGCCCAATGCACTCTGAATGACTGTTACAGAGTATGCAATGTAAGAACAATTTTAAACATCCAAGGTATCATTTAAAACCAATAAACTCCAACAACAACTAAAAGATTCAAATAAGAACAATAATAATAAATGGATCAACACAATGCTTAAATTAAGGAGATTAAGAGGATGCCCCCTGGAAGGTTCTCTTGAAATTGCATATGAGGTGGGTGGTGACCAATCCAAGAAGAAATGTTAATTTCTTTTTAATTCATCCTAATATGATGCTCAGAGTTATCCTCCCAGGGGAGTTAAACAATGCACTTTGTTTTGCGCCATTGGAATGGGACATGAGACAATATGTCTGCCTTTGTTATATAGTTGTTATGGGATGGAGATTTCAGGCTGAAGCTTTAAGAAGGGTTTGGGTAGACGAGTTTTCTGCAGGGGTAGGGTTACCAGAAGTCCAGCAAAAGGAGGACATGTCCTCCTTTTTGTCCTCATGTCCTTGGTCCAGCAGTCATAGCCTTAAAATCAAATATTTTGAGTATCTTGTTGTTGTTTTTTTAATTGGACTGTTTTCACAACAGTAGTCATTCAAACTTCCGTGTATTGTGACCTTGTAAATTGTCTCCTTCTTTCTTTCCTTCCTCCATCAACAGACTTGACAGCCTAGATTTACCTTATTTAAGTTATTTCCTGATTCCAGTCATTGGCTTCAATCCAGCCCTTTCATATCTATGATCACTGTAGACTGCAGATCACAAGACTCATCATACCTTTCTATGGCAAACTTTGAAAAGCATATCATCCTTGATTCTATATTATCACTGCATATGTTCTTGAAAATAAAGATTTGTTGGAAAAATATTGCAATTGAAAAACCAGTCTTTCTGAGGCTGGAAGAAGTAACTTCATATAGATGCAGGCCTAAGTACAGGTTTTTGTTTTTCACTGTAATTTTTGTCACAGATGCCAAGAAAATTAAACAGTTAATTTGTCCACTTGTCCCCCTTCCAATTGTCCATGTCCACCTTTGCCTGTTCAGATATCTGGTAACCATATGTAGGGATTTCTGCAAGGAAGGATGAAAAAAGTCAAGTTGGTAGTCATTGTGGTGTGATTGCTCTGCCTCTTTGCGGCTGCCAACCTGACATTTTTTACCATATCTTGTGGACTCCTCTAACAGGGAGGACAAGGGGCCACAGATGACAAACATGTGTTGTGAGGTTGTGATGCAAGTCCATCCTTCTTGTACCTGCATCATGATGCCACACACAAGTGTGTAAAGGGTAGAACTTTTATTGGGACAACACGATGCATCTTTTGTCCTTTCTGCATCATTGTAGTTTGCATTGGATGCCTCTGGAGATAATAAAATATAATTTTGATTGCTGAGTGACAGCTAGAAGACAAGGTTGCAAGGCACGTGATTGGTCATAGGTCCTGATCAGCAGTATAAAACAAGAAGACGTTTTTGTTTTAAACATCTGACACATAGTCAAAATGTGTTCTTGTTTTGGAAACTGTCTGTTAGATCGGTTGGTCAAAGGATGGTTGATTAGCTGATATGTGTCTGAAGAACATGGTTTAAGAGAACCTTGCTGGGAACAGACCTAAAGCCTAGAGCTGGTGGTTAAGGTGACAGGAAGTTATGCTCGGAGCTGGTGGTTAAGCTCAAGCAGGAAATAAGCCCAGCATCAGAAAGTTTTAGGAAGTGGTCTGACCAGAGGAAGCTTCAGCAAAGAAACCAGGAAATTAAGTCACCCTGAAAGCCAAAGGTGATAGAAGGGGCTGAAAGCAGATCTAGAAATTCAACCATATGTTGCTTCAAGTGAAGGTTCAGGAAATCTGAGCTATGGGAAAAGCCACTAATAGCTTATTAGCCAGGAAGACTTTCTCCTAAGTCGTAGATGAGGGGCAGGAACAAGTTTCTTAAAGCTAAGTATTGAACTTTATTTTCTCATATGGATGGAGTGGAAACTTTTCCAAACTAGGTTGCGTACCAGCTTTCCCATACATCGTGAAAACCTCTGAGAAATTTCTCTCTTATCCCAATTAACCCTCCAGGGTCACTGCAAAAGTTAAATTGATAATATGATCTAGTTAACTTTTTTGCTCTGAACCATGAGAATGTCCCCAACCATTTTATAACTTGACGGATGGACAATTAAGGAAGGAAAATTCATAGATGGGCAGGCCACATGCCTGGTGTTTTAAAAATGCAGCTTTCATTTATCTACAGTGGTTCTCATTTATGTCTACTTAATTGCAGCTGACCATTACTTACATTTATACATGTCACCTGCTCTAGGTGAATATCACAGCTAAGTCTCTAGCAAACTGTGCACAGTGGAGTCCTCGGTGCTCTCTGAGCCTGGTTGTTTTCTTGCAGACATTTCATTGCCAGACGAGGCGACATCTTCAGTGTGAAAAGGGAGTGGGCCTTGCTGTCTGTGCATAATTTCTCCCATTCATTCTTCTTGTCCCAAATGCTATATAGCTATTGAATAATGTTCCTTTCATATTTAATAATATTTAATTTATAACTTCAGGCATGTAATTGTTCATAACAAAAGCAGAAAAGACTAATTAAGCTGCTGAGTGAAATTCTGTTTTGACAGCTGCCTATCTTCTCCTACTTGAGGTGACACCTTCAGTGAAATTCAGTCAGTCCAGCATCTCTATTTCCACCACATTTCCAAACCCTCTTGCTTCAGTGACCATCTTGCAGCTTCACTTTAGAATTTGCTGCATGCCAAATCTGGAAAGGATAACTCTAGTGCCCATTTTGTCAGGGAAGAGGAATGAAGATATACAGAGCAGAAACATCACCCTTTCACAAACTGAGCACATGCAGAGGAAGCACTGAGAAAAGGAAAATGTTGGAATCAGAGGTCAACGCTGATATCTTCAGGGCAGCTGACTGATCGTTGTGGCTGCTGTTTAGTGACTTCCAACTCCTTGTGACCCAACAGACACCCCATTGCCCAGATTGTCTGTCTATAATTGCTTCTTTGAGTTCTTCTAAGTTCTTCCGGTTAGAAGTCTGGTTTCACTTTAGCTATCCCTGAATGATGCATTGTCCTTGTGGCCCAAGGTCTTCTCAACAATTTTCTCCAAGATCACAATGCAGAGGCATCCATTTTAATTCCTTCTGATGGTCCAGGTTCACAGCCATAAGTGAACAACTGGAAAACCATGGCCTTGACCATATGCACCTTTGTGTTTTCTCTGCATTTTAATAATTTGTCTACATCTGTCATAGGCTTTCTCCCAAGTCACAGATGTCTCTTGATTTCATGGTGACAGTCCCTGTCCCTGTGAATTTTTGAGCCTAGGAAGATTAAAATCTGTAATTGCTTCAACTTCTTCTCCATCTATTTGCATTTGGTTGTGGTTGCCTGCTAATATAATCTTAGTGGGTTTTTACTATTGTGCAATCAATCAGCTGCAGCGGCATCTTCTTTCACCTTCCACGGATTCTTTAGGTCTTCCTGGCTTCTAGCCATCAAAGGGGTATCATCAACTTACCAATATAAGCCTCTACTTTGAGAAGAGGGAAACACATCCCTTCCACCCAGCTGAAGAGCTCTTTAGATAGTATGGTGGTATACAGGTCAACACAAATGATTAAAGGCTAATACAGCTCCTTGGAAAAAAATAAGACTTGGACTAACAAAGATCCATGTTGACTGTTACCAACAATTTCCCACTGTTTCATGAGGCAAGGCTGCACAAGTTTTTTGGGGGGAGCGAAGGGGGGTGTTCCTGAACCTGTATGTCCCTATATGTACATTATTTATATGTACACTATTCTCATTGGTTGTCTTTTTATTTTTAATGCCATTGTTGGAAGTCCTGGCAAATCCAGCATGCCTCATTTGCATGTGAATTAGCATGCAAATTGAGTTGTCCCACAGTGCAACTCTGAGGAAGCTGTTTGTTGCCGCTCCCACTTTCTCCATATTCCTCTTTCCCTCTTCCTTCTTCTCCACAGAAGCAAGCGCATGGGTATGTGCTGCTCTCCTCCATTCTGGGCACCATGTGGTGGGCCTGGAATTCCCCTTTCTTCCACGCAGCTCTTGGCAGCTGCAGGGCTGAGAGTTTAGGGCAAAACTAAGAATTTAGAAAGGAAAGAAGAACAAAGAAACTTCATCTTTTCCACCAAGATGGATGTAACAGAAGCAACAATAAAGTCAGTAAGAAACTCTTTTTTACTTATCTTAACCTAATGTGTCTAAGCTGTGATTCTTTATGCTTGGGAGGGCTGAGTGTGTAAGATCAATAACCTGTGTTTCTCTGGCATGCTCATTGAAGCTATCTAAGATACTTTTCTTCAACCTCTGCCTTACAACCTACTTTCAGTTTGATGGAGAAATATGCCAACAGATCAAAGGAACACCCATGGGATCACCGATTTCAGGACTTATAGCAGAGATCGTAATGCAGCGTCTGGAAAGGATAGCACTCCCACACACACAACCCAAAGTATAGATCCGGTATGTAGATGACACTTTTGTCATAATACAAAAGAAACAACTGGAAGAAACCCACAAAACCATCAATAACATCTTTAATGGAATAAAATTCGCAAGGGAGGAAGAAAACAACAACTCACTACCATTCCTGGACATCCTCATCAGTAGAGGAAATGATGGTAAGTTAGAAGCACAAGTCTACAGGAAAGCTACCCGCACCAACCAAGTGCTCCACTACCAAAGTGACAATCCAACTTCCCACAAGAGGAGCATGT
The DNA here is from genome assembly GCF_035149785.1 of Candoia aspera. NCBI lineage: Eukaryota > Metazoa > Chordata > Lepidosauria > Squamata > Candoiidae > Candoia > Candoia aspera. The sequence goes on from NC_086154.1 coordinate 258,110,825, forward strand.
AAGAACATTATTCAGATGAGCACTTACACACTGCAGCAACCCAGAACACCAGAAAAAAGAAAAAGAACATCTGCACAGCATCTTCCAACCAAATGGATACCCGCTCAACTTTATCAAAAAGTGCCTCACCACCCAACCCACTACAACCCAACCAATGGAAACTATGAAAGGATAACACTGCCATACACTAGAAACATCTCAGAAACCACCAACAGACTGTTACAACCACATGGCATCACCGTAGCACATAAACCAACTAAAACTCTTCAAAACATATTAAGCAAGCCAAAAGACCCAATAACCCAAGAAGAAAAAACAGGAGTTATTTACAACATACAGTGCAAAGACTGTAACAGCCACTGTGTAGGACAGACAGGGAGAAGACTAGCAGAGCGCATCCACAAACACCAGCTAGCAGTCAGAAGACAGGATGAGAACTCCTTAATCTCACAACACATGGACAGACTCAACCATAGTTTCAACTGGGCAACAGTGAGCATCCTAAACCAAGCCAAATCCAAAAATGCCAGAGAATTCCTGGAAGCCTGGCACTCAGACCAAGCAGCCATCAACAGACACATAGAGGTAAATAACATTTACACACCATTCACAAGAGACAGTAGGAAAGCCAAAAGACCAGGACACTCCCTTGCCAGCAATCAACACCCGGATATGCAAAAATCAACACTAGGATTAATACCAGATGAACCATCAAACAGCACAATACACCCTAATCAAGCAACTATCAACTCAGGCAATCAACCAAGTAGCAAACAACAGCCCAATCAAAGAACTCCCAAGGAGAGAACGACACCCCCACCAACACAAGCAGGGCAAGCCACGGTATATAAACAGAGAGCAAGGCCCACTCCCTCTTCGCACTGAAGATGTCGCCTAGTCTGGCAATGAAACGTCTGCAAGAAAACAACAAGGCTCAGAGAGCACCAAGGACTCCATACTTTTCTTTTTCTGTGCCAGCTTCTCAGCTGTGTTATAAGCTCTGCTCCATTTCAGTGGTTCCAGCAGGCCACTAAATTGGCTTCAGTCATTAGCCATCCAGAGTCACTCTTTGTAAAGTGGCCTGCCATACAAATTGACTGAAATAAATAAAATAAACAAATACATACATAAATCTCAGGCAGTCCCCACCCCCGACTCTCCAAGGTTTGCATGCAGTTCTGAGAGCCCGTTCAAAGATGTTATCAGATGTCAGTGACTGATGGGAAACAAAATCATCTTACCTGTATGACAATATGCATTCATTAAATCTCTGTGGTGGGGAGATAGGAGTCAATCGTCATCTGTTTCTCTGCTTTATTGGATTTATGGACCCCAGTAACATTCATGGGGCTGGTCCAGGTTCTTCTCTTTCCTCTGGATGGCATTTTTAGGTTGTAGGGCTAAGTCACAAGGGGTGAGGCCAGTCACAGATCAGGAGCTGCTAGTTTGTCACCATCCTGGCTCCTCCTGTCATTAATCAAAGTTGACTTTGATTCTGGCCCAGCATACTACTTTATCTCAGCAGTTCCTCCTTTTGGGGTGTCCGACTCCTGGCATGTTGTTCAAAGACAAAGTCTGGCTATATATTGACCTTCTTACAATAAAACAATCTTGGTGACCCTCCAGGAGCCAGAGGCCAGAGATCTGCCAATTATCAAATCCTTTCTCAGCTTCAGATGACATTTTTTCCCAGTCTAGGCTGAGAGACTGCAGCTCTGGTAGTAATTCTCCCTGCTTGCTTGACATAATAAAAATAAATATGAATTTCCCATCCAGAGAACCACCTCACTTCCATGTAAAACTACGGGCTAAGATTTCATTGATCAAACAATAGCAGAGAAATAAATATTAACCTACCGTATTAATAATCATAATAGTGCAACATCTATTATTAAGAGCAAGGGAGAAGCTCTGAAATTTATTTCCTGGATTGTGTGTTCTTCTCCTACCTTATCTTGATTAATTGCACCCCACTTTTAAGCTGTAAATTAAACACAGAGTTCTTTACTTTTTAAGCATAGCTCCTTAGCTCTTATTTATTGGCTGCGCTTAATCCACAGTCATGCATTTCCCCACATCTGAACATTTGACCGGGCTGAAGTGACAGAGACAGGTATCAAATTGCTGGTGCTGAAAATGTATGATGTGTTTAGTATTTTAAAGGTTCTTTAAAACTAACAAACGCACTGATGCATGCACAAAGCTACATTATGCGTTTCAGCAAAGCACTCCATAAACTGTCACGATGCTGTTTTTCGATGTTTTTCTTTCAAAGATCTACTCAATGAGCACATTTATTTAACAGGAGATGGGTGTGTGTGTTTTTCTTCTCACATTCAACAGACCTTTCTATTCTAAATTTAACTAAAGCAGTGGACATAGATGTTGCTTGGATGTAGACGTTTTTGAAATCACTTGGACTTCAATTATGCTTTGTAGCTAAGATATCAGCTTGGCACAGAGAAGCAGGCCTTGAATAGGGCATTGGACTATAACTCTTTAAAGCAGCTGTGTCTTTTTCCTGAGTTTACCCAGCTGCCCTTTTCAGTTGTCACATGTTCCTTCAAAAAGAAGTGGCTGCTTTAAGGAGTTGCAGGAAAATGCTACCTTTGCACTTACACACTCCCAACTTCTTAAGCATCTTTTTGAAACTGAATCCGAAGCATTGCATAACTCAAATAAAACAGATGGGTTCCTTGTTTCAACCAGCTGCTATTTCAACTGAAAAGAGAATTCTATTTAGTCCTTTCCTTTCTGAAACTGTTCTGCAGCATTACTGTGTAAGTCTGGGTTGGCCCCTATAGCAAGGGTGAGTCTTTGGCTATCAAAAAAATTAAAATAATGTTTCAAAATGGATGAAAGTTCCCAAGATCATCAACTCTTGCAAGCTTTTTGCAGCCTCACTCTTGAACACTCATGCTGTTTAATGGTCTTGTGAGATCTGAGGTTTTCTTTTTTTAGTTTTTAATTCATTTTTTATTTAATTGGGGATTCCACAGAAACTATTGTGGGTATCCTAGGACTCATTAATTGCTCATGTTCAACCATTGACCATCTATTGAAACTAATTCAGGACTGACAGAAAGAAATATCTTTTCATGTAGTCCATGCTTCACTTAGTCCATGTTAAACTTTCAAATTCTCTGTCATGGTTCATGGTAATAGAATTAATTTGGATTTTTATAAATGACTTGGGAGATAGAAAGGATGCTCATAAAATTGGCAGACAACACAAAGTGAGGGTAGGAGGAACTGCTAACACCTCAGAAGACAGAGTCAAGGTGCAAAAGGGTCTTGATAGACTTGAACATTGGGTCCCATCCAACAAAATGCTCTTCAATGGTGAGAAATTTAAGGTTCTGCACTTTGGCAGGAAAAGCCAGAAGCACAGGTACAACATAGGTGGTACCTAACTTAGCAGTCATACTTGTGAGAAGGATCTGGTTGTCTTGGTAGACCACAGATTCAGCATGAGCCAACAGTGAGCTGCAGGTGCCAAAAGAACCAATGAACTTTTGGGCTGCATCAACAGAATATAATGCTGCAATCACAGGAAATGAAAGTTCTGCTCTGTGCTGCACCAGTCAGGCCATATCTGGAATTCTATGTCCAGTTTAGGTCTCCACAATACAAGAAGGACACTGGAAGGAACTGGAACGAGTGCAGAGAAGAACGACAGGATGGTAAGGGGCTTCGAGGCGAAATCCTACAAAGGGCAGTTGAAGGAACTTGGTATCTTTAGCCTCAAGAAGAGAAGGCTAAGGGGAGACACGAGAGCAGTCTTCCAATACATGAAGGGATGTCAGAGGGCGGAGGGTGGGAATTTATTCTTCACAGTGCTGGAGGGTAAGACCGGAACCGATGGGTGGATGTTTTACAGATAGAGATCCAAACTTGAAATAAGGGGGGATTTTCTGAATGTGAGTATTGTCAGCCCTTCTAGGTAAACCAGAAGGGAAGCCCTTCCCTTCCCTTCTACTTTATGGTTAGGCTACATTAACAGAACCTTGCAAGTCTGAAAGTACAAATCGCCCACTGTCCCTTTTTACTGCCAGATCAGTGAGGGTGGATCATTTCTAAGTTTCTTTCTCTGCCTGTTATTCAGATGCAGGCTCCTCCCCCTTTTATCTGATAGTTCCTTAGGCAGCATCTCTTCACACACACACATACACACACACACTCATCTTCTGAGGTCATTTTCACATTCCATTACATTTATTAAGTAGTAGAACCATCTGCCTTTCTGGAATTGTGGGTTCTCCATCACTAAAAGTTTTCAAAGATTAGACAGCCATTTGTACCAATCGAAGTGAATATTTGTGGCTCAGGGTTGAACTGTGGAGTTCTCGGTGCTTTCTTCAGAGAGCAAGGCCCTCTCCCTCCTTGCACTGAAGATGTCTCCTAGTCTGGCAATGAAACGTCTGCAAGAAAACAACAAGGCTCAGAGAGCACCAAGGACTCTACAGCCATTTGTCTTAGATGATCTGAAGATTCCTACCTTGGGCAGGAGGTAAGAATCCAAGGTCCCTTCCAATCCGGTGATTCTATCATTCTGTGGTTTTCATGCAAGACTGGATATGAGTGGCTACTACACTTTATAGCTATTAACTATCTCCTGAATTAGACAATATTTTTATTGAATGATGGGATTGATGGGCTGCTTATCAAATTTGCAGATGACACAAAATTGGGAGGGCTGGCCAATACCCATGAAATAAAGAGACGTCTGCCACTTGGGGGAAAGACTATGACAGATGTAGACAAAATATTAAAATGCAGAGAAAACACACTGATATCAACCATCTATGGCCTCTATAGAGTTCTGCTCAAGGAGCTGACATGTGAAGAAATGAATGGATATGCTTTAAATCATGATAACATGCGTTGAATACTAAATGAGTCACTTAACACATCTTTTTTCTTCTTCCACTGGAATTATTTGCCTCCAGGAATAACTAACCCTGGAAAGAAAATGTTAGAAGGACCTACTTGTGGTGTGGGTAGCACCGGACAATACTTTTGAACAAAGTTGTCTCTTGTTTTGTTTTTTGCTGTTGTCTTTCATTATTTTCAGCGGAAAGCATCAGGCACTGAGATGCTCAATTGGCATTGCAAAAACTTCCCCCTTTATGTGATAGTTGAAATGAAGCTTGGCTTGCTTCTATGAGCCACCTGATCAGAAGACTCTGGGTTACTTTCCCACTAGCTAAAGCTGCCTTCTTCTTGTGGAATGGTCTCAGAAAACTGACACTCCAGAAGTTGCTAAGGAAAGTTCTAGTTCAAATTTGGGACAAGGATTATATCTGAGGTGTTCCAACTTCTGCTACTTTAATTTCAGCATTCAGTGACATGTTTGCTTTGAAACAGAAATGAGCTAGCCTTTCTCCAACCTGGCACCACAGCTCCCATAATACACAGCCAGAAGAAATCTGTACTACTGTATCATATTACCCCAGTCTTAGGTTGAACGTTCCCCCCTTTTAATCTTCAATGCAAACTCTGATTTTCATCATACTAATGATGCCATTCTGCTTCCAAGGAGCTGTAGGAAAAGCCTCTTTTCTATTTCTATCAGACTGTGTGAGGCTTGGCTATTTTTTCACTCTTTATTTTTCATGGGCTAAGTTTCTTTAAGTGGTGTGTTCACCATAGGGGATCCATGGATTTTCCTTGATATTTCACTTTGATATTTCAGGGATGATAGTCTGAAAAATTAGATTATGAGAAACAGTTGCAAGACTCAAAGCGATCCCAAAGACCATCTAAACCAAACCACTATTGATAGAGGAGATCTACCCTTACAGTTACCTTAATAGTTGGTCATTCAGCCTCTGCTTAAAAATCCCTATGAAGAGGACTTCATCGCTTTTGAACCAACCTGTTCCATCGCATCCATAATGTTAGGAAGGTCTCATTCCTGAATGAAACCTGCTTATAGAATAGGAGTATCCCAAGTAAAACATCCCAGGTTTTGAACAATGCCTTGTCCTAAGTTGTGATTAAAGTTTGGAAGAGGCCAAAGTATAGTTATGGAGTCCAAGGTCTAATTCCAAAAGGGAGTACTCACAGCTAGGGAGAGATACCTGTAGAAGAGTAATCAAGGATTTAGTCCAGAAGTCAGAATCAACCCAGTTCAAGCTTTAGTCAAGGTTCCAGAAGTCAAAGATGAGAAGGTGAAGGACAGGATCCAGGCAATACACAGGAGGTTTGATAGATAGTTGTACTTTGAGATGCGCATGCAGCCAGCTTTACCGGGGGAAATACTAGCAATGAGTTGCTGTCAAACGGGAGGTCAAAGCTACTTCACCTGTACTCAAATGCATGGCTTTGTAGGCTATTGAGCTATTTAACTGGCATTCATCAAGTCTAATTTAGACACCTGAGTAACTCTTGGGTAGAGCTTCATACCCAAGATGCTCTCCATTGTCACCAAGCTCTTTGGGTTGTTCCTGGTGTGGCCTAGACCAGCGTTTCTCAACCTTGGCTACTTTAAGATGTGTGAACTTCAAATCCCAAAATTTCCATTTATGAGATAAGGTACCTCCAGATTCTCCTCCTATCTCTTGGTTTTTTTAGTGTTTTACATTCCTTCCATTCTTCTCCCAGCCTCCCCACAATCTCTCACAGGAGCTTTGAGACCTCCAGCTTTATATCATAGGGGTTCAGTGATTCTTTTACATTAGTGTTTTTCAAACTTGGCATGCTGGTTGGGGAAATGTAGTCTTAATACTCATGGTTTTGATTTCTTGTCAGGACTACCTCAAAAGGCTGACATTACCTTCACTGAAACATACAAGCCTGCCTCTTCAAATCCAGTCTACCTGCTGAGGATGCTCCTCACTGGAAAAGCTACTGAGAGCCCCTCCCTTTCAAGAGGGGAAGGGAACATTGCCCTGGCTTTATGGAGCAGTTTCCCCATTCTGACCAGGTTGTCACTTCCCTTGATGACCTTTCAAAAGCTAGCCAAGAAAGTTTTCAGAGAACTTTCCACTTCATAGAGTTTCCACTGAGACCTTGGCTGAGAACTTGGGTCTTATTTGTTATTATGGTTGATATTATTTATTATCTTGCTTTTTTATGTTTTATGTCTACGTTGTTCAATGCCAGGAGTCTTATGTGATTACGGCATTATATTAATTTGATAAATCGGTAAATTTGAGCTCTGTGGCTTGCTTAGTGTGGGTGCCACTTATCTGGTTCTGAAGATGAGGGCACGATGCAGCCCAGGAGACAGCAAAAAGGTTAGTGGCTGATCTCTAGAAGCTGGCACCAGTGGGGAGCAATTGAAAGAGGAAATGGGTTGGATTTATGATACTATATTAGAGATACTGCTGGTCCCAGTAATACCAAGAGTGTTGTGAAGTCATAGCTAATAGGGTTGTTTTATTAGATTATTGTCAGTCTTCTGCTTCTGAACAAAGGAACATGAAGTTATAGCTTCCTCAACCCCCTGGAGGATGGAGGATCAAAGAGAGTGGTTGCTACTGAGAGTTATTGGAGAAGAGTTGGTTTTTCAGGCACCGTGCATTGAACAACTTGACATATATCTGTGAAGATTTGCTGTTGACCAAAGAGAGGGAGAACATGAGCTGTCTGAACAGTGACATTTGGTAACATGTTTACAGTGTTTCGGATTCTGCCTGTCTGCTACTAAGTGATTCCAGGGCGGCAGTAGATGAGGGGAGGCTGAAGGAACGAGAAGGATTTCATTTGTAACTTGCAGAAAGTACAGAATTCATAAGCAAACATCCAACAACTGGGGCCACTCCTAGAAACAATATTTACAGATCTAGGTGGTGGGTGAAGATTGTCTGCAATTTTGTTCTTCACCTTTTCATGGCAAGCATCCGAGGTCCGCTAGATCTGGGCTACAGAAACTTAGACCATCACTACATGGCAGCAGTGAGTTAGAGCTTTCTGTATTCTTTTGCTGTCACGTAGTGGTCATCCGAATTCTTCCTGTCTGAACTTGTTACCCCGAAACATCACCAAGTCTTTGAGTTGCTCAGAAGATGCCATCAGTTGTTGTCTTCTTTTTCACTCCTGCTTTAATTTTCTTCAAAGCTCCTTCTTACCCAGGAAACTCATTGCTTTCTACTCCTCTCCCTACCCTGAGTTACAGTGACCACCAGAGGCACTATGTGACTGGTTTCATCCTATTTGGGACTCATCAGACATAGGCAGCCAGATGTTATTCTGTTAGGTTCAAACCCTCTACCAGAAATTGAACTCATGGATCTTTGTCCAATAGATGACTGTGTATGGTGCATTAGCTTTAGTTGTATTCAGATCCTGGAAGTCAGTAAGGGATATAGAGAATCTATTAGGATGGAATATACACCTTCTCTTAAGCTCTCAGAGCACAAACTTAAAGAAATTATATTACATCATTCCCTCATGTACAGGGTTCTTTCTGATAGATCCTATTTATCCCTTTCTGCAAACTGCTGAGCACCAGGACTTGGATAGGCCCTAAAGCTAATGCATAGTGTCGTCGCAATACGAGTTGGGCAGTAAAGAAATATGATTGATAAATAAATAAATAAATAAATAAATAAATAGTATATAGTCATCTAAAGTGGAAAGGTCCATGAGTTTGATTCCCAGTAGAGAGTTTGAACCCCATAGAATAACATCTGGCTACCTACCTCCAATGAGTTCCAAATAGGACGAAACTGGTCATGGGGTGTCTGATGGTCTGTGTAACTGAAACACCACACAGGATATAGAGAGAGAAATCCCACCCCCACCTCCGTCATGGTGAATGGCATGCAAAACCAACCCTGTACATGGGTATACAATATAATATAACATCTGGATAACTCTACCTTCATCATCTCTGATTTGAAGCCAGATCAGAGTGAGAGCAGAAAGAGTATTTTCTGCAATATTAGAATGCTGAAGGAAACAGTGTTAATAAGGATATGTAGGATTGTACCCTCCTGCTTCTGCCCTCCCTCTGTATTGTCTAGAAGCCAAATAAGAGTAACAACAGAAGGAGCAGGAAGCAATCCAATATGTGCTTACTGACCCTGCTTTTTTCTGCTCTTCATGCTTCTTAGCCCTCTTTGGTTATTTTCGGACTTATAGAAAAAAACTGATCTGCCGAAATACTGAATGAGAATACTGTGGTAAGAAGACAAAAGATTTTGTCCATGGGAATTGAGTCTCTGCTAGCTCTTTTTCAAAATGAGCATGGCAGACTGTACCCCTCAGCTATGTCAGGATGGAACTGAACTGGGGTGGAGGAGGATTTTGGTTCGCTTCTACTCTTTAGACTAACGGGGATCAATTTCAGTCTTTGAGAACCAAATTCCTAATTCCTTGAAACTTTAGAAGCTGAAGGCTTCCTTGATATTCAGTTGCTAAAGAATGTACTCCAGTTAGTTTTTCCCTATAACCAGAGGCAGCAGAATATATCACACTGCCCCCAAGTCACTATATGAACGCCAACGATCTTTGTGCAAACATTTTGGGCGTTTTTACAGAGTACAGATATAATTCTGCATTCAATTTATGATGAAAATGAGCTAGAGTAATAATAAAATGTGTAACAGTTGGTAAATGAGCTAGTTAGCAATTGTTTTCCCATCAAAGTCAATTCTGTCTTTACTTGCATGGCCAGATCTGAGAGCATCCATTTTTGTTTGTTTGTTTGGTTTTGTCTGTTATTATTTTTTTAATATTCTGGGATGGAAGCAGAACTGAACTTCCAGAACTGAAGTATTCCGTTCAGGAGTGCATGAGAAATTTGATCCTGAGAATTCCAATCTCAGCTAAAGCAGTTCAAAGTTCCTGGTCTAACACAAATCACAGAATCTTTACTCCAAGGTCATAGCAGCTCTTGAACGTATCAGTGGAGTTTGCAAAACATAATATATCTGCATTTTTTAAAAAATGCATATTTTGTGAAATAAGCCATTTAGAGATGTGTATGTTGGGACACAAAAAGAATGTCCATGTGCAAATGTTAAATGTGAATATTTATGAGTATTTAAAAAATGCAGAAATAGAAGGAAACAGACATAGGGGCCAGTGAAGATGCGTGAGGTGACATGGTCAGAAAAAGACCAAATCCACAACCGTAAACATCAACAGTTGTCAGAGCAGGCTCATATCCTGAAGTTGAGGGGGTGAAAATCTGAGGGAGGGTGACAAGGTTTACATTGGAGGTTCCCGGGCTCATCAGCTTTATTTGTATCACTATTCTACCAAAAGAGGTCCTTTTCACAACTAGAGGTGCCTAGGTGTTTGAGGGACATGTGCCAAAATGTTATCTTCCAAGTTCAGCTTCTGGAATGCTAAATTTCAACAGCAGAGTTGACCATGGTCCACTATGAGATTTGACCACGAGATCTGTCTCCATCACTCTCACTCCCATGTCCCTAACATTAGAAGGACCGTTTAGCAAATCTCTCTGCAACCTCGCTTAGAACACATTTGGCTTTTGAGTGGTCCATGCCTTTCTTTTAAAAATTTGGGCTGCGAAAGCCATTGCATCAGAAGCTCATGGAAGCATTTGCTTCCTTAAGTATCTGCTTACCTTCATTCATTGCTGGATATCCTTGACAAACATGCTAAGCGACTTACTAGCGTAAAGGATCGTGAATGTTTTCAGGATGCCTGGCCTTCTGGTTGATCATCTGCATGGCTAAACAGAGTTTCATTAAAACACTTTAGACAAATGTCCTAACAGAATTCATGACACTGATGGGAAGATATTTCCTGACCCAATTTGGCTGAAATGCTGGTGATCACCATCTGGGAAAAGGGACGTTTCCTTCCTTTGCTCATGTTGATCCTGTCCCCCTTTCAAAAACTCCCTTAAAAATGCTTTGGGAAAAAAAAAGGGGATGCCCACTGAGCATTTTGACAGTATGTCAGACTTGCTTTGCTAAATGCACCTTTTTTTCCAAATTGGCAAACATGATGGAAAGCAGACAATACTGGTCTTTTTCGGTATGAACTGTGCCAAACACATTTTTCCTAATGAATTATGCTGTCTAATCTTTCTGTTGTATCAAAGATGAACTGAAAAAAATTGGTGTGTGTGTGTGTGTGTACCAAAGAGTGGTGTGTGCTGTGTGTGAATGTGAGCAAGTTCTCTTTCAATTGAGCTGCCTCTTAACTCTTTGGGGCCCCTGCCAAATTGTCATGTTTACTGCCCGCCTCCCCAAAAAGGAAAAAAAGAAAGAAAAGGAAAAAGAAAGGAAAAAGAAAGAATGGTGAGCAATTGATTTTTTCAATTCCATACACCCCAGGGTGTAAATGTGATTAGCAGTAATTGGAGGAATTCAACAACGGTTAATTTTCCTTCTTTATTGTACTTTCTCTTTTTAAAATATTAACGAAATGCGTATGTAGGCCAAGATAGAATTGAACAAAGGGATCGTATTTAACAACAGCTGTAGGATCCTGATGTGCATGTCTGAAATTAATGTGGTGCGTGTTTCTTCTTTTGAAAGCGGGAAGAAAATGTTCCACATGAAAAATCAGGGCACTGGACTGTGTGATCAGCAGCCCTGTATGTTGGGTGGTGGGTAGATGCCTCTCTTCAGCCTGCAGTGATAGAATTCTATATTTGAATTTGAAGGGGAGTCTGCAAATTGATTGATTGATTGATTGTGTGACATCAAGTCGTTTTTGGCTCCTAGAAAATCCACACAGATGGATTTTCTCCATGAGAAAATCTGGTGTCTGCAGGGCGTGGTCAAAAAGTCAAGATGTCATATAAAATGAGGTGGAGCTTCAATCACTCTGTTGTGGATACCATCTTGACTTTTTTGACCATGCTCTGTGGACCTCCCTCTTTCCATGCAAAAGGCCAGGGCAATTTAGCACACAAGCAAAAAGCTTCAACTGGAGATGGAAAAAAAAAAGAAATCTCCAGTGTCACAATGATCAGCAACAGGGTGATACAACAGCCTGTTTTATCTTACAACCCTTCTGCATTGACAGAAGTATAGTTTCCAAGCCGTAGAAAGAAGGAGGGTTCCAGGAGGGGGTTGTGGGGGCCTGTGGAAGCCTCTGGTTAAATTTTGGAGGATGCTCAAAGCCTCATGTTTAAAAAATGGTTTAACTATGGGCAACTATGGAAGGTGATCAGATCACTGCAGACAGAAGCTCTGGAAATCTATTCACAGTGGCTTGAGCACATCTGTGGGGATGTTGCAAAGCTGCATAAGGGATCCCATCTAAGGGATGTTGGGTCAAAGAACACTTGAGGACAGTCCAGGAGAGGGCAGATTCACACACTGTTATGTGACAGCATTGATCATCCTCATCTCTGTCAACTAACTAGGTTCCAGTCAAACAGCAGGAAAGAGAAAGTGAGAAAAACAGATTTTCTGGACCATCAATGTTCTTTCTTTCCTCATTATCTGTGTCTGGAGAGTCTCTTGTTAACTTCAGCAACAACAACATGAAGAAAGTAGTGCATCCCTTTTATTTTGCCTTGGCCTTTAAAAATGATTCAGAGAAACTGGAACAGGGGTTCAGATGGTGAAGAAGATGAGAGGACTAGAAATGTGCTCCTATGAAGAGACACTGAAGGAACTGGGATGCTTTTGTCATGAGATGAGAAAACTGGGATGGGTGGGTGATATAACAGTCCTCTTCAGATATCCAAACAGTGCAAAACCTGATCTCTTTCATTGTAGAATAATGGATTTAACTTATAACACAGATGGAAATTGAATGTTTGGAGGGAAAAAGCACAGCAACAATAGTTATCAAGAGTGATGATGGGCTGTCTGTATCTGGGAGGCTTGAAGTTGGAAGAGTTGTCTTCATGGCTCATCAGGAGAAAACTACACCCCAATCAGCACCAACAGGGCAAGCTACTGTATATAAACAAAGAGCAAACCCCTCTCCCTTCTAGCACTGAAGATGTTATCTAGTCAGTAAGGAAACATCTGCAAGTGTACAATCAAGCTCAGAGAACACCAAGGACTCCATAGTTCAACCCTGAGCTACAGGTATTCTCTTCTATTGGTACTTCATGGCTCCATTCAGCAGTAGGATTCTCTAGGTCTAACTCATGGCAGAATTCTTCCTCATGAGAGGGGGGAAGGATGCCCTGGAGTAAGAGAACATATCTAGCACAGAGAAGACAATCCTTTCTTAGCATGGTATGAAGAAGGATTATATAGAAGACCATTTCATCCCTTGACTGGACTGTGCAGGAGAGAAACACATTCATGACCTCTATTCCATGTTCCCAACTGAGATTCAATCTTTGGAATGGTAGTTTCAGTGATCCCCAGCAGGAGGGTTAGGAGAAGAACTCCTGCTAAGGTGGTGTTACTACTGGTGGAGTACATTCTCCTGAGCTAAATGGATCAATGACTTTAGCATGAGGCTGTCTCAGATGCTTATATTTTCATGTGTGTTGCTCCCAAACAGTGGAAAAGTCTGCTAAATGGCCTTTTGAAATTCTCCATCCTGTTTGCGGGTAGGAAGAGAGGAGCAAATGACCACTTTTGATTAATTCTTCCATGTTTTCTTGGGTGAGTAGCACCAGTAGCAGGGCTAGCTCATGCCATTTATTCACATTTTTTTTTCCCTACAGCTTTTCTGGAGTGGCAACAGCAACGGCACTCTTATGGGCTTAACCTCCTTGGCCATCATTCTGTGTCCTCACCAATCCCGCCAATCCCAGTGCCTTTCCAGGAAGAAAATGGCAGCTGTGGTGGTTCTTGTGGGGCAGACAGAAGACTTGAGGGTACCTCAACTCCCCCACCCCACAAATATGGGAATCAGGATGATGGAAAGGGCAAGAGGTGGAAAGAACATACTTATCCTAATCCTCCATGCTGGCTAGGAGGTGAAGAAACTCCAGATATGTTCAATGATCCTACCCTGCATGGGTTAGAAGAGTGAAGGGAAATAGAATTGGATGGGAAGAACTTTCTGCCTGCAATGGTTTAATTTAGATTCTTTCACTGAACAGGAGGTTGGATTAGATGACCTAAATGGCCAAGGGTGCGCAGAAGGAGGGAGTGTTGGGGGCTCAGGTGATGTTGTGCATCATGATGTCATTGTGCAAATGACGCCATCTATGTGATTATGTCATGATGTGTGTGACATTGGGGGTTCTCCTGGATGCCCGGGCAAGAAGTTAGGATGAAGGCATCAACCTGGTCGAGATGGGACCTACTGGAGAAGGAAGCTAGAGCAAAGAGGTTGGCACAGCTGAAGAAGAAATTAAGATCTCTGAGATTCCAAATTATCCTTCTTTGTTCTTGAGGTTGAAAAAATACATTATGTCCCAGACGTTCTGCTCACTCCCTGCTGAGTTGACTGACAGACTGGCAACCCCCTCCACACAGCAGTCATGCTGACCTCCCCCAAAACTAAATACAAAATAATTTTACTTTAATGGTCCAAATGTCATGAGTTCTGCAAACCTCTTGAGGTTCTGCTGTTCTCATAAGAGACCTCCTGAGGTTTTGAACGAGAAGTCTCCCCAGCTTTTGGAATTGTTTACTTTTTATTTTTGGTACCCATTGCCTGGAATATTTTGCTGACCTCTCCATTAACTAGTGGTCACCATTAAAGTCAGCCTTGTGTGGCGCAGAGTGGTAGGCGGCAGTATTGCAACCGAAACTCTCCCTGCCACCCGAGTTCGATCCCAGCGGAAGCTGGATTCTCTCTTGGGTAGCTGTCTCAGGTCGACCCAGCCTTCCATGCTTCCGAGGTCGGTAAAATGGGTACCCGGCTTGCTGGGGAAGGTGACGATTGGGGAAGGCAATGGCAAACCACCCCACTCTATAATCTGCCAAGAAAACGTCATGAAAGCGGCGCCCCCCAGAGGGTCAGACATGGCTCGCTGCTGGCACAGGGGACCTTTCACCTTTTACACCATTAAAGTCTAAATACAGAGCCTTTGCATGATCAAGCTCCCCCCCCCTTTTTTTTTTGGCATTCAAAATGGGTACTTAAGCTTTTTGCATTCTGGGAATCCTGCTTAAAGATCTTATATTTCTGCCTGCTTGGATGAGCTTGGCATTCTCTCAGACTGAGGTCTGGGCTCTTGCAAACCACCTTGGCTTCGCTACTAAAGAATACTCCTCAAGATCTTTTGAATACTGTATTTTCTTTCCAGAAGAAAGACAGATCAGAGAGCGGTGGGTGGGTTCACTTCCCTTTTCCAGTAAAACTTGACACTTGGAAGTGTTGGATAATTAATCTTTCCAAACTGTTTCAAAGGGTAAGTGGTGAGTTTCCCCACCCCTTCTTCTCCCTCTTCTTCTTGAAAATGACTTTTTCCTCAAGGAAAAAAAAAAGGGTGTTTAAGATGACATTTTTCAAGGAAGACTCATTCCTTCATAGCAAATGTTCCATGCACCTCTGGTACCTTTTGCCTTGAAAAAATTAATGATGATGGTATTTTTTAAGCTTTACTAAGGAGGGAGGGAGGGAGGGAAGGGAGGAAGGAAGGAAGGAAGGAAGGAAGGAAAAAAGAGAAGAAGGAAAAGGAAAGGAAAGGAAAGAAAAGAAAAGAAAAGAAAAGAAAAGAAAAGAAAAGAAAATAGAGGGTTAGGCTTATAATCCAGCAGTTATATTAACATATTTCTTGGCATTTCCAATCTGATGTACAATCAGAACATGCCTTTAATTTCCTTTCATGGCAGCCTCTTTTTAAAACTCCCTTTTTATTATGACGGCAGAATTGATGGACTGTGTTTATTTAACTTTATAGTTAGCTTGCACTGCTAGCTGTGGAGCTTTGAAGAAGTTCCTATTCCCTGAGGACTTGAAATGCAAACATTACCCCAGTTTCTGAATCCAGGCTACTGTGAGTTAGAACACACCACATGGAGGAATATCACCGCAGATAATTGCATTGCTGTTTGCGTTGCAAACGGGGTTCTCTTGCCAGCAATAATAAAAACAAATGAGCTTGTCTTTCTTTAATGACAAAGGCTCCCCACTTGTTAATTTGGTGCGGCATAATAGCGTGCCGTATCAGGCGCAGCTGGAGAAATACGGGAAAGTGCATGGAAAGGGCAGTTGCACGGAGCCACACACTGGCCCAGGTGTGAAATTTTCAGAATTGCAGGACAGCAGGGAGCAGAAGACCCTGGAAGTCATCAAGGCTGACATTTGCACCAAGACATCAACTTCTTCCATAACCCCATTAGCTCCAGTTGGGGAAATGAGGTTTTTTAGAACATTTGGTTCCAAGAGAAAACAATTAGATGAACATTTATCCAAGTGTTGGCATGGCACATCCTCTGGATAACTGCCAGACAATGTTGGCATGTGAAAACCTGGTTTTGAAGGGTAGAGCAACAACTCTCTAACTAATAATTAGCAAGATGGCACCCTTGGTTCCATCCTGTTCCCTGGATTAATCTGTTTTTCTTTTCCAACAGAGGGGTGGGTCAATCTGGGAGTTGCCAGGGCAACTTAAATTTCCCACTATGACCCTGATAAACAATTGAGCTTTCCTTCAACAGGAAGGCAAGGTATAATAGCCTTCATCTTCATCTTCACCACCACCACCACCACCACTTTTCTTTGACAGGTACGGTCTGGAAGAACCATTATGTGCTGCTGCTTGGCCACTCTTTTGCTGGCAAGGAACAAGACCTGCTTTTGTGGTCTTTGGGCATATCCAAGGATGTCATGAACCAAACCCCACCCTGCACCAGCATCGTAACACAGAGGGGGCCTGTGCAGTGACATTGTTACAGCTGGGCTTGCCATAACTTTTCCACTTTCCTATGGACCCCAAGGTGTGCTGGTAACAAATGCCGATACTTTACTGTAGTGTGCTCTACGTAAGGACTTGATGTCCATTTGATCAGGGTGGTGCAGCTGGGGCAAAATCTGGTGACCAGGCTGCTATGTGGGCCAGCTGATTTCTAGTGTTTTAATGCAAGTTATTACTGATTTTAATGAAAACCCCAAGGTGCATTGGCATAGAGAGTGGTTCATCATCATCATCATCATCAACATCATCATCATCATCATGCCTAGACCAGGGGTGTCCATAGGGGTATCAAAAAAAGCCAAGATGGAAGCCACAACCATACAATTGAAGACCCACTCCTTATTGTGTGTGTTGTGACACCCATTAAAAAGGGGCAGGGTTTTGATCACATGGTCATGGCCACCATCTTGATTTTTGATTCCCCTTCCTGTGGACCCTCTTGCCTAGACAAGTTAGCCTTTCAGGGGAGTCTTAGCGATGGCTTCTCTGTCCTCTCCATCATCAATCCACAGGGCTGAAGATGATGGAATGCCTTTTCATTGTTGGGTTTTAACTGTGCCCTCCACTCCTGTCCTCCATTTATAAATGTAATTTAAATTAATTAATTGATTTAGTTAAGGTACAATTTAATAAAAATTAAATATTCACTGTTTAATCAAATGAAATAAATAAGTAATTCAAAAAGCTATTAGCCTACCATATTACAGGCTCCCCAAAGTCTGTCGTTGCTGCCAAAATCTTCCAGATGGCCTTCAGTGGTCATCTTGAGCAGAGGTACTTTGTGGAGCTCTGGTATGAGTTAGTGATGAGCCATTAGATATTTTTCAGCATACTGTGGAGGTTTTGTTGTTGAATCTTGAAAATGTTTCAGCAGCCATTAATTTAATGTTAATTGTTGATCTTTATTTGTTGAGGAATTTGAGGGACTGCCTCTTCCTGAACACATCTACCTGTACTATCAGGTCTGGCAGAAGGGGTATGTTGCGGATCTTGTCTGTTAAGGAATTACATCTGGTGGGATCCAGGGGATGATCCTTTTCTGCTATGGCACCTGCCCTGTGGAACATTATTCCCCCTGAGGTGAGATTGGCCCCATCTCTACCAGCCTTCTGGAAGTCCCTCAAAACATGAGTAGGTCAGCAGGCTTGGGGATCTCAGGGAAATGGAGAACTGGTGAGATGGCTACACTGTTTGTAATATCAAAGTTACTTTCTCCTAGTCTTTTTAAATACTACTAATGTTTTGAGTGGTTAAGCTGGTGGGGAAGGAGAGGTGGGATAAGGAGCTGGGAGGAAAGAGGGAGGAAGCCAGCATCTCTCCATGCTTCCCAGGCTATTCCTGGCAAGCGTGCATCTTGTCCGGGGATGGTGTGCACCCCAGACCCTTCCCAAGGTCCATGTGCCAGACTGGTGGTCCTCTAAACAGCCACCGAACGCCCCCCCCCCCCAGATAGGCCCTGCTCCCTCCTTCTGTTTAACTGAGAGAGTGGGCTTGCCTCTCTGAATCAGGGCTGGTGCTCTCGGGGTGCCCCAAGGAAGGGGGAGATGGCAAGAGAGATGACCGAGGTCTATTAATGTTTTTGTTATGGAATAATTGTTCATGTTTATGTCATGTTCACTGATTCAATGTAGTTTATACATCGTAACATTTCACATGCCATGGTGCTGACGCGCGTTTCTGTTTGGGAGGGAGCTGCTGTGAGACCTTGTACCAAGCTCTGTATGTGAAATTAGGACAATGGAATGTGTTTGGGTTATGTTATCTGTTCAAGGCCTTTTCCCGCAGACCATCAGAAACTGTTAGGAGCACCTGGGATTGTGAACTTGAGAAGATTCTACGGGGGGAGGAATTTCATTTGCACCAAGGGTTTTTAGTTTGAATTTGGCGCGCTTTCATCATTCTCAGCTTTCTCTGTGATCCTGCATGCTATTCTTTAATAATTCAGATATCTTTGAATTCCTGCTCATGAGTCTGATGGTGTTTTAGAATAGGCAACCATTACATAAAGCTGAGAAACCCAAAGTTGTACCGTTGGCTCCTACCAAGATCAGTCTCTTGTGAGCGAAAATAGTTAACGATGGCTGAGTCAGAATCCACAACCGGGGGACTCGAGGAGATGGCTAGCTTGATGCCCGAGTAGATGGTCAAGAGCGGAGAACTGGATCTCACCCCAGAACCTTCAGAATCCCAAGACCTATCAAGGGAGGAATCGAGTTCCAATTCTGATGCAGAGGAACCTGACAATGGGGAAGAGCCAAAGCAACCAGCACCCAGCAAATTGCTCGCAGAGTTGATCACCTTGGATGAAGTGGGGGAACCCCAACCAGGGACGTTGGGGACGTCCTGGAAGTATCAGTTCCTGCTAACCCCAGACAAAGAATCTACTATGGTGTCAACTGAGAGGAACCCGGGCACGCGAAGAAGAGGGGACTCTCGAACCCCTGAGAGACTAAGAGTGATGGAAGCCAAAATAGAATCAATGGAGTACATGTTGAGAAACCTGTCTTTGTCACTGGAGGAGCAGGGGAGGCGCGGAGGAGATCCCAGCTTCCCTCAACCATCCCCCATCCTCCCATCCAGACCGCCGGCAGAGCGGGGTCGGAGACGGCTTTGGGATGAATCTCCACCCCGCAGAACTTGGCCATCAGTATCCCCACCCCCAAAAGGGAAAGCTACTGTAACCTG